>NW_024080648.1:1525616-1570456 GCF_003009895.1 Hyaena hyaena
GCTGAGAACAAACTGAGGGCTGATGGGGGTGGGGGAGATGGAAAGGGGGGTGATGGGCATGGGGGAGGGCACTTGTTGGGATGAGCACTGGGTGTTATATGGAAACCAACTTGACAAGAAACTATTTAAGGAAAAAAAAATAAAATCAACAATATAAGTTAAAAAAAAAGTCAAAGAACTGTCAGGGTAAAAGCTATTCTTAGGAGATTGTAGTCAAGGAAATAATTTTGTGTAAGTCAACTTCTTATGCTGATAAATAACTTCAATTAAGAAGGAAAGAGATGTTAATGCTGCTGTATACAAGCAGCTGTATAAATTACGGTTATTAAATTTTATTAAGCTTATGTCTATCAGATATTAATTTTAAAACGGTAGAAAGTGATCCTTTGAGAAAATTCACTTAAAAAAGTTTTGTAAGAGAGAACATAGGCCTTAATTTTGGGGATTTTTTAATTTAATCTGTTAAAACCATAATTAAAAACTATTCAAAAACCAGGTTTTGTTTTGTTCTGTTTTTTTTTGCTATAGGCTCGAGGTCAGGTATTTTAAAAGTGAATAATATTGCTAAAAGTAGGTAATTTGAAGAAAATAAAAGTCATATGTGAAGAGACAATATTATTTTTAAAGTAATTATTCCTGTATAAGTGACCTTCCAACTAAAACTACCCAGATTTTACAACACTCAGTTATCATCAGTTGGTGATTTTTACTTCTCTTCCTTCCTTCCTCCCTCCCTCCATTCCATAACCTGTAATCTGTTATGGAACCTCAGTGTCATAATATCTGCGAGTAGAAACTTGGGAGGTAATTAGGACATGAAAGCCTTAAGAATGGGATCAGTGCCCTCACAAAAGAGACCCCAGAAAGCTAGCTCACTCTCTTCCTGCTAAGGAAGTGCACAGGCTGCAACCCAGAAGAGGGCTCTCACCAGTACCTCGCCATGTTGGCGTGATCTCGAACTTCCTGCCTCCAGGCAATCCAGTTTACAGTAATTGCTGTAGCTGCCTGAACTGAATAAGACATATTTTCATACTGAAAGATTCCACTTACTAAAGCGTAGAAACAAACAAACCCAATCTATGGTGTTGAAACTGAAGATAGCGGTTATGTTTGGAGGGGAGGGGAAGGAATTATTGGAAGGTGGCCGTGAGTACAGCTGTTTGGACTTCGACATTGTTCTCGTTCAGTTGAACCTCACACAGTTCTTGACATAGACAGGGATTTCAATAATGGATCCACTTCATAGAGTTACCTGAGTTGTATAACTTTGATCCAAGAAATACTTTTTGAGATTCTACTGTGTACCAGATACTGAAGCAGTCTTTAGATTTAGGATCTCACAGGTGAGAGATGCCTCAGCATCACTGAGCACACAGGGTAGTGGTGAGTACCGACAGCTAAATAATATCATTATAAGGAAGTGGGATCTGTGCTCGTGAGAAACAATAGGCGGTCTCCAAATTTGGATACGGTATGGGATTTAGCAAAAACTTTATGAAGTGACATTTATGTTAACGGTTGGAAGACTGGAAGAATTTTTCCTTAAAAAGAAGATTGGAAATGTGTTCCAGTAGAAGAAATAAAATGAACTTAGCTCCAGAAATGAGAGACTGCATTGGCCTTTTAGCTAACTGGAATGTGTACAGATTTGCTTAAGACTTAAGTGCTCAAGACATAGAAATATACATTCTTTTTCTTTCCTTTTTAACTACATTTGTAATTTCTTCTTCATATATGTTGTATATTGGAAATGTATAAGCCTTACCTCCAGCTGTTGCATTGGTTAAGTTACAGGCTGAATTTGTGTAACAAAAGACTCCAGAATGTAGTAGCTTAAAGAGATAAACGTGTGTATCTGATAAGTGACAGTCTGGAATTTGATGGTGGTTTAAGGCAAGAAAGCTGGTCTCCCATTTTATTGTTCCCAGCATATTGTCCTGCTTGCTTGTTACCACTGACTTGGCTCCTTGTCTACATTCCAGTCTACAGAAAGAAAGACTGTAGCAAAACAATTTTCTTTTGAGAAAATGATGCAGAGCGTTTCTACATCACTTTCACTCATTTTTCATTGGTAGTAACACATTCAGGTAGCTGCAAGAGAGGCTGGAAATGTGTCATTTCTAGCAAGATGACCCTGTGCCCAGCTAAAACACTTATCATTCATAAAAGGGCAGAATGGACTTGGGGAAAACACCTGCAACCCATCACAACTACTAATTTCTAAAGCCCCTTCTCATTGTGAGAAAATGTCATCAATCAGAAGGTGGTCAATAGTGGGAGATCATGAGAAATCTTATATATAAAAATATCACAATTAAATGTTTCTGTTTTATTTAAAAACATGTAGCCATTAATGGGTTGCAATGAAAGGGGTGAAATAATCACATTCTAATTTTAGAAAAATATGCACTGGACGTAGTTTAGAGAAAGGGCAGAGTGAAGGAGACCAGTTTTGGAGCACTAGTAAGAATCTGGCTGAGATATTATGGTGAATTGAACTCAAGGAATTACTAGTGGATAACGGGAGTTCAGATAGGAAGAAATTTATGATATGAAATAATTAAATATATGCTTGTCAATAATATGTGGGGTTAAAACTTTAGGGGTAAACAATAATGGCATCAAGGCTACAGGCTGGATGGAGTTGTGACTTCTCAGTACCCAGAAGTATTAGTTATGAGAGAGTGAAAAAGATGAGTTTAATGGTGCATGTAGAAAATTTCAATTACTGTGCTAATTAGATAAAACTGTCTAGAGAGAGATATTGGTCAAAAGCATCTGTTCAAGACTTTTTTCTAGAGTCAAGAACCTAGAATGGGATTCTAAGAAAAGCCAACATTTAAGAGTAGACAAAGTGAAAGATGCATTCACTGAGAGCTACTTGCTAATAATAATTTATCAAATTCACCTAAACTCAATTTACCAAATACCACTCCACAGAATACCAAGCCACCATTCATTGATTCACCATACTGCTGGTTTGTCAAACTCAGTTTGCCAAAATGGTTTTCCATTATTGTAACAACTTTATTTTCTTGAAGTTTTCCAAAGAACCTGTTTTGCCATGCATTTCATGAAGGAAGGTGTGCTCAGCAATGTCACATGCTCAGAGTTCACAATGACATTGCATGCTGATGTATCATGCAGAGTAGGAATTACCTAAGGCTCCTCTTTGCATTCCCTAATAAGCAGTTTAGCTTAACTACAAATGCTAGATCCAAAAGCACTGGCTGAGGGACTTATAACCCTCTAGTTTTTTTTTTACCAACCAACTTGGTCCATTGCCACTTGCAACTCAACTCCCTCTGATCTAGAATGAGTCAGAATTCTGCTGAGGTAGTTCTTTTCTCTGAAGGCTCTGAAACACTGTATGATTCCAGAGGCCTCTATCTCAGGAAATGTGTCAATTTCAAATAAAAAGTGTTCCCAATCTTTTGGAATTTTCACATTTAAAAACAATTCTTTGGTTACTTCCATAGGAATGTCATTCCTTTATCTAGATCCATATTTCTATCTGATATCAGTTTACCATGCCTGAAAGACTTTCTTAAAATTTTATTATAGTATAGTCTGCTTGTGATGAATCCTTTTAGCTTTTGTAGGTCTGAAACTATCTTGTTACAATATTATTTTAGAAATGTATTTTTCTGAGTTTAATATTCTAGCTTGAAAACTTTTTTTTTTTTTGTTACTTTAAGTATATTACTTTATTCTTGTGGGGAATTATCTTCCAACAAGAAATCTATGTTTTCATTATCTTTGTTTTTCTACATATAATGTATCTTTTTCTTCTGGATGTTTTTGAGATTTCTTGGTTTTGAGCAATGTTTTATTTTTACTTTTTTAGTAAGCTCTGTGCCCAACATGGAGCTCGAACTCACCACCTTAAGATCAACGCTCTTCCTATTGAGTCAGCCAGATACTCTTGGTTTTGAGTAATTTAGTTATTATACATCTTGATGCAGTTTTCTTCATGTTTCTTTTGCTAAGGTGCTAATAAGCTGAAGTAGTCCCCAACCAATGGTTGCCTCTTTTTTTTATAAGCTAAGAGATTATTCATCATTTATGAATGAGACCATCAGTGGTATAATGGATGTTTGAAAAGATAAAAACATATTTACTGTAAAGAAATGTGAGAGTCTTGTTGATATTAATGACTGCTAGTTAGTGTAGTTTTACTTGTCTCAAGCTTTTGCTAGGTTTTCAAGTAGTTCTTCCATTTTCTGATACGGGAATCAAGGAGATAGTTGGAAAAAATGAATATATGAACTTTTCTAGTTGAATGGTGTGCCCTTAAATTTATCTTATATGGGGAAGGAAGTGCACAGAAGATGAGGCTGAATAATGGGAAGAAATTTGAGGGTGTCAAACAATTATCAATTCAGAGGTGATGAAGAAATGGGTATGGATGCACAATCTAGAGATATAGAAAAGTAGGAGTCTAGGAATAAAATATGGAATGGTATATATATACCATGATTCTCATGATTCATCACTTATATTCAACACCCAGTGCTCATCCCAAGTGCCCTCCTCAATGCTCATCACCCATTTCCCCCTTCTCCCCTCTCCGCCCGCAACAATCCTCAGTTTGTTCTCTGTATTTAAGAGTCTTTTATGGTTTGGTTCCCTCTCAGTTTGTAACTATTTTTTTCCTTCCCTTAACCCATGTTCTTATGTTAGGTTTTTCATATTCCACATAGAGTGAGAACATATGATACCTATCTTTCTCTGACTGACTTATTTCACTTAGCACAATACCCTCCAGTTCCATCTGGGTTGTTATAAATAGTAAAATTTCATTCTTATTCATTGCCAAGTAGTATTCAGTGTGTGTGTGTACATACATATATATGCATATATATACATATCAGTATATATCACCTCTTCTTTATCCATTCATCAGTGGATGGACATTTGGTCTCTTTCCATATTCTGGCTATTGTTATAGGACCACTATAAACATTGGGGAACATGTGCCCCTATGGATCAGCACTCCTATATCCTCTGGATAAATTCCTAGTAGTGCTATTGCTGGGTCATAGGGTAAGTCTATTTCTAATTTTTTGAGGAACCTCCACATTGTATTCCAGAGCGGTTACACCAGCTTGCATTCCCACCAACAGTGTGAGAATTCTCCACATCCTCACCAACATCTGTTGTTTCTGGAGTTGTTGACTTAGCCACTCTAACCAGTGTGAAGTGGTATCTCATTGGTTTTGATTTATATTTCCCTGATGATGAACAATGTTGAGCATCATTTCATGTGTCTGTTAGCCATCTGGATGTCTTCTCTGGAAAAGTAAAATACAGAATGTATTGATGTATTGATTGTATTGATGTTGTTGTATTGATATTGAATGTATTGATCTAACCTTTCAGAGTTGCAGTTCTGTGTGACAGCATGATCCAGCATGTGGTCATGACAGAGTCATGCTGTTAGAGCATGGAGATGAACTGTCAAAGAAGTTGGAAGGCAGAGAAAAGAATAGATTACCCATCTAAAAGTTGAAAGACTCCAGTGTGTGAACTAGTGCTTCAGGATGAAAAGAAAATCAGAGAACCAGGTACCAAATCTTTACTAAATAGAGTTCTAAGAATTCAGTACGTGGTCAGTAACAAAGAGAAATAGACTATGGTAGAAAGAGATGGAGTGGCCTTGAAAGACTGATTGAAAAGTACTCGTAAGAGAAATGAGATGAGAACACCAACTCCAAACTCTTTTCCTCAGGGGTGTGGGACATGGTTGAAGGAGCAGACTCACATGAGAGGAGATTATCATTCACATGGGCAGACAGTGAAGTCAAAAGAATCAACATTCTATTTCATTGGTTAAAACTTATTCTGGATGGATCAGATTATAGCCCTGAAAATGAAAAAAAAAAAATTAATGAGGAGGAAAATAAATCATGTAGAGAAAAGCAATACTGAAAAATAATATGTTAACTTCTAGAGTAAGAGGACAGAGAGAATTTGGAAAATAATCACTGTCGTAGTCTATGAGAGAACATCAAGAAAATATGTGACATCTTAAGACATAATTCGACACGTCTTTCTAGATAAAAGGGGATGCAATTCAAGGAAGCCCCAAATATAAAGAGAGATAACATCTACATTGGAGTCAGTAAATAGAAAAGTTGATAACAACAAAACAAAGCACAATCTCAGCAATAGGAAATGCGGCTACAGTGCATAATGGGTGAAAAATAAAACCCACAAAGGTTACAAAAATAGAGAGAATATGTCAAGGCAGATTTCCAGATCTAATATCTGAAGAGTTTGGATGAAAAACAGGCCAGAGAAAAAAGAAAAAAAAATGATAATAAGTGTACAAGAAGAACAATTTCTTCAATTAGATTGAAAAGATTCACTGCCGTCTAGGGGAAAAATGTACACATTAAAATGTTTTAAGAAGTCTTGAATTCACTACAAGTTACGTAGGTTTAGAACTGTAGCTGCTTTTATAGTGTTTTCTGCATAGGTTTTTGTATTTTGAAAAATGTTGGCAATTAACAAGTATTGCATGGTTATAAAAACATTATCTTACAGTGAGTTGAAAAAAAGAAATGTCAAAATTACACCTAGACTTCTATGTAAATACTGAAAAAAAAACCTGTAGAAAACTGCATTTTTATTTTAGGTTTTCTTCAGTGAAGAAAAAACATTTACTTCCTAAACAGTCGAAAGTTGTTGTCTGGTGGTGGTGGAAATCTACCTTTCTGAAATAGAAAGAACTAACACAGCACAAGTTATTAAGTGGTGAAGTGGATATCATCAAATAGTCTGCGAAAAGAGCTCTTGGAGTTATGGGAAAGCATCTTTTCTTAATAGAAATGTTAGCACTTCCTGGGCTCATTTATTGTTTGGGAGTGCACCAAAGTTTGCTTCTTTCCTATCAGATATCAAGGTCAACACTATTATTTTCAGTTAAATCCTATAGATTCTCATTGAACATTAAATAGAAGTCACCTTGTTTCAGTAAAGCTACCATGGTGATATTAAGGCAAGTAGAAAAGTCTAAATCTGAAGTCTTTAAAAAGTCTTTAAAAAGGCTTGTTTATTTTACTGCATCAGATACAGAATAGCATTGATTTCCAAACTGAGACTGAGGTTAATCTGAACCCTGGAAATTGAACTCATATATAAGTAAGCATTGTTCTGTAAATATCAGAATGTGCCCTCCAGAGAAAGAAACTACGGAGGGCACTGGAAAGATTAAACAAGGGGTAATGCTTCGTATTTAAAACAGAGGAAAAAATATATTGGAAGATAGGACTCTATCAGGATGAGTTGGGAAATATTTATCATGGAAAAAATTCAAGTATTTTGGGTAAAGGACGTGAAAATAGAATGTAGCATCAGACATGCATGCTGTTAGTGGATACGCCCAATGACCTAAAAAGCTTTTTCACACCCATTTGTCATTTCTCATAAGATTCATTTACTTTCAAAGATGAGAAGAACACAGAGTTTCCTGACATTGTTTTCAGTGATTTTTTTTTTCTACGAATGAGAAATAATTATCCAAGACGTTTTTATAGGAGGACTTCAGAAGGGTTTCTAAATCATGTAACTTCCCTAGGCATACAACCTTCCTTTTTCAGTTAAGAATGTGGCAAAACATTCTATCAACAGGGTTTAGGGGGCTTTACCTGCCATTTGCTGGAACGTGAAATTTAATGTTGGCTGGTTGCCTTTCTTCTGAGATGTTCAACTACTTTTTTTAACACATATAATCTCATTAATTTTCTCAAAATCCCAGGGAGCCATGATACTGATATTATTCTCTTAAAAGTGAAAGGAGCTGAGGCAGAGTGACAAAATGTCTGATGACAAAGCTGCAAAGAGAAACTGTTTATACAACCTCAGATGCTTGGTGGGGATGCTCTCAACTGACATAACTCAACTTGCTCTTCATTTTGAATGAGTCCCTTCTGGCCCTCAGCAGTCTGTTTTCAAGGTCTCTGGGAATCGAGGGCAGCAAGCAATAACGGGAGATGTAGGTCAGCCCAGGAAGTAAAATGCTATTTGCATGATTTCCTCTCTCTGTGTTTCTATGAAGCTTTGTTCTGTTCCTCATTTTTAGCATCCTAGAATTTACAGGTTAGAGTTACAGATAAAATGAGACTTTATAGATGTGCAGCATAGATGGGCCATTGGAGAGTTGTCTATTTTGAGGAAAATTGGTTTTTAATCTTATTTTGGAGATAAAGTAACTGAAGCTCAGAAGCAGATGCCTTTCTCTCTGGACCCCTAAGCCTATTGGACAGCATCTCATTGGGGGGGGGAGGCAAATGAGCTGAAGTCTTGAAGGAATCCACCTAGATTCGTGAAAACAGGAAAAATAAACTGGAATAAAAAAGTTTGATCTGAGTCTCAAATAGAATGAGTAAAATCTCGTTTTAGAAAGTTTTTCCAATTTTTACTGGAACTCATTTTATTGGCTAATAGTCACTGTTCATTGAATAACAAGGGACAGAGACTATTTTAAGAGCTCTACCTGCATTAGCTCTTGTAATCTGTATAAATCCGATTGCATAGCCATTATTATTTTCCCTCATTTTATAGATGAGGAAACTGAGTGAAGTGGTGTGTCTTGTCTGAGGTTACATTTGGAGCTACTTAACTAGTCTTGCCCCAGGGCTTACACTCTTTTTTAAAATTTATTTATTGAGAGAGAGAGAGAGAGAAAACAGGGGGAAGGGCAGGCAGAGAGAAAGAGAGAGAGAATCCCAAGCAGGCTCCACACTGTCAGCACAGAGCCCGATGTGGGGCTCAAACTCATAAACCATGAAATCATGACCTGAGCTGAAATCAAGAGTTGGATACTTAACTGACTGAGCCACCCAGGTGCTACCCAGGGCTTACACTCTTGATGGTCATGACACATTACCTCTCTAATGCTGAAAGAGAGGTAAAATTTATATTTATTTATGTATTTATATTGTTGTTAATACTGCTTCTAAACCCTGTGGAAGATACACCAGTGACACTGTGGTATTTTCTCTGACAGCTCATGGGATTATGATATAAGATGGCAAAAATCAAAGGCATACTCTAGGTGGATTGTCACTCTGGTTAGACTTGAATTCTCTCATACAAATGACAGGGAATGGGATCCAGAAGTATCTTGGCCATGATAAATCAGCAGGCATCTGGGGAACAATGACAGACTCCATGATAGTGTGATGTAGAAAGGTTCAATAGCCATGTGGTGGTCTTCTGGAACTTAATCTTCTGTAGAGAGGTGACAGAGAGAAAGAGAGAGAGAGAAATAGAGATACTGCCAAATACATTTATGTGATCGGCATCCCCATGACCAGAAAGCTCCAATCTTTCTTTTCTGGCTTAAATGTGCTTTATTTCATCCATTCATTCAATCCATTTTCCAAGACCTTGTCTTTGGTTCTGAAGAAACAGTATTTGACCCAAACAATAGGGCATTGCCCAAGGAGCCACACAGACCCACAGTGGCTGTTATACTGGGAGAGAGAGCAGTGGACAGAAGGAGGCCACCAACCCAGTTGCCCTTGCTGTGGTATTGAAACACAGCCCTGGGTATCAATTCTTCACTGTCTTTTTGTTCAAGGTCACTCAGGTCTCACTGGAGTTGCCTGTGTCCTTGTCTGTACTCTCTGGCTTCTTGCTTATATTCTGGGCTGCTGTTTTCTGCCTTAGTTTTGTGGATTTTCCCTATGATTTCTCATCCCCAGAAACTCAAAACTGTAGTTAATTTTTTAAACTATCTTTCAGTTACTTCTGGGTTTTTGTGCTGAGGAAGGAGAACTCCGTCTGTGCTCGTTTATCACAAGTGAAAATTGGTATCGCTACCATTGAAATATTTTTGAAAGTCCTGCTTTGAAATGGCGTTCACATCCTGAAATATATTCCTTGGAATTAATCAGTGTACACGTTGTTCACCCTTTGAATTTGCTACAAGAACACTTAGGTCAATTCTCCATAAAGTAGGTGATCAAATGGAATAAAAACATTTTTGGCAAAAAAATAAAGTCAGTGAGTGGTATGGCCATGAAGTCATGAAACTGATTTTCTTTCTGAAGGCGGAATGAAATGTCTTTGCTTATTCATTTGTTCACTTACTGTTTGATGTGCATTTTTAGGCACTTGCAACACGTTCCCCGATCATTTTGGAAAGAAATTACAATTGAGCATACAATCCCAGATGAATCTTTGTGTGTACAGAGTGCTTACAGACCAGTTCTGCCTCCCAGGAATGCCTGAATATAGGATAGTTATTCATCATAATATTATCTCTAGACAAAGCAGTGAAACATTTGCATTAGCCTATTATTAACAAATGTACTTTCACAAAGGTATAGGAAAAAATTCTTTCTATAATTAAGAGACATGGGCAGTCATGTTAGAACTGTCTAAACACTTCAAGGAGAGTCAGATGATAAAAATTATATAAGTCTTGGTCTTTGAGTTATCTCAGCTAAACATTAAACTGCTACATTGCTTAGCCTTCATGGCTACCTGTTAAGCTGCGATTGTACAGCTTTTGTTTACCTCACACAATATCTTTACCAGTAAGGTTGCCAAAGGCGGGGTAAAGACCGCAAGAAGTTTCTGCTTCTATTTTCCGCATGTGTTAAAATGGCATGGTGGCTCTAGTGGCATTAATATTCTGATATCTGAGGTTTCTGCACTTTCTCTAGGAAAGAATTTTTCTGGATGAAATGTTTCCCACCTCATACTCCAGATACTGGAATCCAGATATAGAATGCACAGAGGAAATAGCATTAGTGTTTTCATAAGTTGATATTTAAGGAAAACCATTTATGAAGATTCAGTCCTCTTGAAATTTCATAAATAACATTTTCACTCGTATTTCAAGTGATACGGTAACAAGATTATGTACATATGTATAAATGTATTATGTGCGCATTTAGAGTTTTTATTCATGAAGCCTGATTGATTACTTCTGCACTAGTGTTTAGTATATAAACATTTTACTCCTGTTTTCACTTTAGGCTGCATAGTAGATAAAAAGTTGTAGAAGGACAGCTTTTTAAAATATACATTAGTTGATTTTTTTCATAACTTGCTGCTTGTTTACTTTGTTAATAGAATAGTTCAAGTTGGCTAAATAACTTATTCTCATGTGATGTAGAGTAACTTTAAAAAAATAATAATTCAAAATTTTAACCACCTGTCCTCTGCAAAACTTTGAAAGGGAAGAAAACCCTTTATAATCTCTAAATAATAGGTAGAGTTAAATAATGCAAAATCAAATATATTATTTAGATAAATCATATCTTATATGTACTTTTCTAGTTTTAAAAAATAACTTTTGGGGCGCCTGTGTGGCTCAGTCAGTTAAGCATCTGACTTTGGCTCAGGTCATGACAGCTCAGAGCCTGGAGCCGGCTTCAAATTCTGTGTCTCCCTCACTCTCTCTCTCTCTGTCTCTGCCCCTCCCCTGCTCAGGCCCTGTGTCTCTCTCTCTCAAAAATAAACATTAAAACAAAGTAAAAAAAAACTTTTGAGGCCCATTTGGACAACAATAATTCCCTACTTTGCCAGGGCAGGTTGAGAATTTAGTCATCTCTAACTTTCAGAGATGAGTTAGAGATTTTTAAAATACTTTTTTTCTTAATGTTCATTTATTTTTGTGTGTGTAAGAGAGCATCTGAAAGCAGGGGAAGGGCAAAGAGAGAGGGGGAAAGATGATTTGAAACGGGTCCTGAAGCAGGGCTTGAACTGGTATACTGCAAGATCATGACCTGAGCCGAGTTCAGAAACTCAAGCAACTGAGCTACCCAGGCGCCTCCCTTTCTCCTCTTTAAATGACCAACCCACAGCATATGTTCAGTAAATATTGTTGAACCAATGAATTCTTTTAATTTACCTAACAAATTAAGTATTTTCTGTAAATTCAGTGAAGAAGAAGAATTAGAATAAGCACCTGAGCCACATTACTTGATTCTCAACCCAGTACTTTTCCCTCTTAATGTTAAATTGTTTCTGCATTATTCTACATTATGTTACATATAAACACTATTTACCTTAATTTTCTGATGTGAATTAAGTTACTGCTTTGAAGACCTGAACTATGTCAACCTTTTAAATGAGAGTCTTCAGGACTCTGTTTTTCAATCATTTGCTAACTTGTACGATGTAGTTAGAAAAATGCATGTGCTACATTTCTCAGTGTATTTCTGAAGAAAGTCTTGGGTTTCATTCAAGGTTTCTCTGACCCTGGCTTTAGTATGACTGATGTCTTCTTATGAAATATCATCAGTTACTATGACACTGTGGCCGTGTAGAACGTTTTGGAAGTTTCAAGTTTGGAAACATCAGCATTAAGAGTTCCTGAATGTCTATCACAAGAACCTCCGGTCAAATTTAAGGCTTACAGAGTGCAAAATAACTTTCCATTACGTGGGGAAAACTGGGAGTTCCTTGTCACCTTTTTTAAAAAAATTTTTTCAATTTTTTTTTATTTATTTCTGAGAGAGAGAGAGAGACAGTGTGAGCAGGGGAGGGTCAGAGAGAGAGGGAGACACAGAATCTGAAACAGGCTCCAGGCTCTGAGCTGTCAGCACAGAGCCCAATGCAGGGCTCAAACCAACGAACCATGAGATCATGACCTGAGCCGAAGTCTGATGCTTAACCGACAGAGCCACCCAGGCGCCCCCTTTGTTACCTTTTTAAAGAAAAGTGAGTAGAAAATAATAAGTAAGATGGGACTTCTACATTATCCTGTTGGTAAGTACAGCAGGGTAAGATGATGATATAATTTAACACAACACTCATATTAGTAAAAATGTTTGGCAAGCCAAGCCTGCAGACCCTAAGGATACTAGTGATGGAAATAAATGGACCCTTGTCAAAATATTGCCCTCTCTCCTTTCCTTTGAGCAGAAAACACATCCAGGGATACTATAAACCACTTGTACAGACAAGAAGCACCCAGCAAAGCAAATGGTATGATGTGTCATCATCACTGCCACTACCAGCTTTCTCGCTGTTAGGAGTTCACGATTTGGCATATGTGAAATTATGGTATATCGTGTGATGTCCCTAGCACTCCATCTGTCGGCAGTATTCCATGCAGATTCTGTGTGCCATTCTCCTTCTGGCAACAGTGACTTCATTGTAGCTGCAGCAAGTGCTATGTCGCGGTAACTCACCAAAGCATCTCAAGCATCTTCTACAAATGCTCCGTATCTGGACATGACTAAGGGACTTGAGATGTGAGTGAGCTCCTTCCAATCTCAGGCCATTTCTTGTTTACTCCTTATGGATTCTTACTTCTATCAACCTCAGTCATTTCCCAAAGTGTCCCGCTATGTGTGAGCTCCATCTCAAAGATCTGTTCTCTTACTCTCGGGAGGAGATGTTGCTTCTATTTTCTGTGATCATGGCAACATTTTTTTCTGAGCCCTTGTAACTTCACACATCTTCCCTTCAAATCCTTCCCCTCTTTTGCCATGCTTTCCTTTTGACCATTTCTAACCCATGTGCTATCTATTCCCAATTTTTATTTTCTCTTCCTAATGTGCTTCATGAGTGAATCTGGCAGAGCTCTTTGCTAGTGTATATTTCTTCCTGTGTTTTTCCCCCTCTGCCTACAAAGGCAAGTATTTAGGTCTCCAGTCTTAAACCAACCTCTCCTTCAAGTTACCATTCTTTATCTCTTTTCTTCCCCACCACGCCTCTTGAAAAGGTAATTTGCATTTGCTGCCCACACTTCACGGCCACCTTTCTACCTCTTGTCATTTATTTTTAAAAAAACGTTTATTTATTTTTGAGAGGGGGGAGGGAGTAGCGAGAAGAGGGGAACAGAGGCTCTGAAATGGGCTCTGTGCGATCTGTGCTGACAACAGACAACCCGAGGAGAGGCTCGAATTCACAAACCATGAGATCGTGAGCTGAGATGAAACCAAATGAGCCACCCAGGTGCCCCTCCACCTCTTATCATTTACCTTATTAGCTCACCTCTTTCAGGACGACTTCGTATTCCCTGTTTGACTCCACTTGCTTCCTCCCTCATCTGTGGTGGCCACCTCAGCCTTCCTTTCTGAGTTTTTCCTAATTCAAGAACATTAACCTATTTTTCCCCACTTATTTTTTTTAACTTCTCTTTTCTTGCTTTTCCACATTCTATGTGTTAGCTTTCCTTAAGTTTGCTTACTTTTTACTGTCACTGCAGTCACCATTGTCGTCATCAGGTTCCCTCCTCTCTGTTCCCGCTCTGCTCACTCTCCAGGTCTCCTGTTTCCACACTTGCTCTCCACAGATTGCTTATCTTGCGTTTCCAGCTGTCAGATCTGTGTTTATATTCCGCTGGATTTGTTTACTACTACCTTAAACTTAAGAGATATAAAAGTAAACTCATTCTATTTTTCCCCAACCAATTCTCTCTCCCGATGTTGAAATTTGGATTTATGATAGCATCATTCTCTCAGTCAACCGGGCAGGAACTGTCAAAGAAATAGTGGTGTTGTTTGCTGCAGCACACACTTCCCCGTCCTTTCCCCAACAAGTAGCCACATGCAGAGATCCAAAACCCCTTCATCTTTTCCTCCAAATTTTTTTCTTTCCTGTCTATTCTGATTGTCAATTACTGGTTACTTTGGCTAGAACTTGCATACTGGTTCCCCTGCTGTCTCTGATATTCCTATTTCTTCACAATATAATTTATGTATCCCTCCTGATTTTCCACAAGTTACTTACATATCAATCTTCCCTAAGCACAGGTTTAACCACCAAATTCTCCAATGCAAAATGACCCTCCATTGCCTAATAAATTGTATTATGTATATCTAACCCAAAGAATAATTTCTCCTTCCCACCTGATGCTCCATTACTTCTTTATTTTTCTGTATTCTCCACTCACATTACAATATTAAATCCTGAATAATCTGTTTTTCAGAAAATTATTTTTATACTGTATCCTCTGCCTACATTTTAGTCTCTATTTATTGAAAGCTTAACAATCATCCTTCTATGTGAAGCTTTTCCCGATCTTTCCTGACTTCTGAAATTAAAAGTGATCGCCTCCTTTGAAAAAGTCACCACCTAATTAAAATCAGGACATAAAGCAGAGATGTACTAACCGGTAAACTGGAGGGGAGCATCTGATCTGAGAGGGTAAATGGAAAAGTCGAAGTCAATTACTGAGTCTCTTAAACGCGAAATGCTGAATACTACATGGGGGCACATAATTCTACTGCCTTGAGAACGAACATGAGAAAACAGTAAACTAACTACCTAGAGCGACAGATATGTTCTATCTTGAATTCTATTTAACCAAATCATCCTTGCTTTCTTTTTTCTTTTCTTTTCAACGTTAATAAGCTCAACCTTTTCTTTTCAACGTGAATAAGCTCAACAGTTCTGATACCCTATCCATAATAGAGATACATTGTGGCCCGGATTCTCATTGGCTGAGACAGGGATGACTCAGTAGCATCTCCTTTTTGGGAAACATAGTCCAATCTTAGTGGAGATGTCACACATAGATTTTAAAAAGCACCTCAGAGGGGCGCCTGGGTGGCTCAGTCGGTTAAGTGTCTGACTCTTGGCTTCGGATCAGGTCGTGATTTCACAGCTCTGGGAGTGAGAGCCTGGAGGTGTGTGATTCTCCTCTCCCTCTCTCTCTGCCCCTCCCCCGATTGTATTGTCTGCGGTCTCTCTTAAAATAAAAAAATAAACTTTAAAAAATGTTTAAAAAGCACCTCAGGGATCATAAACCACCATTCCCACACCCAACTCTTCTCCCTGGCCAAGATACTCATTAGTATACTTTCCCTTCTATACTAAATGATAAACTTTTGGAAGGCAGATGGTAGGTATTACTCATTATTGTATCTCTCAGATCACTTAGTATAGTGTGTGACACATAGTTGAGACTAAATAAATCTGTTATGCTTGAATGAATGGGAAACTTGGGTTAAAAAATTCTACATGGCTTCCTTAATTACAGAATTAGAGTAATTTTTCCTACTTGAATATAATGTAAGATCTTCTACTTGTATAAGCATTGAGGACAGATAGCATGACTCCATATTTTCTTCTGAGAATTATTTAACAAAATATCTGATTCTACTCTCTTACTTATTACAATAGTGAAGCTTGGAAAGTTATCATTTTAATCTCTGATGATGGGATGCAGTTTTATTCCAGACTTCAGAGTCTTCTAATCTTTAAATTACTTTTTTTGTCAATATAATGAAATCATAACGAGGGAAGACAAGAAAATACAAATGAGCATAACTGATGGCTTAAAATTCTTTAAATTTTTTTTAATGTTTTATTTATTTTTGAGAGAGAGATAGAGACAGCATGAGCAGGGGAGGGTCACAGAGAGAGGGAGACACAGAATCTGAAGACAGGCTCCAGGCTCTGAGCTAGCTGTCAGCACAGAGACTGATGCGGGGCTTGAACCCACGAACCATGAGATCATGATCTGAGCCTAAGTCAGATGCTTAATCACCTGAGCCACCCAGACGCCCCTTAAAATTCTTATTAAAGGGAAATTTATGATTGTTTTGTTGAGATAAAACAAAATATTTGACACACTATCTCAACGAATATTTCATTTTTTTTTTTCAAAAACAATTTGACACCCATCAAAACATAAGTATAGGGAAAAATGTGAAAGTGACTTAGTGCAAGTGACATTTTTAAAGAAAATATTAATAAAAAATCCATGAACTTATAGCAAGCCCAAGATGTAAAAAAATTCCTCTCAACAAGCCGGATTTCATATATTTCTTATCTCAGTTTAGACACATGTTAAACAGTAATATTAAAAGGGCTTAATGTTAACTACTAAGATCATGCTCTGTATCAGGTACTTTTCTTTTTATATTGCATATTTTATATTAATAGATTACTAATGCTACCAAATGCTTTATACATTTTTATCTCAAATATCTCACTTACCTTGCAAGGAAAATATTGTTATCTAAAGCTCTTATACATTAGTGCCAGACTAGATATGAATAAAAGTTTGCTTAATTCCAAAGACTTATGTTATTGCATAGAGAATATTTTCCAATCATACTGCAATACTTGATGTAGAATGTTGTGACAAGTCTTACATATTTTGTCTCCTCTTTTGCTTTCCTTGAGGCTTAGATATTAATCCAGGAAAACAAGGCAGGATCTATTGCCCACCAGTGAGGAAGCTTTCCTATGTAAACAATTCCCTTGCTCTACCATGACACATCACTTTGACTTGAAAGGTTTTAATAAAACGCTTCACGCAGAAGAAACGATATTCTCACCTACACACCAACAAATACATGGACACGTTATATGTTTAACATAGTTAGAATTCCGGGGAGATGGGCAATTACATTGGAAATCAGTATTTCGTAACAAGACAAAAACACAAAATAAATGTAGGAAAAAATTTTTAAAAATCAGGTATAAAACAAAAGTAGAATTCTTACTATAAAAGCGCTCTGAAAATCAGAACATCCAAAAAGCTACCAAGTCCTACCAGCAACATGAAGAAAGCACTTGCTATTTATTATTGCCCTATACACTAGCTGTATCTGGGGGAGCCCATCTGTTATTAACAGATGCTTAGTTGCCAAAGAGAGGAATTCTGTTTCATGTTTTATTGTGTAATGATATTATATAAAGCACTGCTTTGTGTCATCGTTTCTGGATTGATAGCCGATGGCCACAAATTGGCCCAAGTAAAATTGTGAATTTTTTGGAAAGGTCAATAAGAATCACTAACACAATGGTTGTAGGGTTAGGCTAAAGAAGGTGAGCGATATTTTAGGGGTTTAGGTCAAGAGAAGTCATTCAATAATTCATGTGCCATTAATAGAATTAGGTTATTCAGTTAAATGTATCTGTTTAACTATCTTTGTATGTGTGGCATCATAAAATGGGACAAAATATTGGGGTCTTTTTGACAGACCTGCTTGCTAGAGATCTAAACTCGGAGGATCCACTGTTCTCATGCATGTAGGAGAGTCCTGAGTGGACTCACTCACAAGGATGGAATTTGTGGCCCTGTTTTCCTTACTTTCTAATACTAAATCATTTACTGTGTTCCTGTGTTAGTCCTTCCGGGATGATAAAGCAAAAATACTGCATATTGAGTGGCTTACAAACAACAGAAATTTATTTCTCACAGTCTGGAGGATGGGAAGTCCAAAGGACTTGGTGTCAGTGACTTAGTATCTTCTTGTGATTGCTTCAGGTGGTAGAAGGTGCAAGTGATCTCTCTGGGACCTGTATTATAAGGGGACTAATCCCGTTCATGAGGGATTCACTTTCATTACTTAATTACTTCTCAAGGTTCACTTCCTAATGTGATGGCATTAGGTTAGAATATCAACATATGAATTTTGGGGCGACCCAAACATTGGGACAATAGCAGTCTCTGTATAAATATGATTCCTGTAACACCATCTATTACATGCTCCAGATGGAGGCATGCATTAAGTCTGTAGAATCAACATGGGACCCTAAATTATGTGATTAATAATTCTAAATCTACTTTGAGTTTAGAATATTAGGATAATAGTAAGTGGATCATAGACAAGTCTACATGCACTGTTTGGATGCTTACATATAGCCTTTATTTGAAGGCATTATTTTCCTAAATAAAGACCTGACAGAGTATGTTGATAATATCACGTGATCATGTATTTAGTTTCTCAGCAGTTAAGTAAAAGATTTCCAACAGTACAAGAATTTTAAAAAATCATTGGTTTGATTTAGCACAGTGCTTTTGAAAATGTATTCCTGAACAGTAATGATTATTCAAGCTGTTAGTAAACATTAGGTGAAAATTGGGTTCCAAGGACTTATATGTTTGAGCAAATATGGGTTAAGAAAAGTTAAAGTGGACTCTTGCAGAAGCTCTTAGTTATTTTAAAGCACTAATGAGGGGAAGCCCACTCCCGTCCTGTCTCTTTTACTGAATGCAGCTTCAAAAATAAGACAGAATGTATGGAGCAGCTAGCAGAGAGTTCTTAAAAGTTAAGAGTAACAGATGGATTGGAGCAGAAGACCAGCATCCAAGTACCACTGAAATAGCCGTGAATGTATCATATTCTCCCTCTTGTGTACACTGGGCTGGATTCAAGGTATCCAGAACCCAGAAGTGGATTTCTGGATGGACAGAAGGAGTTCGGGAGAAGCCCTCTAGTTTAGATTTGAGGAATAGGAAAGGGGTCCGCCAGCAGTGACCAGCACAGCAGGGACACGCAATGATCTAAAATTCTGAAGAGAAGTTTCCTCTCCATTTAGAGGGGCTGTGGCCCAAAGAGGTGGAAACGTAGCTCTCTGTTTTCCTGTATCTCTGTCATTTTCCCCCTTGACAGTTGAGGTAATTTCATAGCAGAGGAGTAAAAAAAGCCCCACCTTTTTGGCCAAAGACCTAAAAAAGAGAGTCTCTAGGGTGCCAGGAAGTGCCAGAAAGATCATGGAGGTTAGAAAAGTGACCCAATAAGGCTGTCTATGAACTCCTGTGCTCAGCCCAGAACCATACGTGCATGGATCTAATCTTAAACAACACACCAAAGAAGTTGAGAGTTGTAGTAAGCAACAGACCACTGCTCACACCTCAGAATAGCCATGCATGGCACATCCATGGTGCAGATCTAAAAACTCTTCAAAGACTCTGAAAACGGAAATGACATTGAAATAATAACCCACAAATGACTGCTTTTGAATATGTGACTGGAACCAAACCATATTTATGGCCTGTTAAAACAAAAATATCAACATTCTCCATAGGATTAAAACAAATCTCAAAGCATAATATTGAAAATGTCCAGGAGACAGTGCATACAATGCCTAGCAGCCTTTTGAGATGGGGAGGGGAGGTTTGGGGATTTGTAAAAAGGCTAGTGTTTTCTTTTTTTCCTGTTTTTTGTAAAGACTAGATTCATAAGACAAGTTATACATCTTCATTTGTAAGATAGTTGTTGTTGTTTTTAATGTTTTTTAATGTTTATTTTTTTGAGAGAGAGATAGTACATGAGCAGGGGAGGGGCAAAGAGAGAGGAAGACACAGAATCTGAAGCAGGCTCCAGGCTCCAAGCTGTCAGCACAGAGCTTGACATGGGGCTTGGACCCACGAATCTCTGAGATCATGACCTGAGCCAAAGTCAGATGCTCCACCGACTGAGCAACCCAGGCACCCTTAGGATAGTTGTTTTTAATTCCTCAAAGAACTGAGTTGTAACCTTTATGATATTAAGGCATTGACCCATCCATCCAATGACATTATCTTTAATTTGCTTCTTTATATTGGGGAGATCTTCAACTAATAGAAATCAAAAGATTCCTACGTGCTAGATTTAAAACTGTTTGTCTTTGGATTGTCCCCCCACTGTCCCCAGCACAGGGCACATAGTTTCATTTCACTTAGGGAAGAAGGCCTAACTAAAAAGTTTCTATCAGTTTCTGAATATCAGTTTCCAACTTGGCTAACTTCTGACCATACAGCTACTTAAGACAAATCATTTCAATGATTTTATCAAGCTTCAGCTGGGACAAACAATAAATAATCCTGGCAGTATTGGACAACCCCATACCACCCTCCCAAGATGCAGATCTACTCCCAAGATGGCCAAAGGAAAGGCCTTAGACAATTCCCCTGAGACCAGATGTAGCAGGATTCTCACACAGAGTCATGACACTGAGGCGCTTCTGTCCAGGCAGGAACTATATTCCAGCCAGCACCACTCAGCTGGGTTAGTGTTGAAGGATTTGACAAAACCTTCAAGGACAATCTTGTCTTCAGTGTCCCACTTGATTGCCAGTGAGACGCCGCTCTCTGGGCCAGTGTTTTGAGGAGAGAGCCCTAGAAGGGTACAAACGAAGAGGCCCAGGTGTTTTAGGGTTCTGGCCTTGGAGATTTTGAGGTTGTAAGGCCACTAATGTGGTAGCTTTTGTGTACAGTCTTGTGGTCTTTTCAGAACATAAAGGCAATTCAGAGGACTTGTAGACTGAGGATAGAGGGGAATGGCAGGAGACACATTAGTCTTATCGTCTTCTGTTTTAGGGACCTCTTGGGCCTTTAATTTTTCATTAGCTTTCTGCAAGGAAACTTTCAATGAAGCAATTTTGGAGTTTGAAGTCTTTTGGAGGCTTCTGTGTGCTAATTAAAATACGTATCCCATTCTGTTTGCTTGAGTTGGGAAACCTTGCTTTCAAGTGCCTTTTCTGAAGGAACAATGCTGCCTAATTGGAACATTCCCCGTAATGATTATTGTAATTCTAGTTGTCTTGGTAAGGTTTTACCATTTTTGTAGTTATCTGCAGCTTCCAGGACCACCATTCTTAGACATAAAATAAGCAGGTGTGCTGCATGGTCCACACTCAATTCTTTGAAACTTCTAGATCCCATTTCTCTAGCTAAGCCTTCAGTCTCCTGGAGACAAATTAATACCCAAAAGGGATGTGCCACTGGGTAAGGGCCGTGTGTTTTTTACAATGTACCTTGTTGCAAGGAAGTTTTCTTGAGGTTGGTGGGTAATATGGTGTCAAGTTCACCCATTTCTTGAAAACTCAACTTAGCATGGGAATCTTAGAGTTAGGTGGTGAGTGCTCCAACAGCTTTGAAGTGCATATGCTCTGTGCACCAACTTTATGGCTTTGGCTTCCCAGATCCCTATTAGCAAGAACCCTATTGTTCTTTCCACAAGATGCCTTTATAGTGGAAGATGCCTTGATGGCTTTTCAAAGTCTGACTTGTGCCTATTTTGATTTTGATGGTCAAAATAGTCTGAAATTCTTGTCTTAACTTATTTTCCTGAGTACTATTCCCCCCTCCTCCCCTCATGGTTTATGCTGAGGACTTATCTCAAGGCTTTATGATCCCCTAACAGCTGCCAGCCAAGGCAGACTCCCAAATATAACCATCCTGGAACCTTTCTGGGAATTTTAACGAACTCTGGAACCTTTACGAGTCCCCAGAATCCCAGAAACTTATATCTGCTGCTGGGGAGGGGCAGAAAGAGAGTGAGTAAGTGAGAGAGAATCCCAACCAGGCTCCAAGCTGTCAGCTCAGAGCCCATTGTGGGGCTCAAACTCATGAACTGTGAGATTGTGACCTGAGCCAAAATCAAGAATCGTCTGCTTAACTTACTGAACGACCCAGGTGCCCCTATTTGCTTTTCTTCTCATAAAGGTTGTTTGGTTCAGAGAGCTCACACAAGAGAGTGGGGCTCAAATCCGAGAGTGACTTACCTGGCTCTCAGGAATGAGGAGAGGAAGAGTGAACTCAAAGGGTTCAGTAGGTGTGTCTCATGCTCAGGCTGTTGGCAGCCAGCTTGAAATCCCATTTGTTGCCAAAAGCTGTTTAAAAATGATGAAAGCAAACAATTTAGGTGATACGCACTTTAACACTTCACAACGTAACCAGTCTCCTGTGGAAAACTGTAAAATGGGCCAGAAGCCAGAAAGC
The DNA here is from genome assembly GCF_003009895.1 of Hyaena hyaena. Lineage (NCBI taxonomy): Eukaryota > Metazoa > Chordata > Mammalia > Carnivora > Hyaenidae > Hyaena > Hyaena hyaena. The sequence goes on from NW_024080648.1 coordinate 1,548,034, forward strand.
TTTTGTAGGATAAAGAAAAAAGAACATAAGAGACAAAAACAGAAAACATCTAATTGTCTAGGGCCACATAGTCAGTCAACCTCGTCTGGGGTGAGAAAACCCAGAGTTGGCTTGGCGTCTGTGGATGGCTGACTGGATATACTGTGACTTGGGTCACTTGGAGCATTTACAGAGACATGAGAGTTATCTAAGTTTCAGTGTGCTGACGTGACACCCTGGCAGGAGCAGCTCCATCTTGGACCTCAGAAGTTATTTCAGCGTAAGTCAGTTGTCATAATCTCATTTGAAATGTGTGCTGAAGCTGTCAGATAACTTGATCGTTCGTTATTCTAGGTGAATAAGGGTTTAAGTGGAGTTCAACATTTGCTCAGGCATGAGTTTCTGTCCATAAATAAAAGAAAGACAATCTAGAAAAGAGAGGCCATGAGAGAGAAATAAATCTCATGTTGGCTTCATGCCTAGGACTAATGAAGGAAAAGAAGGTTGGCCAAAATGAACAATAATTCAAAGGGGGCAACTGTATATCCTTTAATTGATTTTTTTTCATAGGGTTCATAACCCTGAGATATCAGAACTTGTGATCAAAATTGGGATTTGTCAAGTCCACAGCATGGATGTCACCTTGGGCACTCTGCATATCAGGAGCTCAGGTAGAAAATGAATTACACACACACACACACACACACACACACACACACACACACACACACACACAGTAATATCTTAATACTGACATTGACCCTCTCTAACAGAAGCCAAGTTCCTGTCTTTTACTAGCATATTGGCCCAAGTGTCACAATTCAAGACTGATTGCACTTTCCTTTTATGATATGAGTCACGGTAGGGGAAAAAAAGGTATGTAGATAACTACACAATTTTTCTTGAGACTCTCAAATAATTAGTTGCTTCTATACAAAAAGAACAAATAAAAAAAACAAGCAGTGGCAACTGATTGTATTTACCCACTCAATTAATTTACTTAACTTTCAATTTAAAAACACATCCTTGCTTCCTAATAATCTTGACTAATTTCCTAATACTTGCATATGTGAGGGAAATCTGAAAAACCAAGAGATACATTTGTAAGAGTAGAATTGCGATTAAGCACCAAAATAGTAATTCTGTGAAAGATAGTTTCAGCATATTTTTCCTGGAAGAGAAAATTAAATATTCTAAAATTGTTTTTACTCTGTCTTCTTTAGTTTGTGGGAAAGGTTTACCAATGTTTTATTATATTTATCATACATAGTACTTTGTATTTCCTTTCCTTATTGTTTTCTGTACGCTCTGCTTTTTTCTTAGATAACATTGTATAAAAGCAGACATCCAGCTGAGTTTGGCTGTATCACTGGCGTGTGTGCTCACCAGCAGGGCCTCATCCTTTCTGAACTTCAGTTTCCTTACCCATAAAGTGGGAACAATCCCAGTCCTTCCTGCATCATCAAGTTATTGTGAGAATCAATGTCATGATAGCATTTGGCTAATGGAAATACTATAAAAATACTGATTCATGTCCTCACGATTGTTTTGTCTTTGACATTTTCCACCAATCCATGCCTATCAAAATCCCACCTTTTTTTTTTTTTTTAAATTTTTAATGTTTTATTTATTTCTAGGAGAGAGAGAGACAGCGTGAGCAGGGGAGGGTCAGAGAGAGAGGGAGTCACAGACTGAAACAGGCTCCAGGCTCTGAGCTGGCAGTCAGCACAGAGCCCGACGCGGGGCTCGAACCCACAAACCACGAGATCATGACCTAAGAGAAAGTCGGACGCTTAACCGACTAAACCACCCAGGCGCCCCTCAAAATCCCACCTTAATTAAAACTGCTTGGTCACAATTTATTTCCATGTAAACTTTCCATCTGTACACTGTCCCCTTGATGTTGGTATTTGAGTTGTTCTTTAAGGGTTCATTCTAAGAGAATAATGTGGGGATAGGAGTATATAAGATATCAAAGCATCACTACAGTGTTTTGTGTATCACTTGAATTCAATAAATGTTCATTGACAGGAACCCATCAATCCCAGTGCAAGGGTGGGTAGGTGGCTATGTTCATTCCCTGTTCAAAGCTTTTGTTTGGTTTTCAATGTCCAGCACAGAATTAGCAGAGAAGGTTCTGGAGGAAGACCACCTAGGCCTTATCTCAACTTGCTCATCTTTTAGCTGTGTAATATTGGACAAGTCACCAGAAATTCTCTTCACTCTACTTGTTCAGTGGGCAAAATAAGTATGATACTGGTATCTACTTCATGAGATTATTGTCAAATTTAAAAAATGCAAAGTACTTAAAACACTACTGGGTGCATAATAGATTTTTAAAAAGCATTTGTTGCTGTAATGTGAGCACAGATGGGAGTCTGTGGGAAGATTTTGCATGGTTTGGTCACTACGTATCTCATCTTCACCATGCTACAACCTCTGTCCCCACTCAAACTCTTCCCCCCACACACTATTTTACTCCAGCCATATCTCTGCTTTCAGTAGATTCTTGGATCACAGAATTTGGACTACTTTATCCTGCCTTAAGGCATCTGTACCTGGTCTCTCATGTACTTAGAATAGTCTTTTCACTTCTTAATTCCTACTTGTCTTGCAGAGCTCATTTAAAATATCACCTTCCTGGGGTGTCTGGGTGGCTTAGTTCCAACTTCGGCTCAGGTAATGATCTCACAGATCATGGTTCGAGCCCCACATCGGGTTCTGTGCTCACAGCTAGCTCAGAGCCTGGAGCCTGTTTCAGATTCTGTGTCTCCCTCTCTCTCTCTGACCCTGCCCTGCTCATGCTGTCTCTTTCTCTCTCTCAGAAATAAATAAAACATTAAAAAAATTAAAATATCACCTCCCTGGGTGTTCTTCCTTAATCTACAAGATTGGTTCATATGCCCCTTTTAATCATGAACATAACTCACTGTGTGTCTTTGTTCAGAGCACTAATCATAATCATGATGAAAGAACTACTTTTGAAATTCATTTTTTGCCTGTCCTACTAAGATTCTGTATTCTTAGGACTTAGCCCAGTATATGTGGAAAAACACTGACAGTTCAGAACGTACTTAAATTATGACTACCAGATGAGATAATACAGGAAAAACCGGCTTGTATTTAGTTAATACTACACAAATTTGAATCACCGTTGTGATTATTATTATCCAGTCCCATTCAATATCCTTCAGATCACAACCAACATAAACAGGCCAGGATCTATAAAATTTTCTACATAATCCATGTTCTTCCAGAAATCATGGAGGCTATCTATCACAAAGCTGTCCATAAACAAGTATAATTTTAGAAAATGAGCAGCTTGTTCAGATATGTCTACCGGACATTTTGGGGGGAAGCATATTGGATAGTTATTAAATAACATGCCTCTAGTCTAAATTAGACTTGAATAAACTGATCAACGTCCAATTCAAGACACAGCTTAAAACAGGTTTCATTAACATCCTGGTATTTCCCAGCTCACTTTTCTCATTATTAAAGTCAATAAATGGCTTAGGTTGAAATTATTCTCAGAGGGTCTTTAGAAGAGAATTGACCAGAGCTGTTTATTACTTTGCTTCCCAAATGTTGCCCAAAATATCCTTTGGTAATCAATGCATGACTAGCATTCTAGAACCTATTAAGGACAAAGAATTTGGAATCTGCTATGCTCTAGGCTTCACTCCTGGTAGAAACTCTGTTAATTAATTTGCTAAGAAACCTTTTATATAAGGGACCTATTTAAAATATTAATTCCTCCTTGAAATTTGGTTCAAGTAATAAGTTTACCCTTGAAGATAAACTTGTATATTTTCTCTGGTTAATCATGAGTTCTGCACAAACCAAAACATTTCCTTTTATTCTTTTTCTTCTGATACAATCTTGGCTAACTATAGTAACCAACTTACTCTAATTTTCCATGAACATCTATGTATTTATCACTCGCTGAAATTTTTGTTCTATGCTCAATGTAATTGTCCTGTGTAATACACTGTCAAATTTTGTATGGGGGCTCACAATTAAGCAAATCCATGTAAGTTCTAACAAGGAGGTTAGAAACCAGGCAACAAAAATTCTGACATTAATTCTGTATAATGTCTTTTGTACATGAGTCATAAGTCTAAGCTCCAGACATACCCCAAGGTTGCTGGATGCTTACAAAGCTTTAAGGAAGTGGATTATTTATTTTCTTTTTCCCTCATAGAATAACCATTTAGATAAATATGTATGTTATGATTTATTTCTGAAGCATCAAGAAAGGGGCACCACGGTAATTTATTAGATCTTAACTGCAGCATGATTCTCTCCTTGTCCTCCTTTTGCATTGACTTATCCTCAAGGACATGTCCCATTTCTAAGCTGTATGATGCAACCAACCAACCATGTAGCAAGTGACACTGCAGAATCAGGTAGATGCTAGATGCTAACTGGAGGCAGAGCCATAACCTTTCTCCTTTCCATTCTTTACTAATTAAAGAAAAACAGCATGGGAACCTGTGAAATAGAAGGACAATGTAATTTGGGGTTAGTCATTGATACTCCACTAACTACTGTGAACTTGACCAAATCTTTGTGATGCTGTTAGAAGCATTATATGAAATCGCATATGAATAGCCAGCTGAAGAGGAGGTGATTTCAAGGATCTGTTATTGGTATTAGTGCTCTTGCTCTTAGTAAGAGCCTTGGGGGGTGCCTGGGTGGCTCAGTTGGTTAAACATCTGCCCTGTTGATATCATGATCTCAGGGGTTAATGAGTTCGAGCTTCAGTTGGGTTCTGCGCTGACAGTGCAGAGCCTGCTTGGGATGTTGCCTCTCTCCCTCTCTCTCTGTTTCTCCCCTGCTTGTCTTCTCTCTCTCTCTCTCAAAATAAATAAATAAACTTAAAAAAATTTATTTAAAGAATCTAAAAAAAAATAAGAGCATTGGTAGCCTCTGCATGCCCTCTTTACTCTCTCTTTGGTGAGGTAAAATGGGTAAGTGGGTGATTTTGTGACTCCAATATGGAAGTAGCTAAAATAAAATCCTAATTCAAACAAACCAATAATTCAACCATTGAGAACTTTAGTATCTTTTCACTTATATGCACTAAATTGGAAGAGTTAAAAAACTACTGTGCTATCAACCCATCAACAGCTGACTGAGGGAGGAAAATGTATGTGATTTCCTTTTACCAGAGTAACTGTTACCATTAGGCTTCTCCCAAGCTTCTTCCCTCTAGATGGTTGGAGTCTTCCCCAGTCTTGTCTCCTACTTTGACAAATTCTTAGGCCTGCTCCCACGATCTTCCTCCAGGATCATTTTCTCTACACAAGGCTATCTGTTTGCTGACAGACTCAGTGTTCTTGTAGTATGTATTAATAGTTGACAAGGGCTTCCTATAGAAAGCCTTCTAGGTGACATTTGCATTTGAATAGAATTTTTGGCAGATGAAGTGAGCAGCATTTCGGCATATGAGTCCTTTTTGGTTTCACCTTGGCAAAGGTGTATTTGTATTTGTATCTGTAATTGGTTTCACATTTACCAAAGGATATTTTAAATCGAATGCTAATTATAAGAGATGCTGGTGTCGTAAGAGAAAAATGATCAAATACATGGTGCAGGCACTTGGTTAAACAAAATTAAGCAAATTCATTTACTGTCATACCACCCAGAGCTCTCAATCCTCAATATGCATTGTGTTAAGAAGACAATGGATTACGCAGTCATTAATTCAACAATAATTCTTAGAGCACCTCCTACATGGCGAGGCACTGTTTAGTAGGTATAGTGATACAGTGCTGAATAAGATAAGATCCTTGCTTTCATGGATCTGACAATCCAGTGTGAAGGATTGTAGTTGGGGGGGGGGGGGACAGAAAAACATACTTTGAGATAATGTTAACTTTTAAGGAGAAAATAAAGTACGATGATACGGTGAGATTAACTGGTGATGAAAGACGACATTAGATGGACTGATCTGAACACTGACTGAGAAGGAAAGAGCCCTATGAAGTTCTGAGATGGGAGAATTTCAGAAAGCATAAACAGGAAGTGGGAAGACCCAAGGTTGGAATGAGCTTGGCGTGTTCACTTTATAAACACTGACTCTGAAATCTTTTTCCCTGAATTTTTCAAATGAATACATAGTGTCCACAGACCATACTTTGAGTAAAAGTGCTTCTATAGCTTAGGTATCTCCATACTACTGTTATGAGTCCCTCTGCTTACTACCACCACTTATGAGGTGGGCTAAAATAGCTTATGTCATAGATAGGTTATACAAATTTTATAAAAGAGCCAAATGGAACATCTGGTACATACAGATACTCAGGATCTGCCCATTTCTTTCCACTCTCTCACTTTTGAAAATTGTTAAAAAAGAGAAGATTTGAATACCTACTGTATGTGCATTTTCACTGTTTACTAGTCGGTACTACAAAGTCTTATTGCTCATCTGTTCATACTATGATCATTTAATCTCATTAATAAAATCTGATTTCAGACTAGCGAAGCAGAGAAAGAAAAGTAAGTGTAAAAGTTTTAAAATGCATATACATGATAACAAAAGATTAATTCTTTTTTCACCATCAAATGGCCAAAACTTATCATTGGATTCAGGTGAAATTCTAAAGTAACTAAATGTTTTGCTTTGTTTTGTTTATCCTGAAAATAAATTTTAATCATAAAGACATGTATTAGTAAATACAGAGGGCATTCTAAATATAATTATAGAAGATCATTGGGTCTGTTAATTCCATAAAAAGAAACATAATACCAGATTATCTAAATTAAATTGAGTCTCTTGTTTAAAAAAAAGTGAAAGTTATTAATCTTCCAATTTGCTCAAGAGGGAACTGTTAGGTGAACTCTTTTCAGTGGCTCATTTTCTACAATTTTAGAGGAAAAAAGTTAGTAATGGAGTCAATTTTAAATGTGAACAGAAAATTATCTGTCAAAACAAATACTCTTATATGACTTAGAACAGGCTTATTTAAAGGAATTGTAAAGATTTCTGTCTGAAAAATTTTAATCTTAAACATACAGTATTAATATGTTTCATACCTTTTACTTTTAGTAATAGAGGCAACTTAGAAGTAAAATAAGATTACACGTGAGAAATTTGTTTTCATCCTTGCTGCCACAGAACTCACATGGGAGTTTTTGACAGGCAAATTAGTCAAATACAGGATAAAAGAGTAAAATGAAAATTGAAGGGACAGTGGAATAAAGCAAAAGTGTAAAATGACTGAGGCTTTTAAAAAATAAAATAATGCATGTTCATCATTCAAAAACAAAATAGTACAGAGGATAAGAGGGAAAGATCTACTGCTCCTAATCATGGTCCCACTTTGCGAAGTCATTTTTAAAAGTATAATTTGAGGGGCGCCTGGGTGGCTCAGTCGGATAGGCATCCGACTTCGGCTCAGGTCATGATCTCACAGTTTGTGGGTTCGAGCCCTGCATAGGGCTCTGTGCTGACAGCCAGCTCAGAGCCTGGAGCCTGTTTCAGATTCTGTGTCTCCTTCTGTCTCTGACCCTCCCCTGCTTGCTCATGTGCTCTCTCTCTCTCAGAAATAAATAAAATATAAAATTAAAGAAAAGTATAATTTGAATAGTTCAAAACATTTGACATGCAAGCAAGTATATCAAACAGTTTTTACACAAATGAGTATACTATTAAACATAACTTTCTTCACTTGTTTCTGAACTTCTCTCTCTATATATATATTTTGGAAAATGTTTTTATCAGAGAGCCTAGCCTCTCTTATTAATGCTACCTGCTTTTCTATTTAATAGATTTGTCACAATTTGTCTAGCTAGTCTTCAATTATGGTGAACATTTAATTATTTCTATTGTTTTGCTTTCACAAACCATGCTATTCTGAAATTATATCTCTAAGACCTGCTATGCTATCTGTTGATTGCTTTTGGCTCCTAACACCTGACCTGCTCCATATAGAACTAGGATCTGTGGCCTATAGAAGAAGTGGCTAGAACACGCCCCCATAAAAATAGCTGCAACTGAGTGTGTCCGAAAGTGAGATGCAGCAGAGGAAGGGGGATGCTGCCTTTGCTCCATTCCCCATAGCGCCTACCTTTTCCTGCGTGCGGAAAACATCTACTGTTTTCACTCCAAGTTCACTGACACAATTTGGAAATAATTTTATACTACCAGAATATATAAAATATATCCTAAAAGACACTGGATAAGCATATTCTTAATTTTTCTACTCCCTTTCTCAAACACACACACACACTCACACACCACTGCTCCTGAGCATCACTTCTTTGGTGCACCTCAGTACAGGAGCTCATCCATCATGATAGCAATTTCCTACAGAAGTGTCTTTCTTCAGACTTTTCAGCACCTCTTTTTGTGATACAATGCCTGTACCCACATCTTCCAGTCGCATCTCTAGAGATGACAGTTGTCTAACTTGCATGATGGATTGTATTAGTGGGCACTAGCGCCTTAGACTGGCATGCCTCCCAAGCAGTATTTGGGTGATGTATGCCACTCCGTAACTATATACATTATGCAGATATTCTAGAGGAAATAAATAAGTAAGATACTCTTGAGAAGCTCAAAGTATAATAACAAGGTGGAGAAGAAAAGGATGGAATAAAAGAAGTTTAGAATTCATTGAAAAAAAGAAAACAGGAAGGGGAAAGCCACTTATAGACTGCCAGCAAAATTTGATAGAGATACACAAAAGAGAGCATTGTCTCTGGCTGCTAGGATTAGAAACAAGGATTGATGAAGAATCTTACATTTATCTAGGTATTGAAGGTTCATTATTTTCTTTGTTTTTCAGGAATGACATTAGAGGGAGGCCATTCCAAATTAGGAAAAGGCACAAGCCAAAGATACATATTAGGAAACTCAGTGACTGGGGAGCAATGAATACTTAGGTTTTGTGCGAATATGGAGAAAGATGCAGAAGAGGGGTGGAGGAGTGTGTAGTAAGGAATTTGGTGCCAAAGAGAAGTCTGGTCTTTGTCTTGTCTCCTGGGAGGCAACCTCTAAACTCTTGGATAGGAGGGTATTTGTTATTCATCGTGTGTTCATAGATCACTTCTGATAGTTTAGGCCCCTTGAGAGTTTATGCTAACAAACTGACTTAGAATGTGGGCTTGTCACGCTAGAAAAATCAACTAAGGTATATGATTAGAGGTTTGGGACTTGGGGTCACATACAATTAGCCTGATCTTCAGAGAGGAAAAGGGGTCTGGAGATCAAGTTCAACCACATGGGCCATTCAGACTATTTTGCTTACATAATGATAAGTAAATAAAAAGCCCTCGATGCTGAAACTCCAGTAAGCTTTCTGGCTTGCCAGTTCTCTGTGTGTATTGTCACACATCAATGCCAGAAGGATAACTCACCTTCAACATGACTGAAGCTTTGAGTTTGAAACTTCTCCCCTATATGTCTTTTCCTTTACCTGGTTCAAATATGTATCCTTGGCAGAGTGAAAAATAGAAGGAAGAGTTCCTATCGCATTGCAGGTGGCCTTGATAGGTGCTGAGGAATAAAGAATATAGACAATAAAATATTTAAAATTTTGAGCAGAGCTGTGGCACATTATGACTGTGTGTGTGTATGTGTGTGTGTATGTGTGTGTGTGTGTTTAATCTTGAACTGATGGGGAAAATGGACTTGAAGGCAGAAAAGAGGAAAGACACAGAGAATAGTAGGGAGATTATATTAGTTTTCTTTTGCTGTCAGAACATCCTACTACACATCTAGCAGCCTAAAGCAACGTAAATTTGTTATCTCACAATTCTGCAGGTCAGAAGTTCTGTAGATACAACTCATTTCTTTGATCAAGTTTCCACCGGTCAAAATCATACTGTCATCAGCACTGCATTATTTTCTGGAGGCTCTGGGGTAAAATCTCCTTCTAGGTTCCTTCAGTTTGTTGGCAGAATTCTAGTTCTTGTGGTTATAAGACAGAGGTCTTTGTGCCCTTGCTGGCTGCTGGTCAGGTAGTCATCTGCTCTTTTGGGGGCCACCTGCGTTTCTGGCTTTATCTTCAAAGTCAGTAAGAGTAGGTCAAGCTTCTCTCATGCTTCGAACCCCTCCCACTTCTTATCTGTCAGATCTCTTTAACTGACTCTTTTGCCTTCCTCTCCCACTTTTAAGGGCCCATGTGATTATGTTAGGCCAACTTGGATAATCAAGATAATGTCTGTTTCCAGGGCAGCATATTAGCCACCTGCATTCCATCTGCAAAGTCTATTTTGCCACCAAATGTAAAGGTGGTAGCACCAGGTGATGAGGATTATGGGTCCCAAATCCTGCCTGGAACAGAGATAAAATGAGGACCTAAGTGGCAGCCATTGAAATGTAAAAGGATAGAGGGCAAAAGAGATAGTATAGAAGTAGACAACTAGCAACTGCAATCTCACAGCATACGAAGGACAAATAGAGGGGATGCTCAGAAGCGATGCTTTGAATTCAGCACCGGGTAATCGGAAAACAGTGATGGTGACGATACTGCTTGGATGCGGGTTAGCTATGGTCAAGTCTATTGGCTGTGCCTTAGAGTTTGAGATGCTCACACGTTATAGTTGGAAATGGCCAACAGTGAATTAATAATAAAGGGTTGTGTCTTGGGCAAGGATAGGTTATGGATAGATATTCAGGATTCATCTATGTAAAGCTGGTAACTTACATTACAGAAATGGATAATGAAGAAAAGAGAAGTTCAAGTTCAGGCCTTAGGTAGAATGCTGGTAGAATACGTACAACTGTAGGACTGAAGGAGAAAATGTTGCTGTCCCTATGTCTCTCCTAGATTATTGAGGAGCTCCCTACATGGTTGTCCTGCCTACACTCTTACTCCATGCTCCAGACACCAGTTACAATGATATTTTTAAAAATAGAAATTAGAGGGGCGCCTTGGTGACTCAGTAGGTTAAGCTTCCGACATCATCTCAGGTCATGATCTAGTGGTTTGTGAGTTCGACCCCTGCATCAGGCTCTGTGCTGACAGCTCAGAGCCTGGAGCCTGCTTCAGAGTCGGAGTCTCCCTCTCTCTCTGCCCCTCCCCCTTTCATGCCCTGTCTCTCTCAAGAAGAAATAATATACATTAAAAAATTAAAAAAAGAAAGTAGAATATGTCCCATTTTTTAAAGTTTATTTATTTTGAGTGTGTGAAAGCACGGGAGGGGCAGAGAGAGAAGGAGAGAGAGAATCCCAAGCAGGCTCAGTGCTGTCAGCACAAACCCGACACAGCCTCGAACCCACGAACCATGAGCTCATGACCTGAGCAGAAATCAACAGTTGGATGCTTAACCGACTGAGCCACACAGGCATCCCAGAATATATCACATTCTGCCTTAAAACTCATTATTGTTTTCCAGGACACTTGGACAGAAAGTACACTTCTGACCATGGCCTACGAAGGCTGCATGATGTACTCCAAACTCATCATTTGCTACTCTTCCTCCCTGATAATCTGGTCACACTGCCTCAGGCTGACTCCTCCAACACATTAAACTCATCTCATTTTGGGGCCCTTGTGCCGTCTGTTCCCTTTGCCCGTAATGCTCAGCTTTCAGACCTTTACGTGACTGGCCTTTCTCACAATTCACATCTGAGCTTCAATATCACTGCATGACAGAGGCTCCAATCGAAAATAGCCATCTGTCACCTTTGGTCATATCACCCTACTTCTATGCTATTTACTTCAAGTTTAACTTGCCCTATAATAACATTACTATATATCACATTTCTTTTGGTTAGTATCTGCATAGTTTATCTTGTTTCTATCCCAGGATAATCTTACTCTTATCCTCTAAATATTTTTTTAGGTTTTCTTTTTTTTTTTTTTTTAAGTTTGTTTATTTAAGAGAGAGAGAAAGAGTGAGCGAGTGGGGCAGAGGCAGAGAGAGAGAGAGACAGAATCCCAAGCAGGACCCATGCCGTCAGTGTAGAGTTGATGCGGGGCTCAAATTCACAAATCTTAAGATCGTGACCCAAGCCAAGATCACAAGGCAGATGCTTAAATGACTGAGCAACCCAGGCACCACTTCTTTTCCTTCTCCTTCTCCTCCCCCTCCATCCTCTTCTTCTTTTCCTCCTCCTCTTCCTCCTTCTTCTTTTTCTTCTTCTTAAAGGTGAGCTTTTAATTTTATTTTATTTTTATATTCTTAAAGTAAGTTCTACGCCCATTGTGGGGCTTGAACTCACAACCTTGAGATCAAGAATCATATGTTCTACAGACCAAGCCAGCCAGATGCCCCAGGTTTTCTTTTTGAAAGCAGAATAAAACAAGTTGGATTTATTTTTTCTTCACATTTGATAATCTATGAATTTAAAAAAATAATAACTAAATTGTACTTATGATCATTGATGCATTCCTATTTATTTCCTCCAACTTAGAGTCAATTGCCTATCTTTTTTCTTTGTTTTATTCTGTCTCCTTCCTTGTGTTCTGTTGAGTTGTTGATTTTGTCTATATTCACAATTTCTCAGGGAGCCTGGATGACTCAGTCGGTTAAGCATCCAACTTAAGCTAAGGTCATGATCACAAGATTCATGGGTTAGAGCCCAGCAAAGGGCTCTGTGCTGACAGCTAGCTCAGAGCCTGGAGCCTACTTAGGATTCTGTATCTCCTTCTCTCTCTGACCCTCTCCTCCTCATGCTGTCTCTCTCTCTCTCTCTCAGAAATAAATTTAAAAAAAACATTGAAAAAATTTATATTTACAATTTCCCTTTCTGCTAATTTTGCAGTTGTAAATTGAGTTTTGCTTCCTATAGTAATTGTCTCAATTAAAAAACATCGAGTTAGGGGCGCCTGGGTGGCTTAGTCAGTTAAGCGTCCGACTTTCGCTTAGGTCATGATCTCGAGGTTCGTGGGTTCGAGCCCCGCGTCAGGCTCTGTGCTGACTGCCAGCTCAGAGCCTGGAGCCTGTTTCAGTCTGTGACTCCCTCTCTCTCTGACCCTCCCCTGCTCACGCTGTCTGTCTCTCTCTCTCCTAGAAATAAAATAAAACATTTAAAAAAAATTTAAAAAAACAAAAAAAAACCAAAAAAAACCCATCGAGTTAGTTATACAAGTTATTATTACAAATCTATAATTACTTAGCATTTCTATCCTCTAAACATAATAAGAACCTTAGGATGCCTTAATGCACTGTTTAAAATCCTTATATATACTATTTTCCAGAGAGTTACTTTTATCAAAAAACTATTATTAGTTTTACTAGCAATTTACTAATTTACTAAGTTTTCTAATGTATTTTTTTGTGTTTTCACTTATTGATGTTGTTTTAGTCTTATTATTCCTCTGAGCTTACATTTATTCAAATATATTTGCAGAAGGGTCTATGGGCTCTAGACTCTCTTACCTAGTCTTTGTGTATTTGAAATGTCTTTGTTTTGCCTTTGTTCTAAGATGGTTATTTAGATAAATGTAACATTGTGTTCTTTTCCCTTAGTACTTTGAAGATATTGTTCTACCATTTTTTAGTTTTATTATTCCTGTTGAGAAGTCAGCTTTAGGCTAATTTACAATCCTTTGTAGGTAATTTGTCTTTTCCCTCTGGTAAATTTTAAGAATCAAAAAAATATCTTTGATGATGTGCAGTTTTATGATGTTGTGCCTAAGTCTGAGTTTATATTGTATGCCACTCAGTTCCTGTAGGAAACATTTGATCTGGGAAGCAGTGTTTTTTAAACTCTGGAAGATTCTCAATTCTATTCTTGTCAAGTGTAGTGTCTCTGTCATTCTCTCTGTTCTTCTGAAACTGTGACTGGACATACACTGTAGTCTTTCAATCTTTTATCCATGCATCTTAATGGTATTTTTCTTCTTTTTTAAACTCTCTAAGTTTTGGATACCTAGATTATTGTTGAGCTTCTCTTAAATTGGGTCAGTGTTAGAGTTTATCTCATATGCAGGTCTTCTTTTTTAAAAGTCTATTTTTATTTATTTTGAGAGAGAGGTAGAGAGCAAGCAGAGGAAGGGCAGAGAGAGAGAGGGAGACAGAATTCCAAGGTCGAACTCACGAGCCTTGAGGTCATCATCTGAGCCCAAGAGTCAGACGCTTAACCAACCGATTCCCTCTTATGCAGGTCTTCAATTCAGTGGTTAATATTCATATTTAAGATTTCTAAATTTTATTTTGTGTGTCATTACATGCTTATTTTTAAAGGATTTTATATTTTTATTTTATTGATCCCTTAAGTATATACCATTTAAAAATCTTTATCACACTGTTTCACAAATTATTTTCAGTTGGGTTGACTTAACGTTGTGAATTTTAAAATATCTTTTTATCTTATATAAATAGAAGTTTATATATAAATATAGATAAAAGATTTTATGTTTTATCTACGCTTTTGACTGTTTGGTGTTTTAGAGTTTTAGTTTGTGGACTAATTTTGAGTGTTAATTTTTTTTCTCCTTTCTGCCTCCTTAGCTGTCTAGCTGTTCTTTTTCAGTTTTGTATGTGCTTCCCCTGCTCCTTCTTCCCATTGACCATCAGGCCAGAGTCACATCTCTTAAAGAAATAAGCCTGTTCCATGGGTCTGGGGACACCATGCATCTAGTCACCAAACTCTCAGCAGCTTGGTTAAGTTCCTGGTCAATAGGTCATGCCTTTGTCTTCAAACTTCTGTAGGTCTCCAGTATTGTGTAAAGTCATGGTATATTAGTTTTCTTTTCTTTTTTTAAAAAAATTCTTAATATTTATTTTTGAGAGAGAGAGGGATAAACCTTGAGTGGGAGCAGGGCAAAGAGAAAGGGAGACACAGAATCTGAAGCAGGCTCCAGGCTCTGAGCTTTCAGCACAGAGCCCCACGTGAGGCTTGACCCCATGAACCATATCAGGACCTGAGCCGAAGTCAGGTGCTTGCCCAACTGAGCCACCCAAGGTACCCCATGGTATATACATTTCCTAGGGCATTTGTCACTAAGTACCACAAAATGCGTGGATTAAACAACAGAAGTTGGTTGCCTCACAGTTCTGAGTTCTAGAAGTCTAAGATGAAGGTGTTGGCAGGGTTATTTCCTAATGAAGGCTCTGAGGAAAAATTTGTTCCATGCCCCTCTCCTGGCTGCTGGTGGTTTCCTAGAAATCTTTGACATTCCATGGACTTTAGAAGCATCATCTCATCATTGCCTTCATCTGCACATGGTTTTCTCCTTATGGAAACATAAGGACACTAGTCATACTGGACTAGAGTACACCCCACTTCAATTATCTCATTTTGATTGCCTCTGTAAAGACTCTATCTCCAAATAAGAGGTAGTGGGTGTTAGGACTTCAGTATTTGATTTTTGTGAAATACAATTCAATCCACAACACAAGGCTACCGGAAATTTTCTTGAAGGCAACCTTTTTTGTCTTTTTAACTTACCTATGCTGCTGACTTCAAGCTACAAACCTAGCTTCAGAGTCTTCATCTCAAGTGGGGCATTTTGGTTGTAAGAGCCAACTGTGGTCCAGAGTAGTGAAAATCCTTAACCTCAGCTCTTCTTGTTACTTATTTTCAGTTGTTTTTCAAATTGTTATCTACCATTATTACATGCTGAGTGTAAAGAAGACATGCTGAAGTATGAGCTAATATCCAAGCTGACACATGTTCCTAGTCCAATTGCAATTATAATGCTAAATGAATTAAACTTTCGGAACTAAAGTTCACATGAAGCACATACAATCAAAGTAAGTTTGGAAACATAAAAAGCAACAGATAATGGAGCTGACATGAACTGCTAGATATTAAAATGAATCCTCAAACTTAGGATTTTAAATAATTTAAATATTTAAAATATTTAAAAATTATTTAAAATAATTTTAATCCTCAAAATTATTATTAAAATAATATGGTATTTACAAAAGGACAAATCAGAATAAAATACAAAGCTCAGAAACAGCCTCGTGTCCACAAAGTATTTTGGAGATATTCTCAGACTGAAATTCAAGTTAGCAGAACAAAAATGGATTACTCAATAAGTGAATCTATTTGGTTAATTATTCAGAAATGTGAAGTTAGAACTCTGAACTTCTCAACACAATGATAATTAAACATTAAAAAGAATAAGATTATTTGGAAAAATTTAGTTGGATATTAATTAAAACATAACCCGAGAGATGATTTTGCTAAAGGAATAGAAAAGAGAAGAGAGTCATAATGATTAAAAAAAAAGAGATATATTAAAATGGACAAAGGAAAAAGTAGACTCTAAATTAGGAAACTCTAAACACAGAGAACACTTGCAAAATCCTAAGAATGAGGTCAGTGCATCCAATGCAAAAACGGCCAGGCAGTTCATTTTTAATTTATTTAAAATTATTTAAAACAATAATGAAAATAATGCAAAGTAAAGCAAAGAGGAAAAAAATGCAAACCCACATAAGCCAAGAATATTCATAAATTTGCTGTTAGGAGTTAAATTAAAACAATAATTTTAAAGAGTAGTTTTTATAGCATAAAATGTTTATGCCCTTCAAATTTGCATGTTCTCTGAGTTTATACTGACAAAAGTCAATATGTACACAGAGATTACTGTTCAAGATTATTCAAAATAGTGCTAAAATAATAGCAAAATTATAAATGGCCAAAATGAGATATGTGACTTATATAATTCATGGTACATGCATGACACACCGTGATTAAACTAAGAATCATGCTGAAGAATATTTATTGATTTAAAGACATGTTCCAAGAAAAAAAGCACATCCACATTATAATGTATGTGTGTATATCCATATATTCCTGAAAAAATATACACAGCCACATTTCATTTTGTCAGTGGTATCCTTGGGTAATAGGATTATGTGTGCTTTTTATTCCCTGATTTTATTTTTGTACTGTAAAATCTTTCTGCATAGACTATATATATCTTTTCTAATGACAGGAAAACAACAACAGTTTCATAAAAACATTGTCAGAAAATTTTTTCCTTATTTTTAGACCAATCATCTTGTGTTACTGTCAAGATAGTATTTTTTTCATCTTCTATCCTCAGCTGAAATACAGAACAGCTAATTACTATTTTTGTGCAGAATAGCACCTATACATTACGATCCTCAGGTATTTTAGGACTGTTTTAAAAATTGCCTTCAACCTTCTTGTCTTTTGAGTAAATTAATCAGTTCTTCCAGAATCTTATCTTATGTCTTATTTTCAAGTTTTTCTGATCACTATGAATTCTTCAATGGACATTCTGACCTCTTAGATAAGCAAAAGGCTTCATTACAGAATCAGACAAAATATAACACATAAAAATCCGTCAATATAGAAAAGTGAAGATCTGCTTCAGGGAAATGCCATAATATAAAGTCAGTGGTTAATGGGAACAATCAATGTGTCCCTTTAGCACTTTTGGGTGGTAAGTCATACTGCATCCATGTCTCCTGGCAACAAACGGGACTCCTGTGTGCAGAAAGAGTTAATGTGGCTTCCCAGGGCACCTAATTTATTTCCAAAAACTGTTTTATGTGCTTTAGAGAATTTGGCTCACTATAATAGAAGTTCTTTGCTAACAGTATATCAAGAATAGAAAATAGTATTTTCCTGTTTTTTTTTTTTTTTTTTTTTTTTAGTTTGCTTCCATAATTGTTTATTTTTCTATGGTTCACATATCCAGGTAGGTTCGTAAAGAAATTCTCATTTTTGGAGATTTTGAGGATTGTCAGTTTGGGCATGTTACAGACTACTGTGTGGTAGGACCCTGACATGCACATCTGGTAAATTTATAAAGTTAGGATTAATCTATCATTGAATTATGGCACTATAGTTGGGATGGGCAAATATTATACATTGTATTAAACATTAAGGTCTTTTTAAGAAACACAATGATTTGACATTATTCCAGTTTTTCATTTTATTCCTTGTTTCCAGCTGTATATTCATGAGAAAATAAGAATATATGCGCCACTATGACATATGATATGAAGATTTACTTGATTTTATTTATAAAAGGGCATCGTAACACATATTTAGATAAATATCTATGATCATTCAGGTTTCAGGTACTTCAACTAGTTACAGCTTCCACCGAACTATCTCAATTAACCTTATCTTTCATGCCAATCTGTGATGCTTTATATTTTTGAAACAGATTCTTCCAAACCAGAAAATAATCCTTGATTATACATTAAGCCATTTTCAAAGCAGCATGAAAATTTTGAGACAATAGATTTCTTTAAACATTTTTCAGAAATGTTTATTTTTGAGAAAGAGAGAGCGAGAGCTAGAGGGAGCGAGTAGAGCTAGAGGGAGCGAGTAGAGCTAGAGGGAGCGAGTAGAGCTAGAGGGAGCGAGTAGAGCTAGAGGGAGCGAGAGAGAGACAGAGCATGAACAGAGGAGGGGCAGAGAGAAGGAGACACAGAACTGGAAGCAGGCTCCAGGCTCTGTGCTGAGCCCTCTGTCAGCACAGAGCCTGACACAGGGATGGAACTCATGAAATGTGCGATCATGACGGGAGCAAAGTCGGAGGCTTAACCGGCTGAGCCACCCAGGCGCCCAGAGACCAATATATTTCTATTTAAAAAACAAAAAGCAGTTTGCATTGTGTGACCAAAAACGCAACCCGCATTTTTTATGAAATAGATACATTTTTCTTGTATATTCATCAACTCTTAGTATATTGTTTGACTCAAACTACTTCTTCAAGTTAAGGGTTCAATGCTTATAGATTTATACACAAGGAAAAGTTTGGCCTGGAAAGTCGGACAAGGAATTATTTTATACTTTTTAGCTCTTTGTTAATTGGGTGTACCTACTCTATGGTAACTTTAAGCTATTGTGCTGGTTAAAGACAACCTAAGGATGGTCTTTCTTTACACAGAAATTGTCATGAGTTTGTATATAAACACAAATGCTTTTTTCATTCCTTATGTAATTATGAATGAGGACATTGAGTATTATCTTCTTTTTCTTTAAAAACTGGGATTATCGTGTTTCAGAATGTCTGGCAATATTGTGGAGGAGGTCATTGAGAGGACATGACCTCTGGTTGATCTTTAAGCTAAATCAGGGCAATAGAAGACTCCTCATCCCCTCCCCCTTCCTTGTAATTCACATTCCACCCACCGTCCCCTCAGGGAGAGCTGGAGCTTTTTCAAGGATGCAGCTTTGAGAGATTAAGGTGTTATTGCCAGCATCTGGAGGTACCCATGACTGAACCCAGATAAGACCTCTAAATAAGCTCTGAAGATCTTGGTGGGTAAGTTCCTTGGTTTTTTAAATCTGCCACCCACCAATCTCGAATGGTCTGCTTCTTTCTTTGGTCTCTTTGCCCTCTGTGTACCTGGGCCAGTTTCAGATTTCACCCTGAAAGCTCCAGAGGTTTCAAAACAATAGGCAGTGATAGAAATTTGAAATGTACAAGTATCTTTTAGCTTCATGACTTTTGCTGCCTACAACTTTTAAAAAAATATTTATTTTTGAGAGAGAGAACCAGTGGGGGAGGGGCAGAGAGAAAGCGAGAGACAGGATCTGAGGCTGGTTCTGCACTGACAGCAGAAAGCCCCATGCAGGGCTCAAACTCAAACCTCTCAGATCACGACCTGCGCAGAAGTCTGATGCTTAACTGACAGAACCACCCAGGCGCCCTGATGCCTACAACTTTTGAATGTAACCTTGCATGGCTGGAAAATTTCCTCCCTTATGAGTCGTACCTTCACATATAGAAGCCAGAAAACTTGTTCCCATCTTCTTTTGCAGCCGGAGCCCCAACGTGGGTCTTGATCGGCACCCGTCCCGTGTGTCAGCAGGGAAATCCGATTTGGAAGTAAGCAAGCTGATGAAGGATGTGCTCTGCAGAATTCTTTTTCTTTTTATGAGGACGATGGCAGGCACATGAGGCTTGGGTGATGGTGATAGGTTTCCGGTGTGGGTCATAGGACAGAGGTGGCATTCTGGCGAGCAGCAGCAGCACCTGCTATAAAATCAAGTTCTTCGCAACAACATTTTAGAAACCTGTAATATATATGGTTTGTTGGTAAAAGCACAGGTGACAGTGATTTTCTCATTGTCTCTTCCGTGGAGTGATTCAGAGAATTAATCTTGAAAGTTTAGTGTTAAACTTGGTTCTTTAGACCTCTTGCCTAATATTCCCAATAAACTCAAAGTAGTTTTTGTTTGTTTTTGCTTGACCAGACACAGTTTCCGTGGTTTGCGATTGAGAATTCTGCCACAGATCGTTACTAATTGCTTTCTTACAGAAAAAAAAATTTGTTTTGGAATTGACACTAGATTTTATGTTCTCTCTTAGCATACCAGTTATACATCTTTTGAAACTTTTTTTGCTGGTTATCTTAGAGTATCCATTACACTTTCTAGACAATCTAAATCCATCTTCAATTAAAACTATCCTGGTTCATGGATAGCATAGTTCTAAGTGATTATTCCCAATTCCTCCCTCATGTGTCTTATAATATTTCTGCCATTCACACACTTAGTCCTATACTATAATGACACGATGCATTGATGTTACTACTACTTTAAACAGTTATCTTTTGGATCTAGCGAGAATAAGAAAAATGATAGATTTTTACCTTAAGGTATTGTTTTTCCATAACTTTTCATTTCTTTGTGTAGATATGAGTTTATGAACTATTTGTGTTGTTGTTTTCCTACATGAAGAACTTCTTTGAACATTCTTACAGGGAAGGTTTGGTAGTGATGAATTCCCTCAGTCTTTGTTGTCCAGAGATCTCTTTATTTCTTTCTCACATTTGAGGAGAGTCTTGATGGGTATAGAATCATAGATTTTTTTTCCCTTACAACACTTAAAATATTTCACTGCACGCTCCATTAGAGCCTGTAGCAATTTAATCATAGTTTATAATTCTGTTTTATAATTCCAATATCTGTGTCACGTCTAAGCCACAGTCTGATGATTTCTTTTCCTCTTCAGAATTTTTTTTTTTTTTTGGCACGCATAGTAATTTTTGTTGGTAGCTGGACCTATTTCATGGTATAACAGGAACTAAGGCAAACAGGTCTTTATTGTGAATATTTGTGTTAATCAGGCTAGGAGTCGAGCTGTATTTGATGTTTGGTATAGCTACAGGTGGGAAAAGCTTAAAAGTCCCCCAGGGTCCTTGATTCTTCTCTCCCCTCCTTGTGTTTGGGCTTTTCCCTCTTAGCATCTGGGTCTTGATGCTTTGTGCCTTGTAATCTGCTCTGATCCTGGAGCCTGTGTGTCTGGAGTCCTACGTAGGCTGGTAAAGCGTGGGATAAGGGAAGTGCTGTATAGTGTTGTGATTAAATACCATTTTTTTCAGTGGGCCTGTTTCCTTGGGGTGTTACCTTTACAAGTATTGCGCCAATAGTATAGCTTTCAGGTGCGACAGGAAGGATGAATTCAGGGGGCGGAACTGGGAGAGGGAGGGCTCTCCTCCAGGTGGAATAAGGCTCTGCCAAAGATTGCCCTTGGAAAAGGGAAGCTTCTCTTATGAAGGACACTCTGGACGTATTTCCCAATTACTCCTTTTCTCCTTCCTGTCAGAGCCAACGGGGCTCGCTCTTGATTCTTCACTCTAAGAAGCTAGTGTATTTCTAGAGGTAAAATTCAGTAAATATGAGGTCCCCCTAAGTCTGGAGCCCTTGGAGTTTCTTGCTGTCGTGCTAGTTTATACTTGGACTCCAGAAATTTCTTAAAAGTACCACTTAAGTGTTCCTGTCACTTTATGGGTCTGTGGTCCCTGCTTGAGGTTAGGCAGATATGGGCTGTGACTGTCCACATTTAGGAGTGGGTGTTTGCCCTGCCACCACGGTCCTCAGGATCTGGGGAAAGGACTTTAATTTTAGTTTGTTACAGTTTTCTTACTTTAAGAGTGGGAGTGACAACTTCTAAGCTTAGGCCATGTTGTCGCTGGAGCTGTACAGTCCCCGGATTTATTCTCTGTATCTGTGGAGACTGATGTTTTGAAAAAACACATTGAAGAGAGTCCATTTGTCTAACGTGTTTTTAGCTTTGGAAAAACAGTATTCAGAGTTATACTGGGAGACATGCGATTGAACGTTAGGTTTGATACATAATGGAAAGTAGTCCTCGACGGTAGGCGTCCTTACTCATTGGACATCTTTTCTTATTCTGTGGCTGCCTCCTTGGACGCCTGTCTAAGGCAGAGGAGGTCACCGGGGGCCTTATAAGGGACGTGATGAAACCACTATCTCCATATTAGGTGTTTTCCCTGTGCTCTGGGTCACGGATGGGGTTGCAAGGAACTCACAACTCTCTCCACTATCAAAACTGAAGCCTCCCGGGGCGCCTGGGGGGCTTAGTCGGTTAAGCGTCCGACTTTCGCTTAGGTCATGATCTCGCGGTTCGTGGGTTCGAGCCCCGCGTCGGGCTCTGTGCTGACAGCCAGCTCAGAGCCTGGAGCCTGTTTCAGAGTCTGCGACTCCCTCTCTCTCTGACCCTCCCCTGCTCATGCTGTCTCTCTCTCTCTCTCTCCAAGAAAGAAATAAAAGCATTTAAAAAAAACAAAAAAA
>NW_024080648.1:1572640-2027414 GCF_003009895.1 Hyaena hyaena
ATGAGCCAAGGAAAGGAGTTATAACTTCAGAAAGGTGTGGCGGATGGCAAAAGATATCTTATCTTACTTAAGTGTGTGCTTTACCCTTTAAACCCAAGAGAGTCCAACACAAGTGCAGTCATGTCAAGGGGATATGCCCCCCTGGATGTTGAGGGGGAGAGTGCAGGGACATTGGCTACTTCTTAGTTTTAAGTTGTATGAAATTGCATGTTAAAATTCTTATATTCCTTGGTCTTCCAATTTCATGTGTTCTTGGGGTGTCCCTGGCCAGAAAACTCTCCTATCTTGGTGATGTTTTGTTGATCCAAAGTGAACACACTGATTGTTTGGTGTGCTGAGAGCAGGCTTTAGAAAGAAGCAAAGAGCAGGCAATGGGATTTAGAAGACAGAGATCCTGGGATGGACTCAAAGCAGACTCCTGTATGAGCACAAAGCAGAGAGGAAGAAACCATCATGAAGCAGGGGGGGAAATGTCCCTTGGTGGGACAGGACCCACTGGGACCTAATCACACATGGGCGTGTAACAAACATCCCCATCCCAGCAACAGTGTCAGCTCTTCTTGGACCAGGGCTGATAGATGGGAGAGACTGGGTGATGAGAGTCCTGTGTGGGACTGTGGACAGGAGGAAAGCCTGGTACAAGACGAGGGACAGGTACATTTGAGTGCTGTGGTTTATGACTGGTTTGGATTTAAGAAAAAAACAAAACAAAACAAAAATGGAGGAATACATTTTCAGAACTCCAGCCAGGACAGCCAGGGCTAAATTCTTCCAACTCAGGAATGAGGCTGTGTGGGACCTGTTCCCCTAATAAAAGGCTCCTCACAGGCCCAGCGCATCCCAAGCAGATGTCAAGAGAGCACAGGATGAGGGACCAGAAGGGAGGGAAGAAGGGAAAACAAGGAGATCACTGTCCAAAGGGATTCCAGCCTCAAGGTGAACTGCGCCCTCTGGGTGTCAATCTGCATGGACAATGAAGATGTAAAGACACAGGAGAATCCTCTCTCCTCTCCTGTTGCCCTAGGATGGCTCAGCTACTAGGCAAACAGGTATGTGGCAGAAAGCCAGGACTGAGTGAGATTAGAATGGGGGAGATGGGCCAACTGGGGCTGGCTCATGATGGGATGAGCTCAGGTCCACTTTGGGGAGGGATCGGTATCCTAGGAGATGCCATCTGGGGTGGAATGTGGCCATGAGTCAGGCAGCTGACAGCTCTCAGGAGGTGGCTGTGCTTCCTAAAGTGGGTCCTGTGAAGCTCTAATATGAAGGATAGGAAGTGCTGTTGACTTGAAAAGAGGGCTCCATGGGGCGCCTGGGTGGCTTAGTTGGTTAAGCGTCCGACTTTCGCTTAGGTCATGATCTCGCGGTTCGTGGGTTTGAGCCCCATGCCGGGCTCTGTGCTGACTGCCAGCTCAGAGCCTGGAGCCTGTTTCAGAGTCTGCGACTCCCTCTCTCTCTGACCCTCCCCTGCTCATGCTGTCTCTCTCTCTCTCTCTCCAAGAAAGAAATAAAAGCATTTAAAAAAAACAAAAAAACAAAAAAAACTGAAGCCTCCCATCAGCATCAAAACTCTTGAAGCCACTGAAGTAAAACTAGAGCCTCAAGAGCTCATGGCAAAATCAGCCTTCAAAGGTAGTTTCAAAATAATGTGCTACTTCTTACTAATTGTGGATGTTTGCTTTATTTTCCAGAATCTACCTTCCCCATTCACACATGGTTTTTAGCAGCAGTTTAAAAATTGTTTTATTGTTGTTGTTGTTTTGCTTTGCTGGAAAGTGCTTCTTACAGAGCAGTGTTGGCTGCCATGTTTCCTTCCAGACCATTAGGAACATTTTCAAAACCCTTGTTGCTCAAGGCAACCTGAACAACCGTGCTCAGCAGACTGCAGTGTCAGGCACGTATTCATGGTCAGCTTTCAGACCGGTGCAGTCAGAAAGGTTGTTGATTTTTATTTGAATAATCCAAATTTAAAGACCTATTAAAGGGATCTATTGTTACATATCTAACAATATTTTTAAACATGATATTTTATTAGATTGACTGAATTAGGTGACAGTTTAGGAAGCCATCTTTTGTCTTCTTTTTCTTATTTTGATAAAAAATTTTAGTTGTGCGGACCCATTTCTTTCATAAGGAGCTTTATCATTTTTTATTTAACCTTCTTACGCAGAGTAGAAGACTAAGCCCTCACAACGGCCCCAGATGTTTCTGAGTTCTCAGATCTCATCTTTTGTTTCTCTCCCCCTTGTAACTGCCCTCCTTCCCTCACTTTCTTACTATTTCTTGAACACGTTATGCATGTTCTCATTTTAGGGCTTATGTACTGGCTGTTCCTTCTGCCTGAAACTTTTTATTTTTAATTTTTTACAATTTTTTTAAATGTTTTATTTATTTCTAGGAGAGAGAGAGAGAGACAGCGTGAGCAGAGGAGGGTCAGAGAGAGAGGGAGTCACAGACTGAAACAGGCTCCAGGCTCTGAGCTGGCAGTCAGCACAGAGCCTGACGCGGGGCTCGAACCCACGAACCGCGAGATCATGACCTAAGTGAAAGTCGGACGCTTAACCGACTAAGCCACCCAGGCGCCCCTGCCTGAAACTTTTTAAAAAATGTTTATTAATTTTTGAGAGAGAGAGAGAGGGAGGGGCCAAGATGGAGGGGAACAGAGGATCCAAAGCAGGCTTTGCGCTTACAGCAGTGAGCCCCATGCAGGGCTTGAGCTCATCAACCATGAGGTCATGACCTGAGCCAGTCGGCTGCTCAACCACCTGAGCCACCCAAGTGCCCCTGCCTGAAACTTTTTATTCCTAACTAATGCATATGTAAATCCCTCATTTCCTTTGAGCTTCTATTAAGGTGTCATATCAGTAAGGTCTACCTTGACCACCTTATTTAATTTCCAACTTGCCCTCCCTTGGTTTTCCTCATCCCCATCAATCTGGTCTTTTCTTTTTTCTGAGTCCCTTTCCATGCTCCCATGCTAGTAATTTATTTACTAATTTTCTTTATTATTTAAAGGATAGAGTTGTCCTCCGCTAGAATGTAAACTTCAGAAAGGTGGTGTCTTTCCAAGTTTTGTCCCATGAAGTAACCAGAGCGTCTAGCATGGTGCCTAGAACATAGTAGGTGCTCGCTACATTACATGGCCTTTATAGTGTGGTAATTCTATGTCCCAAACACTGTACTAGGGAAATTGTTGATGAAGAAGACATCGATCTTACACTGATTAAACAGACCAGTGAGATACAAAACAGTTGTAGTAGAAAAGAACATAGATTACAGGGTATTGAACAAGAAATGATGCATATCTGAACTATAGCTATGGCAGCAGAAAAGGTAAAGTATAAAATTTGGAGAAATATTCATAAGAAAAAAATCAAGAAACCTAGGCAATTGATTAGATGGTGGAGCAAGAAAGAGGAACATATAAAAATGATTCCAATGTCTCTAAATTGAGAGTAGGAATGCTGGGAAATGAACACATTTAGGAAGTGGGTATGTAGACTGATTACTCTATGCATTAAATGTAAGATATTTGTTATGTTCAGGGGTTGATATGAAGTGAGATTATATAAATTAAGAGCATGAGAGAAAGATCTGAGCTGCAGATATAAATTTGACAGTGATTACTGTTTAGGTGATCATTGAGATTATGCTTTGGGTGATATTTTCAGAGGGAGAAAAAGTAAAGAAGATCTAGCTGAGCAGAGAGAACATGGAGAATGACAGTTTGAAAGGTGGGAGAAGAACGGCAAAGGAGAAAGAGAAGATCAGTCTGGAAAGGTAAGTGAAAAGTCAGATGTCAAAGAAGAAAAATTCAGGAAAGGAGTAGACTATTGTGACAGTTTGCAGAGAGACAGGCACACACAATGGAGAGAAAACATTAGAAAATAAATGACCTAAAATAACCATTTGGAATATATGCATCCTCGTTTGAAAATAGGTATGTTTGGAAGCCATACGTGCCTATGAGTTGGGGGAGCAAAGATTTTGAGTAATAAACACATGATTGATTACAGTTTGGGAAGTACAGTCATAAAAACTTCGTGTGGTCTTTGTTGCTTGCAATAATAGCATTTCGTTCTTAATTTGGGAAGACTTGAGAAAAGATATGTTCTCATGAGCTGTCAATTGATGGGCTTATAGGGCAAAGAAAGCATTTTTCTTTCTGATGGAAAATATTTCTACTATTTTTGTGTGTGTTTTATCTAAATATATGCAAATGTGTATGTACAGGTCTTTTACCTATACCCAGCAGTGGAATGAATGACCTCAAGGGTGATTTTGTTATTGTTCTTCATATGATGTGCTACTCATTTCCTAGATGAATTTGCTGGCTCTAACAATGAGGCATATTGCTCTGAATATTTAGTGTGAATGAGAAATACTGATTACCACTATTCCTTGGGTGTCTTTTATTTTTCACGGACAGTTTCCTCTACTGAAAATTACAATGTATATCTTTATGTGTGTTAATATGTGTACTTTAAACTTCATGAAATGGAGGCTGTGAAATGGTTTATGCTTCTGGCATATGTACTTCAACTAAATCTGTGACTATTTCCAACATGTGTATCAGTGGTTCTGATGGTAGGATGGTGATGATAATAGCATGAAGAACACTTGATCTTGCATGTTTTAGCTTCCTGAACAAATAAATAAATCTATTTTACTATATCCCTCCCCGCCACAGTGGGATATGTCATTGTTTAAAAAAGCATATTTCAAGGGGCACCTGGGTGGCTCAGTTAGTTAAGCATCTGACTTCAGCTCAGGTCACAGTCTCTCAGTCCATGAGTTCAAGCCCCACGTCAGGCTCTGTGCTGACAGCCCAGAGCCTGGAGCCTTCTTCGGATTCTTTGTCTCCCTCTCTCTCTGCCCCTCCCTTGCTTATAATCTGTCTCCCAAAAAGAAAGAAACATTAAAAAAAAAAAAACCCTTAAAAAACTTTTTTATTTAAAAAATAAAAAAAATGAAAATTCATATTTCAAGACCTTTCTGGACATGAATTAGAGGCAAGTGTGTGATGAGAACCTGTAGCCTTGTAAAAGGTACTAGAAGCAAAACATAATGGGAAGCCGTCAAAAAGTTTTATGGGAATGGTTGATAGTCTTATGTGATGACATACAAAAATATCCCTGATCCTGACGACGGCCACAGGATGGGTGGTAGTAAAGGTGAGGCACATGGTCACCCACATTGTGTCCCTGGAGCCTGGAGTATTTCCTTATGCATTGTAAGTACTTCATAAATAGTTGCTAATAGAAAGTGAACGTTCTAGGCTTATCTCAGGAGTGTCTCAGGCAGAGGAAACGTGCATAAGCTCTAGGCATAAAAAGTTCTGGCGCACTAGGAAACCGCATATGATTCAGATGGAGAATGGAGTTGGTTTTGTAGGTCACTAGGCTACAAAATTAAGCCTTGTAAGACATGGGAGACCACTTCGAGGTTTAAAACCGAGTCACACTAGATTTGCTTCTTAGAGGGTTCTGGTACGTGGATGGATCAACTGTTAAGAAAAGGATAGAAGTAGATGAACCCACAAATATAATCAGGGTTGCGAAGGCAAAGGGAGTGTTTCGGGAGCCAGTGCAAGAGAGATTCAGTCAAAAGGTACAGAAATGTTTAAGTAGAAACCAAAGAGTAGCCACTAGATTTTGGATCATCTCATTATTGTTGTCTTCGCTCTCACTTTGGTGAGCTTAAACCAGATTGTAAGGGGTTGAGGAGTGATCAGGAAATGTACACATGGAGAAAGCATGTTTACAAAATGACTTCCAAGATCTTGGTGAGGAAGGGAAATTGGGCACAGAGAAATTGTAGGATTTATTTATTTTGTCTATGTTCAAAGAGACAAAACCATGGTGTCTTTATATAATCAAGGGTGGGGGGAGCTTGAAAATATAAGAGAGGAAAAGTAAGCAAATTCTGTGTAAAAAAGAAAAAGAAACCAGACATAGGCGGAGGGACTAATTAGCCCTGGATAGCAGACAGGACACCCAACTTCTACCATGGGAGGAAAGAAAGTACTAATGGTGGCAGAGGTAAATGAATTTGTAGAGGGAGTTAAGAAATAGATTACTGAAACGGAAGGCTGGTTGCTGGCTAAAAATGCAGAAATGCATTAGTAAAACTCATCAAGCAATTTTCAATTACAAAAGCAATGGTCAAGAGCTTACTGTTTTAAGTTGGACGAAAAAGTACCATGGAGACCCATCATGCAAAAGTTGGGCTGGAAGCAGGTTTATAAACTACTGATGTTGCTCTCCCTGACTATTGACTCTCACTTGCATTTCACTTACTAAAATAATACCTGCTGGCAAGGAGAGTACTTACTGAATGTTTTATTTATTTTCTTGAAGATGAATCAATAAAGGACAAAATAAAGAAAAATGCATGTCTGTAAGTCTTTTCTAATTTCTCCCTTCTCAAAAATCATCTTACCTTGTTCTGAGTATTATTATTTCCTAAAATTATTATCATTTGCGATTGCCGTATGGTATCACGTAGCTATGTTATTATTGCCTTTGAGAAAGGACAGGATTGTAATGTTTTATGCATCTTTAAAACCATCTAATGGATCATCTTCTAGTCACTGGTCACAAAATGTAATTATGAAGTACAGAAAATCACCACCATAGCATGATGTAGTTAGAGAGAGAGAGAGAGAGAAAAGAAAAAAGTGTAGGAAAATGCCTCACATAAATATTATTGCATAAATGTCTGGAGCATCCAAATGTTTGCTGGCAGCCGTGGCAAACTGAGCGCCGGCGTCTGGCACATTCGTACTCCTCCGTGGCTTCGGGCGTCCCGGATGCATCAGCAGCCTGACCGAGGGCACTGCCGCCTCAGCGCAGACATTGCCAGGCCTGGGCACCGGCGACCTCGGTGCTGGCAGGGATTGGGCACAGTGGCGGCACCTTGGGGAGGCTCAGTGGTGATCCTGTCACAGGGCGTTGGAGGCCACGCTCCTGGTGCTGGCACCACAGAGCCCCCAGGGGGTAAGCGGAGGGGCAAGTGGCAGATACCACTATCTACACTATCATTGCAGAAGTGACCACTCAGGTGGAGGGTTTAGGGTGTTCAAAAAACAGGGGCGGACAAATACGGCACCAGAGCTGATATTAAGATCCTCATTTTAGTGTCCAGATGGCGTGGCCAGGAACACAAGGGGTTTATATTTATAGCCCTCAAACGTTCTCTTGTTTTCTACCCTCCTATCACCTTTTACTACCATTACTGTGACCACTACCACTATACCACTACCGGATCTTAATAGCAGCAGCGTATTACAGCATGTTGACCTACTGTGCGCTAGTGCTTCATAAGTTTTATCTGAATCACCTCGTTTCATTCTCAAAAATATAAACCCAGGGGCAACCGAGTGGCTCAGTCCTTAAGCTTCCGACTTCAGCTCAAGTCCTGATCTCACAGTTGGTGAGTTCCAGCCCCACATGGGGCTCTGTGCTGACAGCTTGGAGCCTGGAGACTGCTGGGATGCTGTGTCTCTCCCTCACTGCCCCAACTCTGCTTGCACTCTGTGTGTGCCTCTCTCTCAAAAATAAATAAACATTAAAAAATTAAGAAAAATATGTAAACCCATAAGATAGGTAATCTTATTTTACAGGTTGAGGGTATTATAAAATTTAAGAGAGGGATATCAGTAGTCACATTGATGCACCTACCAACTATGTGACTCCAGGACACACTGTTGGCTCTGCCGTTAGTGCTAAAATGTCTTTCACCCTTTACGACAGAAGGGACCTTAGATCTCAAGATGTTCCTGAGTCTTGCATCTGGCAAACTTACATGGGACAGTGACAAGGAAAGCCTATATGGGCAAACGTTCTATCAAAGAGGCTTCCCTTTAAAAATTTTTTTGTCTTTGAATAAGGAAATTTTGGTTAGGCTGTTTAAATAGGAATATACTGTATTATAAATTGATATCAAATACGAAGTTATTCAAAGTGGTCTGATTATAGCAGAAGTTATAATTACACTGCCATAGGCTACTGGCTGTTTGGTTATTTTGACTTGAATATATGATTACGCTTGAGCTATTTTTTATTTTAAGATTGTTAAACTTCTTTGTGAAAAAAATAATAACCCCAACTGTTTTTTATTCTTGGTTTTGGTTTTATTCGTAATGTGATTATATTATCATGCTCACATTAAACAAATGAAGTAGACTTACTTTTTTCTAAGACTTTCTCTTTTCTATGCTTGTTATGCTTACTTTTAAAGTTAATATGATAAATTTTTATTTTGGACAACTTTTCAGAGCTTTGCCTCATCAAAAGTTGTTCTTTTTTGTATAGAGTGTTTGTTATTAGCACTGGGAAACTAGACCAGCTACTTATGCAAGAACAAGGGATAGTTATTTAGTTAATGAAGGAAATGTCTTGATTTCACTTTAATTTATAAATGTTCCTCTTTGGATATTACTATTGATTATTCATTTTTAAGTTTAATGAATAAGAATACCTAAAATCATAGTCACTGCATGGTAAATATCAACCTCCGGATTTCCTGTGAAATGAATTATGTACACATTGTAAATATTATCATTTTGTTTCTTAAAGAAAATGCAAATATTTTCACTTAAATTAAAACTTTAAAACCGGAGGGGCGCTTGGAGTGGCTCAGTCAGTTAAGCATCCGACTTTGGCTCAGGTCATGATCACATGGTTCGTGGGTTCGAGCCCCACGTTGGGCTCTGTGCTGACAGCTACCTCAGAGCCTGGAGCCTGTCTTCAGAACTGTATATTAGAAATCCTTATGGCAATGTCAGGAAAAACTGCAAATCAATTTAAATAATAATATCCCACAAACTGATGGAAACGTAAGGCATTGCTCCTAGCCCAAAATCACAAGCACAAATGTGCACAGTAACAATTAGAACCTTCCTTACTTGTCCTGAAGTCTTGTCCAATGACCATCCCTTCCACGTGTGCATCCCATAGCCTTTGCTGCCCATCAGCTTCCGTTGGGACTCAGCTATTCAGCCAGACATGTAGTTTTCTGGTTCCTGGATTCATCCCTCATTTCCGGGCCTGCAGTGTATGGGCTACTATCACTAATGATGATGATAATAAAGACAACGGCTTAGGTTTATCTAGTGCTTCGTATGTGCCAGCCACTGTCTAGTCACCCAGATTTTATTATTTAATTTTCAAAACCCACCTAATTTACAGATTAGTACGTTATGCCCCAGAGAGCTTAAGTAACGCCCGAAGTTACTTAAGCCCATATCTGTAGTCCTTATGCCGTATTTCCTCACAGGGCTTTTGCCTCGTCCCTCCTGACTTAGCCTCTGGCTCCTTTCTTGTGAGCTGTTTCTAGACAGGCCTAGGTCCTATGATGTTCCTGGAATGACTTCCTTTATCTCTGCTCGTTGTCACAGAGGGGAATTTGGGAAACTTGCACATTTTGTAATTGTTCTGCCCTTTCCATGTCAACCATCTAAAATGCAGTTTGAGTTGACGAATAAACCTTGAAGACTTTAAGTCAATAATTAGCCATTAACCAGAATAGCTACTGGTATGTATGTGTGTGTGTGTGTGTGTGTGTGTGTGTGTGTGTGTGAGAAAGAGAGAGAGAGAGAGACAGAGACAGAGAAAGAGAGAGACAGATAGGCAGACTGTACATGTGGAAAGATTCACTTATTCCACAACAGTTATGAGGCTTTTACTCCATGTAAGACACTATGCTGGACAGGGGCGCCTGGGTGGCTCAGTCGGTTAAGTGTCCGACTTTGGCTCAGGTCATGATCTCATGGTTCATGGGTTTGAGCCCTGGGTCGGGCTCTGTGCTGACATCCAGCTCAGAGCCTGGAGCCTGTTTCAGATTCTGTGCTTCTCTCCTCTCTAACCCTCACCTGCTCACACTGTCTCTCTCTCTCTCTCTCAAAAATAAATAAAATATTAAAAAAAAGACACTGTGCTGGACAAGTAAAGAGGGTCCTGTGAAAAAGTTTAACATCTTGGCAGAGAGATGAGTCCACATGAAATGCTGCTGTGGGAGCTTAGGACAGAGATGTACTCATACCAATATGGCTGAAAAGGGTGTGCTTATACAATAGCTTGTAACAGTGTTTATTCCATAATAGAAGAAAATATTGTTATTACTTCCTTTAAAAATTGAAGAGAAAATCTGTCAAGTGATGAGGTATTAGCTGTACTGAAATTGAATACTATTCAACTTACAGTTGGAGCAAGAAAATGATGTAAATTGAAAGTAAATAAGGGATATTCTGAGCAAAAGCTATAGATCCAAACACTGGAGGGGGAGGGAAGAAAGATGAAAAGACTATTAATTTATCTGTAGAGGATATTTGCATATTCCCTGCATATGGAAAATCACTATAGAAAATTGTAGACAATAATCATGCTTGGTAAAGTATTATTAAGACTACGATTTGTTTTTCTTGTTGCTACCACATAAATACATTGGTATCTTTTGGGATAGTTTCACATTTTAATGTTTATTATTCTATTCTTGGAGAGGTTCAGTCTTGGCTGCGGCACTGTCTACTTTAGAAATTCTATTTACATTTGTATTTGGTTTTTCTTTCCCAATAAAATAAAGATTATGAAGGTCTGTCTACGTTATCGTTATGGTCTCAGTTTTTAAAAAATTCCAAGATTCCAGAAGATAGTACACCTTAAAGTCGAAGGCATGACTTTTCCTTTTGTGCTTTACTGTAAAACTTCTTCAGTATTTGCTGGAATATGCAGTGTCTGGAAATGAATATTTGGAAGAATTTGTTTTGCTGGTCTTGACCATTCTATTTCTGACCTAATGGGTCGTTTAACTATTAGATCTTTCCATTAGAGGCTTTTACTTTGGCATAGGGCAGGCTTTGGTTAATAGTCATGAGGCTTTTTTTTTTTTCTAACTAATGCATAGACAATTCAGAACTCGGGGCTTGAGATGTGGAAGGTTCCCAGTAAGTGTTTGTGAATGAAGACACCAAAGAGGGGGTGGAATGATGTAGGAGGGTTAGCCTAAGGGGGCGAATAAATGTGCCAGCTGCATCAATCACCCAAACCTTTCTTTCAGTTTTTACAACATATGTTTATAGAAATAGTATTAACAATATTAATATTTTATTCAGTTTTATATGGTTTCACACGTACGTATATGGAACCAGACTCTGTGTGTGCATATATGTGTGTATATACATAGATATCCTGGTGTTAATGTAACATGCAAAATAATTCTCTAGAGTCTTATGTTAGAGAATACCAGTGCTTACCCGTGTATGTTCTCTTTTCCTTTCCAACTATATATCCACACTGCATTCTCCACGCCCCTCTACAGTTAGGTGGGAGTGTGTGACCACCTTGCGGACAATGCATGTGAACAATGCAATGGTATACGGCAGTTCCTGGCTTAGCCCCAGAAATCTTCCCCAACGTACTCTTTTTCCTTAGCTCCTAGCCAGAAACACCTAACATGTGGCATTTTCTTATCAGTCACCCATGGCAAGGGATCTGTTATCAGAGACGAAAGGGTAGGAGAGCCTTGTGACAACACGGCAAAAATCTCCTAAGACCGTTACCAGTGATAACGTGGAAGGCAGGGTATCTACTCACTGAGCTTTCACCCCAAGAGGAACAAGTAGTAAAAAAACATAGCGTTTAGTCACTAAAATTAGAGGCCTTTGGCAAAGTATTGTAGAAATACATAGGGCAAAATAAGAGGGAATAGGGACAGGCCAGCAATTTGGGCCACCAAAATGATGGAAATTCTTTTTAATCTCCATAAAGTAAGAGAGAAAAAATTTAAGAAACTTAGATTTAAGAAAAAAATTAGGGGGGCGCCTGGGTGGCTTAGTCGGTTAAGCGTCCGACTTTCGCTTAGGTCATGATCTCGCGGTTCGTGGGTTCGAGCCCCGCGTCGGGCTCTGTGCTCACTGCCAGCTCAGAGCCTGGAGCCTGTTTCGGTCTGTGTCTCCCTCTCTCCCTGACCCTCCCCTGCTCACGCTGTCTCTCTCTCTGTCTCCTAGAAATAA
Source organism: Hyaena hyaena (assembly GCF_003009895.1). Classification (NCBI taxonomy): domain Eukaryota; kingdom Metazoa; phylum Chordata; class Mammalia; order Carnivora; family Hyaenidae; genus Hyaena; species Hyaena hyaena. Next base: position 1,584,654 of record NW_024080648.1, read on the forward strand.
ATAAAAATATTAAAAAAAAAAAAAAAGAAAAAAATTAGGAAAAATTAAGAAATTTAGCCCCCTAATGTAAGAGGGAAAATCTTAAGCAAAGAGTCGACAAAATTTCTCATCATAATAAAGCCTGTTGGATTTGTGACAAAATTCAGATTAAGGGTGGTCTTCTTCTCAAGCCTACTATCCATGCGTCATCATGTAGTCACCCATTAGTTTAACAACGGGAATGTTGGGAAGGAAGCAAAGAAATAAAGTACATCTGAGAAATTTATCTAGGAAAGAAATGTGGATGTGGTCATTGGCACATGAAATTAGATGGGAGGAAATAGATTATAAGCTTAATATTTTGAGAGAATTTCACTGCCAAAAGAACTACTTTTAATGTTGGACATTCCAAATGCCAAACAACTTTTGAGCTCTTCTTATGAGTTGCACTCTGTCTCCTCCAAGGTACATACATTGACACTCTACCACTCAGTCCCTCACAGTGTGGCTGTATTTGGAGGCAGGCCCTTTAAAGAAGAGATTAGGTTAGAATGAAGATATTTGGTGGGTCCTAACCCAATCTGACTGGAGGTCTCCTCAGAAAAGGTAATTTGGACACACAAAGAGAGGGTTACACACATTCAGAGGACAGTCCCTAGGAAGATTCAGTGGTGGCGTGCCATCTGCAAGTCAAGGAGAGATGTCTGGGACAGATCCTTCTTCCCTCAGAAGAAATCAAATGTGCCAACATGGTGATCTTGGACTTCTGACCTACAGAGCTGCGAGAAAATAAATTGATGTCGCTGACGCTACCAGGCTGTGATATCTTGTGGCAGACCTAGAAAGCAGATACAGCTCTCTAGCATCTAAGGAGAGCCTACTCCTCAACACCCATATCAGATGTAGACAAGGAGGCTGATGATGAACGCAGAATAAACCTCTGAAGTGTGGAGGCAAGACAGCATTGGGCCAGCGAGTCCCTCCCAGTAATCTCAGGATCTGATCAGGGAACACTGTCTACTCCCAGGATAAGGTGCCTGTGTAATATCCGTCAAGCTTCCTTCATAATTGCTAAGGGTCGCTGGAACTTGGGTGTCTCTGCTTCTTCCTCTTTCAGAATAGGCACAATTTCTTATGATTATCTTGTCCTTGTTGCACATTTTCATATGAGAATTTGGAGAAAAATGATTGTCTCTTAATTCATAGATGGCTGGCAGTGAGAAGCCACACCTAGAAAAGTCTACACATAATAGTGATACTAGGCACTGAGCTAGATACAGGGTTTGGGTGGCTCAGTCTTCTTTAGAAATAAGGTGATGTAGGGGCGCCTGGGTGGCTTAGTTGGTTGAGCGTCCAACTTTCGCTTAGGTCATGATCTCACGGTTCGTGGGTTCGGGCCCCGCATCAGGCTCTGTGCTGACTGCCAGCTCAGAGCCTGGAGCCTATTTCAGAGTCTGTCACTGACCCTCCCCTGCTCACGCTGTCTCTCTCTCTCTCTCCTAGAAATAAAAATTAAAAAAAAAAAGAAAAGAAATAGGGTGATGTATTTTTTGTAGGTCAGTAAGAGAGCAAAGAGGTATTTGGTGGCCAAAAGGAGTAACTGTGATGGAGATTGCTCATGCTCATTAGGATCCACATTATCTCTTCCTTTCTTTTCACAAAACCACACTGCATTACCCAGTATCTCCTAGAGCTAGGTCAGGCCACGTGTCTGAGTTTAGGTTGATAAAATGGCGTATGGTGTGATATATACCAGTTCTAGAGGTATCCCACAAAACCCACTACCCTCCAATTATTTTCTCTTTGTCTCCTGATGGGTTGAAAGTAATCCAATAAAGGACTTAAGGTTCTAGAATTCAGACGAGACACTAGATTTGAGTAATTGTGTGGGGCAGAATTCTCACCACACTGACCCACATCAGTATGTGATGTGAACCAGAAGTAAACATTTGCTGTAGTAAGCCACTGGGGTTTGAGTGTTGCCATAAGTAGCATCATTTCTGTTGACTAATATAGAAGTGTGCTTATGAGTAGACTTGCTGGATCATAGCCTATGCATATGTTCAAATTTACTAGATAATGCCAATTTCCCCAATACCGTTGAACCAATTTATACTCTCATATAGAATACTATGAAAGTATTCCAGTGGCTCCATATTCTCCCCAACATTTTCTATTGCCAGATTAAAATTTGTTTTCAAATGGAGTGGTATAATATAATATTTATTATGGATTTAAGTTGAATTTTCCTGAGTACTAATGAGGATAGTCTTATATTTGACTGGTTGGTTAACTTCTTCCAGGAAGCACTGGTACACATGCATATATATACATACATAGGTATACATCTATGAGACCTCTGTGTGTGTGTATATATAGCCTTACATATATAAAACTACATATATACAGTTTAACATATTTCTTGTTCTCTGTCTATTTTGTGAATTTCTTTTCTTGGTTGAGCTGTGGTTTTTTTATGGTATATCAATTCAGTTATTATTTAATATATTGGTTAGCACATGCAGATTGTAGGAAATTTAGAAAATAAAAAGCAACTATAATCCCGCCGGTAAAGACAGCAACTCTTAAGAGTTGGTATATTTTTGGGGCACCTGGGTGGCTTAGTCGGTTAAGCGTCCGACTTTCACTTAGGTCATGATCTTGCGGTTCGTGGGTTCGAGCCCCGCGTAGGGCTCTGTGCTGACTGCCAGCTCGGAGCCTGGAGCCTGTTTCAGTCTGTGACTCCCTCGATCTCTGACCCTCCCCTGCTCACGCTCTCTCTCTCTCTCTCCTAGAAATAAATAAAACATTAAAAAAAAAAAAAGAGTTGGTATATTTTTATTTAGTGAATACCTGTGAAACAATGAAAGTATATTGTAGATTTTTAGAATCTACGTAAGGGGATTTAGAAATCCCATAATGGGATTTAAAGAAAAATGTATTAACTTTTGAGTTAGTCTTTGTGGTGATGCTCTTTATGTGTGTTGTTTTAGTCAACTCAATGTCTATTAAAAAAACAGTACAACATAAAGTAGTTATAGCTTTTCTAATAGGAGCTCATTATTTTATGAGGTCTGAAGAGTTAAAAGACTGGTCATAGGGTCACAAGTTAATGAGCAGAGAAGCCAAGACTATAATCCATCTCTCCTAATTTCCAGTTTAATTCTCTTTCCATCACATCCTGCATGAAAAGTTTTTCAAAAAGTAAAACATATAAATGTATTTTTCTATACCTGAAATCCCAAGACCAAGGTCGAGATCTTGTTGAGGTGTGACTATTAATTTAGAACAGGATTATGGCACTGAGATATGTGACCTTTATGATTGTCTAGAACACATCTTTGAATTTGCATTGCATTATCTCCTATTGATTATATTGTTAAATCTATGTGCTGGATCTCACTATTTCTTAACACTGTGTGATTTCAAGTGTACTGACCTTCAATAATTAATATTCAATAAATAGTAATTTAAATGTACAAAGTTATAAAGATTATGATCTATTAGTGGTCCCAAACTTTATATCACTGAGCCAAAATTTTATCTTACTAATTTTTTATGAACAATTAAGTTGACTAAAGTTAAGAAGGCATTTTCTTCTTTTTATCATAAAAGAAAAATTAAGCATTTTTATATTTACCAGAATGATAGAAATTTTATCTTTGAGTCAGTGTCTTATGTTACACAGCAGGGAAGTTTGACTGGCATAGATAGATAGTCATCTTTTTGTAATTCAAGTCTATGTCAAATAGAGGCAGAAGTGAAAAAAAAATTGTAGTTCATCTAGTCTCAAAAGTACTCAGTTCCCAAAGTTTTATAAAATGCATCTAAAAATGTGTTTGGTGGAATTGGTTTTTAATGAAAATATAGAAAATTCATATTTTTCTTCCAGATCAGGAAAGAACAGGTAGAAAATTAAACTTAGAATATCACCATGTGAAAAAGAACAGTATAGTCACAAAGAATTATGTGGGTGATTTAGATCCTATTTGCTATATACTGAGACTGCTTCTAAAATAGATTATTGGGAGAAAAATCTGTGAAGATGGTACATTCTGTCTTTAATGTTCAGACCTTTAATAAGCATGCGTTTTGCTCATACGTGCTTTATGCATCAAAACAAAAATTCTTAATCACAGATAAATTAAGATTTTATCCTCTATATCAAGGAAATTCACATATCCAATTATGCCTTTAAGAAATTTCACCCTTGCAAACACACATTGCAAAATGCGTGTCTCTTGAAAAAGAAGAGCATTTGCTGTCTTTATTACAAACACATTCTGGGTAGCCCCACTGAAAGAAGCCAAACCTTGAAGCTTCCAAACATGGAAAAGCATTTAGAACAGGACAGGTTTGATCGTAAAAAAAGGAAAAAGCTATGGGTACCACATTTGGGAAGGAATGCCGTCCATCCTGTCTAAAAGTTCTTACCAAATGCATGAAATTGTATTTGCAATGAGGACAAAGAAAGGTATTCCTGGGCTTTTAGGAAGATCTTTTCCCCTGGCTGACATTAGGCATTCGGCTGCAGCTTATGGGGAATGTTCTCTCAGTTCAATGTGAAGAGTGTATCAGTTTAGTAACAAAATTGTCACGCATAATTAAGCTTAAAAAAAAAAAGGCTCCCTAACTTGGTATGTTATAGTCACAAATGCGGAGAGAATGAAATGAGCCCAGGAGATACAACATGCTGCGTGGGCTTCAATGTTGCTGGGGCTGATTAAACAGTTTGTGACCGCTTGCTGTAAACATAGTTTGTCATGCAGGATAGATGATTCCAACCAACTCCCATTTCCATAAGGCCTCACTCTGTCTTCCTCTGCTTTTATTCTTTCTTTAAAGCAAATCAGTGACAGTCTTAAATATTGTAATATGGTATCTTTTTTTGTTCTTTTGACTTTTCATCCTATGTTAGTGGAGCACTTTGAAGAACTTCATATAAAATAAGAATATTTAACAATGACCGAAGAACAAATTCTCTTCTTAGAAGTGTTAAAGTGTTAGTTACTACCCTTGAGGGTAGTACATATTGATGATGTTAGGAAGCTGAGTGCCAACCGGTCCTAGTAAAATCTGGGGCACCTGGGTGGCTCAGTTGGTTAAGCGTCAGACTTCAGCTCAGGTCATGATCTCACAGTTCATGGGTTCAGGCCCTGCGTCGGGCTCTGTGCTGACAGCTAGCTCAGAGCCTGGATCCTGTTTCAGATTCTGTGTCTGCCTCTCTCTCTGACCCTCCCCTGTTCATGCTGTCTCTCTCTCAGAAATAAATAAAAACATTTAAAAAATTTAAAGAAAAAATAAAATTTAAGTTTAGGAAATCTTTGGACTCCCCAATCCTTCAAAATAAGAAAGAATCCAAAAACAAGTTTAAATTTCATGATTATTATTTAAGCATAGCATATTCTCTAGAATTCGGTTTTATATCTAAGAAATTACTTAAGGTCTATCATAAGAACTTAACTTATTAAATATAGTTTTATTTATTTAATCTGTATTTTTATTTAACTCAGTAAAGGCATGGGGAAAAAACGAGACAAAATTTCATATTAACTAAATTCCTAAATACAAGTTTCAAACAGCAATCATATGCCAGTGAACAGACCAGGAGAAAATTGTGTTCTATTTTATGACATTATTCTTGGTCGTTCCCGTAGGAATGGAAAATTTCCAAACTAGAAGTTAATTGAGAGTAAGTGGCCTGTTTTAGAATTTAATTACATTGAGTGTTCCCTTCTAGATTCCTTAGTTTTTTGTTTGTTTGCTGCTCCAAGTACTCTATCCAAGGCCAACCCTACCTTCAGTTCCTCTTGGCTGTTGAGATCTTTCTTTTGGAATTAATTAGGTTTTATTTCTCCCCCTCCATATCTGAGGTCCTGTCCCTCCAATTTCTCCTTTTTTTTGTTAGAGTGATGGTAGTAAAACAAATTGAAAGACTGACAGTTCATAAAGGTTTCATTGTAGTCAGTATTATATTGGTTTATCACTCTGTGCTTAAAGGGTGATGGTATAACAGTCTTAAGTTTTTCTGTTGGAATAAACATATTTCCAGAAAAATCACTTTCCTTCCAAAAGGTTAGTTTAAAAAGTTGATATTAAGCCTGTGGATAGAAATTAATTTTGCTAAAGAATTGAGTTCTGGGATTGAAATGAACCAACTAATACAGTCAATACGAATAATGAAGCCAAGGCCTTCCTTCTTTCTAATAAAGGTAAAAGATTGTTGCTCTGAGGGGGAATGTTGCAATTTTAAGAATCCTTCAGAGTTGTATTTTATTTGGTGTACCGTTATAATTTTAGGGTTCACCATTTCTGACCTTTTAAAGTTTCTAGATAATTGACAAGCATTTTATGGGAAAGTGCATTGAAGATCAACATTGCCTTCGGACCAAAGACATTTGACAACATTTCTTCTCCATTTATTTGTACTCATATAACTGTGAATTGATGACGAGTACTGGCATGCTTCTCTTTTGTTTTAATTATTACTATGTTATAGCATTAGCTGCTACGCATTTGTTGAGACTTTTAATTCAAGTTTTCATCAAACTAATATTCTTTTCTGTAGATTTCTTTTTTCCTTAGATGCCACAGGAAGTTTAGCATTTTAAGGTATCTTGTTTTTAAAACTTCAAACTATAATTATCAGTGTTCATAACTCTGAGCTGTAATAAATGGTGGTTTGGGGGATTCTAGTAAAACTATTTGTACTAATTATAAATCCCTAAGTTCTCCAAAGAAGATCCACCATTATCTTTTATGGACTAGTATCATCTATGCTATACAAAGTATATGCATTCTCATGAGAGAGAGAGGTACTTAAAAAACATTTCTTTTGTTAATTTTTGAGAGGGGGGCTTGGGGGACAGAGAGAGAGGGAGACACAGAATCTTAAGCAGGCTCCAGGATCTGAGCCGTCAGGACAGAGCTTAACGCGAGACTTGAACCTACGAATGGAGAGATCATGACCTGAGCTGAAGTCAGACGCTTAACTGACTGAGCCACTCAGGGACCCCTAGGGATGTACTTTTTAAGTCATATGTGGCTAAATAATGAAACATAATTTTAACTAAAAATATACATTTGCCAATCTTTTTCACCATTAAACCTAAAACAAAGGGGAGATGTGTTCCCAATTTCAAGTTTTTCGTAGCTTTACATCTACATTCTGACTCCTTTTTTGGCTAGAAGTAGGCATGTTTGTGTCTTCGTTTTATCTGGAGTACTAATCCTATTTTTTTCTTTTCCTTTCTATTCTTGAATAAAATTTGAAGTAGCAACATAATCTAGGTTGAAGGTGAGCAGAAATTATTTTAACTTAATTTCAATATTGATTTTTTAAAATGAAAATATACATCTGTGCTATAATAGAGGTGAGTGAGCATTCTGGGGAAGAGCCAAAGCATATCCTGGTGACTACATCAAAATGTTAATTGTGCATTTGATTTGTTATTCCTCATAGATTCACATATAAACAATGGCATCTCTTACTTGTATAAAAATAAAAACAACCTACTATTTTATATTCCCATGTTTTCCAGTACATTTTAAACGGCATGGAATGAAAACTATTTTTGAGAAATAAACCTTGAGAAAGGCAAATGTTTAGATCATATGAATGTAAATAGTGATCATTAGAAGCTACTAGGGGCTACTATGTAAGTAAGCCACTTATTACTCTATTATCATGAAATATAAATACATTATTTATCCCTTTAATAATTTCAGAAAATGGAAATAAAACATGATCTTACAAGGTAGTATGCTAAGAAAAGAAAACGTAATCTGACTTCAGCTCAGGTCATTATCTGATGCCTCTTGAGTTTGAGCCCCACATTGGGTTTATTGCTGTCAGCACAGAGCCCACTTTGGATCCTCTGTTCCCCTCTCTCTTTGCCCCTCCCCCCCTCTCTTTCTCTCAAGAATAAGTAAACATTAAAAAAAATTTTTTAAAAACATAAAAATTTTAAATTTGGCTAGAGAGTCAGGAGGGAGTAGTATAAAGGCCAACAAAATCAAAAACTCTACAAGTGGTTTTAAACCCTATTTATGAACAAAAATATTGTCTCTTGGGATTGAAAGAAAAAAGAGTATAAATTTCCCATTTCTGTAAGTTAATATAAAGAAGCCCATAATGGCATTTGTACATTTGCTTTAATACTTTATGGTAAAGGATGACGTTCTTGAATGTATCCATGGACTAATGCTCTTGAAATGTGATATCTCATGAAAGGCAGGTGTTTCCACAGTGTCTTCCTCCCAGCATCCCCCCCCCCCCCCCCCCCCGCCCGGCTTGAGGGTTGTAACTGCTATTTGCACTTTGCCTCTGAATTACACATCTTTGCTAAAATTGAATCTTGCTCCCTTCACATACCCTGTTATGTACCAGAATGATCTCCTGAAGCAGCCATGGGTAGCGGTCTGCCTCTTGAAATTTTGATTCAGGGCACCTAGACAACGTTCCTTTCCTTAGTTCACTTCCCCATCGTTCCATTCCCCTGTTTTGAGTTTCTTTAAAGTTACTTCATTTTCTGACACTTGCCTCCCTGAGTCTTGTGTCAGTCGAAGTGGAGTTGAGTTCTGATTGCCTTGAAGGGTTATATAAATATGGCTCAGGAAATCATATTTTTGTGATCAAATTTCATTTTTTGATTTTAGGGATATTCAGCCTAATGAATTTGCATGGGGACTCATGAAATGGTAAAACACTTGGAAGTCTGTTGCTGTGTAGACATTTAATTGGACCCAAATTTGGAACAGATCTGAAAATCGCCTACAGTTTCTGTAGCTCAAATGCCTGTCTGGTCAACGTTACATGGTGGATATCATTTTGTATTATTAAAGATGAATTAAAGTCATTATATGTGTGACTGTATAAAACTTCTGAAAAATATGGTTAAACTTGGCCTTTATTATTTCATACGACAATCACTTTTTCTTCCAATCATAATTTCATGCCATACTAAGAAGCTGTCTGGAGTCTTTTTCTGAATAGTGTTTAAACATTAATGTTTATTTTTGCAGATATCTTTCTTGGGTTGTGTTTTCACAATTACAAATTTCAAAGTTATCTCAAAGATAGCATCATTTTAATATGCTCAAAATAAATTTTGCTTTTTATATTCAGCTTGCTGAAGTTAGGCATTAACAGATTGATAGGGAGTATAAAATTATTTTATACGGAAAAACTGGAAATTAAAAAAAACATGTAATTATGTATATTCATGCTGTATGATTGATAACGTCTAGAAAAAGAAACCTTTTAAGAGCTACACATTTTACATAATTTCATTTACTCTCAACCTGGAGCCTTGTTTTTCATCATCCATCAGTAAGATGAACATTGAAAAGATGTTCGGCTCCACCAATTGTGGACTATTGGCTACTTGACGTTAACCTTGAAAGCTGTAGGCACGAGTCGAAGTTTGAGAGAAAGGTAGCATTGCTGAGCTTGTGGAATAGAATCAGCTTAAACTCAAGAACTGTGTGCTTCATCATAAAGCTGAGAACACTAGGATTAGCTGCAGACTGAGAGGGGTATTTGTGCATTTGTGTGTTGGGGGCCGGAGTCATGGAGGTTGGTAGATGTTAGAATAATAACGGTAAAAGATTCTGCCCACACACATTTATCTGTTTCCGGCGTATTTGTGTGTTTATGTGCTAGACCCTTGGGACACACTGGTGCATAAGAAAGCTGGAACTTACCTTCCAGAACTTAGAGTATACAGAGGAGTCAGACAAACAGATCTCAAATGCGTACACTCAATAATGATGAAAAGATGAGGCAGCTATGAAGAGAGAATGGAGAAGGGGAGTATCTGAGGAACTCACTTGAGGAAAATCCTCTCTCCAGAGGTGACTTTAGTCTGAAGCATGAGGATTAAACTTGCGAAGAGGGAGGGAGAGCTGGCCTGTCTGGGGGATAAGGGCTGTGGTTGGGGGTGCAGAATGGCAGGTGGGGAGACCCTGTGGCTGGAGCAGAGCCGGGGGGGGAGGGGGGAGATGCAGATGGATTGAGAAAAGGAGGCCAGGAGACTAGATGGTGCACACTTAAATCCAAGGGGAAAAAAGATATTTTTAAAGAAACAAAGGTAATGATTTATTCAACACTTTTTCTGAAGAGGAAAACATTTTTAGGTCTCACTACTTTTATGCCATAAACAAGAGGAGAATGTTTAAATCCCTCCAAAAGTCATGCTTATACACCAAAGGATATTTAAATGAAAAAAAAAAAAAAGAGCCTTTACCCCAAATCTACACCCTACAAGTTAAGTGTACTGACCTCTCAGTGTCTATGTAAAGAATAATTTTCCAGTAAAGGATTGCTTATCATAAGAAGCATCAGCAGGAGAAATGCGCTTTATTTCTGTTTGTCACTTTGTTTAAAAGTCTTTCTTAAGCTCCCAACGCTGAAAGCAGCAGAGATGGAAAGTGAATACGTGTGAATACATGCATATGACACACACAGGCGTGTTCTTCCCCGATCTACAGGAGCCAGATGAGGCAACATGTGAAATGAATTAAAATGCTTGTCACCTACTGGATTCCGGGCAGAGGGCAGTCTTTAAGACCCAGCAGCACAGTATTTGTCTGGAGAGGAAATGTTGCTTTTTGACAGATGAGAGAAATCCCCTTAGCGCTGGCTGTGGGAAGAGAGAAGTGAAGTCAGTCACCTGGTGGTGAAGGCCAGTAAAACAGCAAAGCAGGAGGAAAATTTTTCTCTCCCTCTCTGGCTTTTTCTCTCTCCCTCTTTTCTCTCCTCTGTAGGATCCACCTCCTGTTCTCTCAACTCTTTTTAGCATAACCTTCAAAGGCGATCGTTCCCTTCAGACTTTATTATCTTCTTCTCCCCATTGAGAGAATACCTCTTAGCTGCAAGACATTTTTAAGTCTATGCAGGACTTCGGGGATTTGATGATCGTGCCAGGGAAATTGATCATTGTTAATGCTTGGGACTCACAGTGTGCTAAATTAGCTACCAGAGTAAGCCTGACGGAGGAAGGCTTTTATAATATACTCTTCTCTTCAGTTTGAACACATTTGCTTGAAATTTGCCGCATGATGCTGTCCAGGGAAGCAGCTTTTTTTCTTGGGATGCAGCAATTCGCTGGTTTCTAAGCTTATTGCAGAAGAAGAAATAATCTTAAATAGAGTGGATCTTCCCCCCCCCCCCCCACCCCGTGCTTGATTCGACTGAAGCTGTGTTGCACCGCCGTAAAGATCACCTGTCACTAAATCTTCCAGGAAGTCAAACAAACTGAATTATAATTATTATTTATTTATTTTTATTATTTTTAACCGGTGGAGGCGGCGTGATCACGGAGAATGAGACTGAGAGAAGCTGCCAGGGCTTGGAGGACGATAAAGCTGAGTTTAGGCTGGAAACTAAAAGACTAGATTGTTTTTTGGTTCAACTTGCCCGGTTTCTCCGCACTTGCTTTAGTTTCGCTCCATGGACAGATCAACAAACCTGGACATCGAGGAGCTAAAGGTACGTGATCCTCCCGGCGGGCGGGCGTCGGTCCTGCTTTCTCGCGCTCGTCTGCTCTCTCGCTCTCTCGTTTTTCCGCTGCCTCTTCCTGGCACCGCTGGAAGAGTTGCTGGCCCCGTGGGACGGCGAGGGGGCATTTGGGGGTGCGGCGTACCCGGGCGCAGGCGCCCCTCCGCGGGCCGAGGACGCGCAGGGTGGCTCGCGCCCCCGGGCTGGGCTCCCTGCCCGGCGATCGCAGCCACCACGTCCTCCTCCTCCCGGTCGGAGGCGGCCGCGCTCCGGGTGCCCGTTAGCCTCGCGGGGGGCTCGGCTGCTCCGCAAAGTTGCCCGAGACGCGCCGCCACTTTGCCACCGCTCCCCCCGCGCCCGCCCGTCCGCCCGGGGGCAGCCTTGTTTCCGCTCGGAGAGGCCGGGACCCCTACGTCGGTGACCCGGCTTGTTTCCCTCCCCACACTCACGCAGACCCTAATGTCCCCACCACGGCTGATGCGGTCTCACCCACAGTCGCACCGCCCTGGGCGCGAACTCGTGTTCTGGGGAGGGGGGAGGGGGGCCGGAGAGGTGCCCCGGCTGTCTCCGCCGGGCCAGCGCCGCCGCCCTGCCTGCCCCAGGCACCCGGGTCTGGGGTGTGGGGAGGAGGGGGTGGCACCCGCCGAGGCTCCCTGTGTCCCTCCCCCTCGGAGGAGCCGGAGCTCCGTGCGGGACCCGAGCCGCGCCCCACAACCCCCCCCCAGTCCCGCCCGCCCGGCGCTCCCGGGAGGACCCCCTCCGCACCTTCTCGCTCCGGGATCCCAGGCTCGGCAGCGAGGGGGTGACCGGCCGGGGCACCCGGGCTGACACTGTGTCCCCCTGCCTGTGGGCACCGGCTGCCTGCAGTGCCGTTTAAAACCAGACCCCCCCAAACCCCCAAACAAAACCCCCACAAAACTTAAAAAAAATCAACAAAGTATAAAATAATTTAAATGTCCCGCTCAGTGTCAGTGAAAAAGCGGGAAGGGGGTGGGGGGAGCTGGGAGCATCTTTTCTTTTTATTCTGCACGGGTTTGGTTTTGTTTGTTTGTTTGTTTGTTTTTACCCCTAGGCGTTTTTTGCACGACTGTATTGATTGCTTCAGAGGGTTCTTATTTGTTTGTTTATTTTGACTAGAGATTCATTTCAGGTGGACCCTGTTCAGGTGAGGATTTTTAGACACTCCTACCCACTGGGGGAACTTGACTAGTAGACGTTTGCTTGCAAATGTCATGGAAATTGGATTTGCCCTGTAGGGAGAGAGATGGAGGAATCGCCTGTAGAGGGCAAAAGGCTGTAAGCAGCCGACTCTGCCCTGGCCAAGGCGCCCAGCCCAGAAGCCGCTTCTCCCCAGGGTGGCCCCCGGATCCCCCATGCTCCAAATTGCATAGAAGGAGAAGGAAGGAGGGGCAGAACTGTGGTGGTGCTTTGTGGACTCTGCCCCCGCCCCAGACTGTCCATGAAGATGGGGGTTTGGGGGGGGGGGGAAGGAGATGGTCAGAACTTAGATCCCACTTCATTTAAGACTGGTTTTGTTGGGGGGGGGGGAAGTGAAGTAGTTAACATTTGCTGCTCCACTTCAAGTTGGGGAACAATAACTTTCTGAGTTAGGACCAAGGTCACAATCAGTAGACCTTAGCCTACAAGAAAGCTCTGCTATTATTTCTGCACAACACCAGGACGGAATAGATTGATTGTCTCTGTGTTTGAAAAGATCCCTTGCAGCTTTTTCCAAGCATCCGAATCTCTTGAGAGAGGGGGAGGTTTTATCTGAGATGCAAAAGACAGCACATGAATGTTTGTAACTGTGTCTCATGAGGAGACAGAGTATCCAGATGGATTTTTTGGTTACATATTAGGTATGGCACGTTTCTTAGGAGAAATGAAAAGGAAAATGGCTTGGGGTGATCATTTCCCCTGATATCCCATTCATGTTTTGCTAGTTTAGACCCTCTGCCCCCAAATCTTGGCACCACTAAGTTGTTTAAATCAGCAAAAAGAGCAAACCCGCTCTGGAAGCTCCTGTCTAGTTTCGTAGAAGATCCCAGTTAACCGTGAAACTCTTACGCATGAACTCAGAGATTCTCACAGCCAGACTGTGATGTACTTTGCAGATCAGCAGCAAAGGGTAGAAAATGGAAGAGCTTGGGTGGGAGGGGGGTGTACTGGCAATGCCTGGGAAGGAGGAATATTCAAGGCAAAGATCCTTCAAGGTTGCTGAGCAGTGATGTCTGGGACAAGCCACTGTTGGGGGTCTAGAATAGGCAAAAGAGGAAATGTAGTCCAGCCTCAATCAAAAATGTTTGAGATCCTCTAGTTTGGTAGTAAATTTGTGTTATCCGGTTTGACTATGCTTCTAGAACATGGAGGCTTTAAAACACATTCTGGAATATTACGATTTCTAGAGGTATATACTACATGTGGAATAACTTGTCTGGATTTCCTCTTATTATCAGAATCCACTGCCTTGGGTTTTCTAGACAATTCCAGGCGGAATTATTTTCTGGTGGCTTTTTGCAGAAAGAGATCCCCATGGTGGTCAGTGGAGAGAGAGGAGATAGAAGTTCGGGGTACTTATTTTTTACATTATTTGCTTGTTGACTTTTCTTCCTGTGGTCCAAGGATGCTTACATTAAGTCATGTTCATATAAAAACTACTTTTGATGATGTTTTAAATACATGAATATAAAAACAATGTTCACTGGGATTTGATAAATAATGTGCATAATATTACAGGGATACCATTTAACTTAGTTTTAGATCATTAGTGCCATTATTAGGTGAAACTCCTTCCCTCAAGTTTTAGGAAAGGCAGATTTTACTAATTTTTTATCTTTTTTTGTGGTAAACTAGTTTTCTTTTACGAGATTTTAGCAAAGAATATAGTTTTTGCGACGCTGGATGTGTGGACGTTGGTTATTTATATGCTGTTCCATAAATAGAGTTGTCTTTTGTAAGTTTTTAAACTAAAGATAAACTCCAGTCACTAGGTGTTAACAGCCATTGCTGTCATTATCATAAAACTAAACATAATCTGCACATTAAAAGATTTACTGGTGGAAAACTAAAATGCAGTTGTATGTATAAAACTTGCTAATGAAGGTGAGCCTGTTTCATCTTCTATTCTGCACACAAGCTCCTAATGAAATAAATCAGTGTTGAAAAGGGAGTTCTCATCCAAAGACTTTTAGTCTGTTCTTTTTCCCTTTGATCTCTATCTGTTTCTCCAATAAATGTATGAACTTTACTCTGGATTTTGCTCTGGTGTTTGTTTTAAAGAAGAAACAACATCAAACAACCCCAACTATGGGTTACTGCCTTGGAAATGTGCGTGTTAATGAATATTGATATTAGAGAAATCACCTCTATCCTGGACTATCTCTGGGTTAGAGAGGACTTTTCGTAATTTATATCCAAGATAATAACTTTAGCTTTTATTTTAACTCTGTAGTTTCCCTCTTTTAAGCAGCGTATCTTATGCAATAGTAATTTTTGGAGCTGACACTTATAAATTTGTTTTTTGTAATGTTTGTAAGAAATATTGGGCTGAATAAATGGCTATGTTTAAATAGTACATAAGACTCTGGTGACTATTTTACTCAGCTTTTGAAATACGAGTTTCAAGAAATTATGTTTTCAGATGCTAAGCATATGTTTGTGGGTAATTGTAATTTGCTTTGAGATGAAAACCATAAAACACATCAACAGTACAGTATAATTTTTGCAGTTGTATTTGATCCCAGCTTTAATTTATTTATCAGGACTGTTCCTTTAATGGAATGCCTGGCTAGAAGTTAAAGTGAAATTTTCCCATTGCTTGTAGAACATAAACACTATGCTTCTAGAATATTTTCTTAATTATCATTTTATAAGGTACAAAAATTATAAACTGCATAGTTAATTCTGAGATGCATAAAACAACTCTTCAATAAATATAATTGTACTTGTTTGAGTTAATTAAATGTGGTCCAGTCACTGTTACTGAATTTTATCTCTTTAATTTAAAGAAAATTTCATTTACTCAGAACTTGAAACTTGCCCTAGATAGGCCGGGAGAAAGCCTCCCTGAATAATACAATTAGGTCATTAAGAAAGTATTGCATGGGTGAGAAATGATAATCTAGCAAAAAAAGAAAAATGCAGAGGTGTTTAAACAAGTGGTTGATTTAAAAATGCTGAGGTTTTTAAACCAAGTCTTACAGTACATTAGTCTACAATTTCAATCAAATAAGAGAGTTGGCACCTAGAAGAATTCTAAAAAAATTTTTTTTTCGTTGCTGTTGTTTCATCAATAAGACACTCGGTTCAGGAAAGTCAGGGTTGCTGCAGTGTAAGAGGCTTTGAGATGAGTAGAAGTAGGTGGGTTTTTTTTTTTTTTTTATGTTAGTCATTCCATAGTGAAAAATAGTACTCTCTAACAAATGTCATATTTTTAGCAACCTGCTTTATATATTCATTTCTTGGCTTAGAATTAGGAAGCATTTATGAATACTGAATTATTTGACCTCATTCACATCTGAAGAAATTACCGTTTTCTCCATCCAGGCCTAGTTCCTTTTCGTTTTTGGTAACGGAAACCAGTCATGAAGACTTAGAAACAGTTCATCTTGATTTCCTTGTATTCATAATATGGACTCGTTTCACTGAAGTCAAAATACACTTCAAGTAACAGTCGTGAAACTTTCTATTTTCTTATACGGTTAGCAGGGATGAGGGGGCATTTTTGATGTGAGTGGGAAGTGAATGAAGAAAAATAAAGGGTTTTGTTTAAAATTTGAGGGGAGTTGTGTAAGTGACTCTTTCAGAAATCTTCAGGGACCCACTGTCATCACTCAGCAGACGTTCCAGATCTCTGTCCTGGCTATTACAGCTTTGCTGATCTTCAGACTTTACCAATTGAGAATACATCAAATTTTGAAGGTCCAGTAAAAAAGAATATTTTTGGATTTATGGACTCAAAATCACAGCTACACAAAATGGCTTAATGCTGTAAGGCAATAAATCAGCTTGTGTCTTTGGGGGCATTCCTTTTATATAATATTTAGTGAGGTGTTTCTCATCCTGTATTGGAATCTCAGCTAAAATGCAATTTGGCAGAGATTTCAACTTTAAGTTCGTAAGGGAAATGACCATGGGTTTTTGTTCAGATGTCTGTGAAATGTTTGAGGATATGCATTTTAACAGGTAAACGAATAAATATTAATGTGTCACAATAAAAGTTTATAAGTTTAGTTGTTGAAGATTTTGCTTGATTTATTGAGAATTTGTGATGAAATTCTTAGCTTCTCAATCTCTATATGACTAAAAGTAAGCAATCTCATTTTATATAAATGTAGATTGTAATATGCTAACATCTAACTTTTCATTTGACTCTAAGTGTCTTTTTTTTTTTCTTTGCAACTATAGAAATGTGTGGTAATCTTATATCCTTAATGAGACTTACCTGAGACTTCTAGGCTAACCCCAGAATGAGCAAATTAAAGGATTACCCTCTCTCCAAGGGAACCATAGTTTCGTCCTAACAATTAAAAATGCTGCCAAATGCCTCGAGAGTTTTCATGCCACTTCTAAACAGTATTTTTATAGATTCACCCTGAAAAATATTGTAAACCCTGATCAGGTTTTAGAACATTTATACTGCTTGGTTGGCATGCAATAGGTTTTCTAGAGTGTTCTACATCAACTCAACATCAGAGACCTTTAAGAATAAAGGATTTCATTCTCCAGCCGGAAAGGCTGTAATTGCCATGGCAGGGTCCATCTGTGAGCCAAGAGCGAGAGCTTCAGCCTTAGCTATTAATCAGAGCGATCAGCCTACATGAGAATGGAGTTTACCAGCAGTTAGCAGTCAGAGGCACCCCCAAATGGGTAGAACCCTCACTCCAAATCTGCCAGCTTGGAGCCTTTTAAGTTATTGATTTGTGTGGTGGAAAGGGCTCTCTTCCTGGTGAAGAAATACTTAGAAGTCCTTGTTCAGACCCTGGTGCGGCTGTCCACCGGAGGTGGCAATTTGAGTGTGTGTTCCCGTCCTTCCTCCCCTCAGGCATCGCAGGTGGCGGTGGTGTTGCGGGGTAGAAACTGGATCTCATTAGTAGTTTGGGCTGTGATCATTTGTAGCCACAGCTGAAGGATTTGTTCCACCATCTTCACAATGTCTGATACCAATGAAAAGGGGAACAGCTCTGGTTCAAGAGAGGTTGGGGACTTTTTTCAGTCTACTTCTCCTTGGCCCCCGCAGTTGACCCTGGGATCCTGCCCTGAACTATTAAAACCGAAGAACACGGCTTAAGAAGCCGCTGGTCTGAGTCTAGGGCTCTGAGTACTCCAAGTACTTTTGTGTCCTCCGAGAAGAAAGTTATTTTCAAATTGATATATAAAGTTAATATAGCTCTTTTTATCCCCCAGATATGTCCTTGTTTGAATGTCATTATAAGTTTGCTCAATATTGTAGTCTTATTTTATAGATGTCAAAATGGAGACGGAAAATCAAATGAAATGCCTAGGATCACAAGATTAATAAATAATGGAATAAGAACTTAAATCTGTGCCCTTCACATCTAAATCCTATGCTCTTTTATATAGGCCAAATTTGCAGGAAGTTCATAGAATTTCTGACAGAAACTTCTCACTGGATTTCTTTAATATTCTTGTTTCAAATAAAAGTGATAGTATTTTACCTATAGGCATATTTACTCCTGTTACAGAATAATTATTCATGGTCCATATATATTATTATGAATATGCTTTGCTTTGGGCCAAAATACTGATGTTTTGATATTTGCAAATAAAACCTCTAAGAAAATAATAGATGAATCACAGATCGAGACCACTAGGTAAGAGAGTTTCATGACTTTATACCAATCTTTTAAAATAATCTCTGTATATTTTGTCCAAGTCCACTCATCTTCTTCATTATTCTACCTGTCAGGTCACTGCATATAATGTTCATTTTTTTAGGGCTATAAATTAGATTTAACCTCTCGTGTTACTTTGGCATTGCAGCTTGATATACATTTAGTATTAATCCTAAATTTTTAAAAATCAGTCTGAGTGATTATACTGACATTAAAATTAAGTCCTTAGATTTTATGACATTCTAGAAATCTAGAAATAAATATCAGATTGTTTAACCCATATTAAAACTAAAGTTTTTAATGGTAATCCTTGTGACTTAACAGAATTAAATGTTAACTGCAATGTAAAATGGGCTTTGCATCTTGATACATTTTTTTCATATAATCTTTTTCCAAATCATGGTTCTCCCAGGAATCACAAATAAAGATATACTGATAACTCAATATTATTTTGGAAGGACATTTCTCTTATATTCATAGGACTGTCAATATTGAAGAATACCTTTTTCGAGGAATGCTTTACAAAACCTTTGCGAGTCAACATTCAAGGGGATGATTTATCTGAAAACATATTTCCTACCTAACAGCCATCATTTCCTTAGATCTCTTCTCTCTCACTGTCCAAAGTAGAATTTTTCATTCTTCTGGAGACCCATTTTCTTAGAAGAAACATCGTTTCTTTATTCACCAGAATGACTGTTGAAGTGACATGGAGAACGGGGCACAACCAAGCTGGTTTGAGTTTTGGCTTTAGCATGGGGTATCAGGCTGACTTTTGGGGCTGGTGCCTCACACAGTCACACCTGCTTTGTCAGTGTCTCTGCTGAATGATTAATGGCAGTCAGCCACAAACGTTCTGGGTTACTCCTAAATAGTTAAAAAAAAAAAAAATGCAAGCCTTAAATCCGTGAGAGCCAAGAGTTTACTATTTTCCTCTTTGCCGGAGGCATGTAATGCTTCAGTTACTAACCCACACGTTATCACTCTCTGACTTCTTTTCATCTTGGTTTTTAAACTTCCATCTTTCTTTAGAATGGCTGGAAAAGTAAATATTATCTACCTGAGATAAAAGAGCCTTTGATTCTTTCTTGGGTAGAAATAACCAATTCAGCTGCCATGAGCAAGAGCATTTTTGTGAAACATGATATAATAAATCAATGTCATGAATGGGAAAATAGTGTTATCATTGCGATTCCACTGGTCTGTATCTACTCAGAGTATTAGAGGGATTTTAAAATCCGAATAAGAAGGAGAAGCTGACCAACTCGAGGAGAGAAATTGCTTTCCTAAAGTCTTCTTGAATTATATTGTAGGTTTCCACCTTCTTCTCAACATGAGACTCATGAGAGAGAAGTTCTCTCTAGCCTGAGTACCAGAATTAGTTCTACAACTAAACACCTGCTTGGTATTTAATCTTAGGAATCATTTCCATGATAAAACTGATTGCATTTCCCCTTTTGCCTTAGTTGCTAAAAAGCTTAGAGGCAGATGTGTGGCCTATCTCTTAACAAGTATACTTGTGTCTTAAGTTAATTCCTGGCCTGATAATACTTTTTCTTTCTTCACTCTTCTTAAGTACTTTCATAAGGAATTAGTGGATATAAATACATATATACTTACAGGTTATTAAGACCTTTTGCAGACACTCAGTTATTTTCATAATGTTTCAGTAGTCATGCTGCTATATTTGGCATCTCTTCTGGACAGCTTATACCTCCTGGTGTATTTACTTCAATTTGTCAACAGATATAAAGTTTAGAAAGTGTGAATTATGCTGTGTGTCCACTTATGCCCTATGCATGACTTCCATTGCATGTAATAGCTGCATAGCTTAGGAACTTTCTTGCTGCAAAATGAAATTCACAGACTCCTGCAATGAGAGATGGTGATGTAGCACTCATGTTACCAGAACTGGTACATGTTCTAAGCCAACCTGTGTTAAAATATTATTTTGTTATTGTTTTCAAATGTGGCATTTGTGGAGAATGCATGCTTGCATTCCTAAATCTCTGCATTTCTAATGCCGGTTACCTTTACCTGGTATGGAGACATTATTTAAGAAATGTTAAAGTAAATGAGCTCATCTTCACAGCATTTTGTTTAATTTTTTTCAGCTCCACTTTTTAAAATCGATGTTGTGATAGTGGGTTGCTCTAGGCAGCTGAGGCGGTTTAGACGTTTGGATATTTTATTTCATCTCATCAACTTTCTTAAAGTTTATGTCTGAGTCATGGTCCAAAGACTAAACACTTCTATGACAGGGTTGCGTCTTAAAAATAAAGGCCCTTGTTATTAACTATTCTTGGGAGAAATTATAAGTATTTAATAATTATGGATGTGAAATATATAGCCAGATTAGGTTAAACATATTTTTTTGGCATGTGGCAAGCGTGTCTGAATATCTTTCATTTGCTTGTGAGCCCAATAACTATACAAACGTTCTTTCATTTTGTAAATATGTGTGTGTTCTTAACATTTAGTTTACTTATTTTCTAAACCATGAATAACTTACTAAATAAAAACATAGCAGACTTTAGAGTGCTTAACATTTGCAGTTAGTTATATTTTTGTGTGTTTCTTTTATTATGTTTTGTATTTACATACCTGAAGTGGATTTCAGAAACCTTTAGAAAGATATGATTCAAGCATTCTAAAAATTTAATGTTATATGTGATCTTATGCTCTCTCAAATGATTAAATGGTTAATGCTATACTTTAACTTGATTTCGTAGACTAGCATAATTGTTAAAATTATCTGCAAACGTGCTAAGTGTAATTTTTTTTGTCTTATCTGCCTTAATTTCTGGGATGTAGTGAGATGAACTACCCATTTTAAGTTCTGTGCTCAAAGTTGTAAAACTGTACTTAAATGTTTTCCAGCATGGACGCCATAATTAAAATACCAAAGATTGAAATCTTATTTTTCCCCATGTCTTGTTTTATGCCATATAGTATGGAGTACAAATTCATAAAGATAACAAGAAGGAAAACCAACTAAAGTTTGGGAAAGTTAACAGTTTAAAGTTATATGGAAAAAGAAAAAATGAATCCAAGTAAACACAAGAATAAACACTATGCTCCTCTCCCAAAATAATGTTTGACTTAAATGATATTCTCTCCTTCTTTTAAAATGATCCAATATCTAAATTTTACTTTATAAGACATGCGACTCTTTATGATATCAGTAGATAGAAACATTATGGCTCTTTGGTATATACATTATTGAATCCTTAGCAAGAATTATACTTTTTAATATTTTCAGTGTAAACGCAATGTAAGAACTCTCACCTATATGATTTTTCACTCCCAGAATTTTTTAATAGCTGTTTTGTGAATGCCTTCTCCAAAGTTTCTGTTGTCTGACATTTTCCCTTGTGGTATATTTGCATTCTCTCTTTCTCCATACTTCCAAGATAGTCTTATCTGCTCATAGCTTCTATTTGTGCTTACAAGATGATGGTGTGCAACAATGCACATACACCTTGCCCCTCTCACCTAAGCTATATCCTCAATTTTTCACAATCTTTCAGAAATCTTTACCTAGATGTTTCATAGTCCCTTAAATCCAATAGAACTTATTTTATGTTTGTTTAGTGTCTTCTTTCACTTAGGCATGCCAACTAGTGATCTTGGGTTCCTTTCCTACTTATCCCATTGACCCATCCCCATTATCTAATTGATTATCATGTCCCTCATACCACACAGTCAGAGTCCTCCCCTCTACACCTTTTGTTAAAGCCCTAGGTCAGGGTCTCATATCTGATCTGAATTTGTGTCAGATGTTCTCTGTCTTATTCCAAGAGGTATATATGTGTTTCTTGCAGTGATGGTGGACATACTTGGTGAATTCGAATGTGATGTTGCAGTTGTGGCCACAGGGTTGGGGGTGGGGTTGGAATCACTCTGAAGAGATTTATATATTCTCTTACCTATTCTTAGTCATCTCAGAGTAAGTTGGGAAAGGCTGGAAACTGGGGCACCGGGCCTGCGCCTGATGCTGGGTGGAGAGTGATTTAGAGATTTCTCGAAATGCCTGAGGTTAAAGAAATAAAAATAAAGAAAAAGAAAAGAATAAAGAAGTAAAGAAAAGATGGTTTCTTGAAGCTGGGCCTAATAGTATCCACTGATTAACTATGAGTAAAATGTTCAGGTTGAGGGGAGAGGAAACCACAGATTATTTGGAGAGAATAATGATACATTTTGGTTTTCACCATGATGAAACCTTTGCATACGCTGCCCCAGAACCATGAACTATGTTTCGCAATTTCCTTAGCTGATTTTCTGTGTTTTTGACAATTTGATTAGATTTCTTATTGTCAGGTATATTATCTGCCTCTGGGAATTTGACAGCTCTGTCTCCATGGGGTAGCCCAAGAAGTGAGCCACCTACCTAGACAGAGAGACAAGACCTGAAGGAATCTGAACAGAGGTGGACCAATGTATATTCTGAAATGCACTTTATAGCTAATGAATTTGGTTTGTTAGTGACCTGTAAATTTCAAGCTGTTGGATAGATGGGTTTGTAATTATTTTATTCATGGTTTTCTTTTCTTTTATTTTTTTTTTTACTTATTTTTATTTTTATCAGTGAAAGTTACTTAATCACAAAAGATGGGTTTTAGCTGTTGTATGGGTCGTATAATGTGGGCTAATAATAGTAAGATAATGTAGAAATGAATAGATTAAGGTAGGAATGGGGGATCAAAGTCTAACTGAAGCTGATTGATGATAACAATGGCTAGTGAGGTATCTCCTAAGAAATGGGATTTGCAAGAATGGGAGTTCTGGGAACCAAGGTATGTTCATGCTCCTTCAAAGGCAGATTCTTCTTTCTTAAGGAACCAGCCAGCTTCGTGACACTTTCTAACTGGCCTACCTCTATGCAGCGTATTCAACAAGCAATCCACATTCTTCACTTTCAGATTTCCCATTCAGAATAAAATGGTGGTTGGTTCCTCAACTGCTAAGAAGTCTTTGTTGATTCCCTGCTGCTTATTGTATAATCTGTGCTTCTCAGTAAGATAAAACATGATATAGGGCTTGCTCATTTTCAGGCTATGTATGACCATTCTCTTACCTATCCTCCAACACACATACACACACACACGCACACACACGCACATGCACATTCTACCATAACTTCATTGAATAACTCACTTCTTGATCATGCCAGTTTCTTTTGCTCTTTTGTAATATTTCACAGACACTTGTCTAGAATATGTCTCTGCATCTTTGATGAGAGAACCCCCACTTGTTGACAAGTACCTAGTCCCAGGAAAAGAGGGTTGTTTCTTCCTTTGGGTTCCTACACACTTTGTACATTTAACTCCACTTAACTCCAGTATATGCTCTTAATTAAATTTATATGGTAAAGAAAATAGTCTGTGTGTTACTAGTCTTTGAGATTTGACCAAAAATTGTTTAAGTGCCAGTGTAAAGTCGACATTTATGTTCTGAGTTTCCTTGGAAAGAATGTATATTTTTTCACTTTTCAGAGACCAAGTCCTATTAGATAAAGTTTATTATTCAGATTGTTTTTATATATTATAATTTTTCTATTTTTAAGCTATAAATGATGACAGAGATATGCTAAAATTTTCTGCTATAATGGTGTTCTAACTGATCTCTCAAAATTTGCCTTATATATTTGAGACTATGTTATTAGACACATTTAAGTTTAAATTGTTATATTTTTCTGGCGAGTTGAGACCTTTAGTATTATGTAATGACTTCTCTTTTGCTGGTAATGATTTCTGTCTTAAATTTATTTTTTTCTGATTTTAATATAGTTACATTAGCTTTAACTAGTGCCGCTGTACTATTACTCTACTTTATTATGGTTAGTATTTCTGATATCCTTTTGTTTTCAACCTCTTTGTATACTAAAGTTTTATATTTATCTCATGCAAACAGCACATATCTAAAATTTAGAAATCCACTTGGATAATATTTTGCCTCTTATTTACCACATTTAACTTATACTTAATTTGATAGTTTCATACCGGAAATCACTTTCCTAGTGTCTGAAGTACACCTGGTGGTGGCAAATTTCATTTTCTTGTAGGCTGAAGAGATGCTTTTTTTTCACCCTCGTGTTTGAAATATTTTTTCTGGGTTACAACTCTATTTAAATAGGGATTTCCTCCTAGGATATTTGAAGGTATTTATTTGCTTTCACTGTTGTCAATGAGAACTCAAATCTTCTTTTATAAAATTATTTTCCCAATGTTTATTTATTAATTTAGAGAGAGAAAGAGTGTCGGTGGGGGAGGGGCACAGAGAGAGGGAAACAGAATCTGAAGCAGGCTTCAGGCTCTGAGCTGTTAGCATGGGACCCGACACACGGCTTGAACTTGAACCATGAGATTATGACCTAGCCAAAGTCAGACATTTAACTGACTGAGCCACCCAGGCACCCTGAGAAATCAAATCTTAGTCCAAATGCCACTTAATAGAAATACTATTTCCTTTCTCTTTAGCTACTTTGAAGGCTTTCTTTTTATGTATTGTGTTCTTTAATTTTATGTCTATTTGTGATTTTCTTTTTATTTATCCAGCTTAGTATTTTATAAGTTTCCTGACTCCTTGTAAAAGGAGAGAAATGGACTCAGTTATTAATGGAGTTAATCAAAACTACTATATTATCTCTTTTAAGATGCTTTTGCCTGGTGACTATAACCCATGTTGATCATGATATACTTTTTTAGATCTTATTTTTATATACGTATATATTTGGCACTGACTCTATGCTATCTGGATAAACACATAAGTATAAACATTGAGGATTATAGATTGTGTTTTATATTTTACATCCTAATGTTGTCTACTGTATCTCTGATACATGTTAGATACTTATTATATCCTTGTTGATGTATATTTGACAATATTTGGTGGTTGACCAGAATTTTAATTTTATTATTATTTTTATTTGAGAAAGAGAGAGGGAGAGAGAAAGAGAACAAGCAGATGAGTGGGGGAAAGGGGCAGAAGGAGAGCGAGAGAGACAAGAGACAGAGACAGAAACAAAGACTCTTAAGCAGGCTCCGTGCTCAGCAGAGTCCAACTTAAGCAGGGCCCAATCCCTCGGCTCTGGGATCATGACCTGAGCTGAAATTGAGAGTTGGATACTCAGCTGACTGAGCCACCTACGCACCATCCAGAATTTTATATTGGAGGAAATATAAGTTTTCAGTCTACTAATTGTTGTTGTTGTGTCTTTGGTTTTTGGTTTTGTTTTTGTTTGGCTCTCTGGTCCAACAGTGAATAAAAACATGAGTTAGGTGATGAAGTATTATCCAGTTTCTGTGACTAACGATCAACCACATATTTCTGGGCTTTTTTTTTTTTTTTTTTTTAGTATTTGAGTATAATTGGCATATAGCATTATATTGGTTTTAGGTGTATAACATATTAGTTTGATTTTTGTATATATTTCAAAATGATCACTATAATAAATCTAGTTAACATCTGCCTCCATACATAGTTACAGAATTTTGGTGTGTGTGATGAGAACTCTTAAAGCCTTTTCCCTCAGTATGCCTTATAGTATTGTTCATTATAGCTGCCATGCTGTGCATTACACCTCCAGAACTCATTTATTTTATAAATGAAAGTTTGTTTCTTTGACTCCTTTAATCCATTTTTCCTACCTCTGGCAACCCCCCACCTCTGGCAACCAGTAATCTGTTCTCTGTGACTATGAGATTATGCTATTTTGTTTTCTTTTGGGGGGGGGATTTTTATAGGTTTATCATTACCCTATGGTGCTGACACAAAATGTCATCTTGGGAACAGGTGGGGAAATTTTCCCATTGGATTTTTGGGGACAACTTTTAACATGATACACATCAAAACCTTGTAGGAATGCTGCTTTTGTAGTTGAGATCTTACTGTAGATTTCTCACCATGCAGTTGATTTTGAGTTTTCTATTCTCTATAATGTTTGGCCTGGAGAGAAATTCCTTTCCAGTTGCTATCCCTTTGCTGTCTGTTTCCAGGTTCTAGTGGTGGTGGTAATCCTAGTTCAGTTCAGTTTTAGATCAGCAACACACTAAGAGATTCTTAGGCATCATAAAGTATGCTCTAAGTTTCGGTGAGATAGAAAGGAACCTATGTGGTATAATTTAAGATTCTTTAATTTCCCTACCTCCAAGAAAAAGTGTGGTTCCCAAATTGTTTGAAATTCTTATCATTTAAAGCATTCCTTTTCTTTAAATTAGAAAAAAAAATGAATGCTTATTTATTTTTGAGAGAAAGAGACAGAGACAGAGCATGAGTAGGGGAGGAGCAAATGGAGGCACAGAATCTGAAGCAGGCTCCAGGCTCTGAGCTGTCAGCACAGAGCCCAACGTGGGGCCTGATCTCCTGAATAGTGAGGCGAAGTCAGGCAGTCAACTGACTAAACCGCCCAAGTGCCCCAAGGAGCAGATACGTTAAAGGATATGGATGCAGCTTTATGAATACACACACACACACACACACACACACACACACACACACAGAGTGTACTTGCAGATATATTTACCTCAGACATAAAATGAAGGTGCTAAAATGAATACAAAAAAATTCCTTTTAAATCTGTGATAGATGACTTCTGGTGAAACCTAATGCCTTAAATCGCTTGGGAACATTAATCTCTCAGCACAACCTTGTTTATCAGATCTGCTAGCCAAACAGGTCCCAGAGGGTATTTTTTCATAGGACGAGATATAGTCCCTTACAGGAAAGGAAGCAGTTCCTCTCAATTATTTCTGACCATATTATCAGGTTTCATTTTCTTGTTGTGACAGTTTCACATTTCAAAATAAGTTTTAAAACAGATTTTTGTTTGGAGCATCCGAGTGGCTCATTTCGTTGGCCATTTGACTCTTGGTTTCAGCTCAGGTCATGATCTCATAGCTTCGTGGGTTCGAGCCCCTCATTGGGCTCTGTGTTGGCAGCATGAAGCCTATTTGGGATCCTTTCTCTCCCGCTCTCTGCCCCTCCCCAACTCAAACTGTCTCTGTCTCTCTCAAAAAAAAAAAAACTAAAAAAAAAAGAATTTTTGTTTATTATGTTTCTCCCTGTCAAGTACTAAGCTCCATGAAGGCAGCCATCTTGTTTGATCACTGTATTTCCAACATCTAGATTGATGCCTGGCTTTTTACTTTGAAATTGTAGTAAATGGATGACTGAATGAATGTCAGCATGTAGAGCAATCTGGTGTGAGGTTCCCCATAAGGAAAAAACAGGAAAGGACAACTTAACTATAATGTAGAGGATGGAATGGGGAAAGTAAGAGGCAGGCTTGAAGGGGGCAAAGTGACCTAATTTACATCATCTTCTGATTATCACTGTGCCAGACCTACATAATTATAAGAAAAGACTATACTGAGCTATCTATTCTGCATTTCTTGGGATGGTGGTACGGCCATTAAAGATAAACTTCTGGCAACCTGGTTTTTGCTTCTCGAGTCTGGCTACTTAACCATCACAAGCAGGGGCGTGGTGAGAAATCTGACCCAAGCTGGGGCAGGTAGATTCTTTTGCGTTGACGCATGGATGGAACAACCTGATTTCAGCCCTGTTGGATCTAGTATGCACTTTTTATATAAAATAATTTGTATAAAGCCACCTTTAAATATCTTAGAAAATGCTTTGATGATGTAACTTACTTGCAAATAATTTCTATAAAGCCCCCTTTAGAAATCACTGTTAAATGCTTTGATGATGCAATCTACTTGCACATGATCTGGAAAATATCACGACCTAATTACAATACAAAGGACAAACCAAAGGTAATAAGGGGAAAATGTTTTATGATGAGATTGTATTTATTTCAAAATGTAAGTGCTAGGTTACAGTGAATGCACACGTGCAATTGAAGATTAACAGGGATGTGTTCTATGTCTCATTCAGATTCCAGAAGTGGTTGTCCTGGTGGTGATATGATACCTTTTGCAGTGGCGAGTGTCTCTTAGTAGATTCTAAACAAAATAAAATAGGGCACTTCTTTCCATTTACATGGATGTTGTATTCCTGGACAATTTATTAATTGCACAAAATTTTATGATCTTCTGAAAATAAAGTGTAAAGTAAACTTGGGTTCCAGACTCAGTGATGCACACGTGTCTCACCTATTTCTCGGCTCTCACGTCCCCCCAAATCATGATCACAACCAAGAAACTCCTAACAAATTTCAAATATTCATTCTAGGGGGCAGCATTGCGCTTGTTGGAATTTTGAATTCATTGATGATAAAGTAGAGCTATTTTTTAGAGTTGCTAGATTTTACAAGGTTGGAAAGTAAGCTTTTAGTCTACCAAGGGCAGTGTGCAGTGGTAGGCTCCTGCTGCTGAGGAAAGATGAAGCCTAACACAGTTCCGTTCTTTCCAGAATCCTATGAGACTCCCCTGAAAATCAATTTTGCTTTTTATTCCTCTTCAACCTTCCCCGTCCTCACACATATGGACTTAGCCTGATTTCCCTCATTTGCAATTAAAATAATCTGTTTTAATACCACCCTTCTCTTTTCAAATCCAGAGAAACTTTGGGATTTTTCATACTGACTTCTCCTTGGAACAAGTAAACTGATTTCGATGTACTATAGTTCATGCAGTTTTCTAAAAGCTTACACTCTTGTTGAGACTAACTACTTCAGAAACTGGAGGCCTAGGATCTGATTTGTCTCTGATTATAACTGTTTCTAATATTTCTTTTTTCAAGTATCATCAAATTATTTTTTCATTAAAAAGATCTGGTTTTATTCCCAATGTCTAGAAAAGTACATAGAACATTGTAGGCACTCTATGAATATTTGTTAAATTAGTTAATCCTCAAATAAAAGTTGTATTCTAAGTGCTGATCTTACCACTCCCTCCTCCCTCCAAATTCATTATGAGACATAGGTGGATATATGATTAGAAATGATCTATATGCTTAGGACAGATTTCGCCTCAGTTAAAGCACCTGTTTTGTTCAGTATTCATTTAGATGAGGTGGATAATCGTTAGCATTCAGTTAAATATGTCTTCTACTCAGGCTCTTGAGACACTCACACTATTGTGTCATGAAATTACTGAGATAGGGAGAGTCACATTGCATCCAGGGGTAAAATTCCCATCACTGCCTGGCAGTCATAGAAAGCAAAGCACATCCTTCTCAAATGACCATTCTATTGAGTTTGGTTTTCTATCTTGACCCATGAGTAATAGGAAATAAATGATAGTATATGAGAGTAGAAGCTGCAGTTGAAGTTTTGTGGCAGATACACTAGTGTTAATGGATTACATGGGCTCACGCAATGTATTTTACCTCCACACAGACAAGTCAAGATTGTTAATTTGTATTTTGCCCAAATCACACACTTCCACGTGCCATTGTCAAAACAAATCTGATTTGGAGGAACACAAGAGATAGTGAAGAAAAATAGTGTTATGACAGTAACCCATACATATAATCTCTGACAGAGTTAAATCCATAGAGTATTAAACTCCGTAAAGAAAGCCACTCAGTTAAGCATCTTGTACAAAAGTACTCAATACATATTTATTGAACAGAGTTTAAGTTGTGTATAAAAGATCTTATTTTCCTGGGTGCCTGGTGGCTGAGTTGGTGAAGCGTCTGCTCTTGATTTGGGCTCAGGTCGTGATCTCATGGTTCATGAGTTCTAGCCCTATGTAGGCTCTGCGCTGACAGCCTAGAGCCTGCTTGGGATTTTCTTTTTCCCTCCCTCTCTACCCTTCCCCTGCTCACGCATGCACTCTCTTTCTGTCTCTCTCTCTGTCAAAAATAAACGTAAAAAAAGATCTTACTTTCCTAATCATGGAAAAGTTGAAGTAGCATCGCACCTGCTCATTGAAGGTAATCTGTCTCCGAGAAGCCAATTACAGCGCATGCCCCCTGTTTGCTCCGCTCTAGAACCACAGACACATGGATTCACTTCCAGCTCTGCTTGTGAGCTGAGTGAACTTGGCCAAGTTAGTTAGCTTTACTAAATGTCAGTTTCCTTGAGTGGTAAAATTGGGTTAAGAATTGTTCCCATCCCATACTGGTTGTGAGATTAGAATGAGACAGTTACCAGTGCCTGATACAGATATATCTATGTACCAGTTGTTATTTCATTATTATTGTTAATATGGTGTTCGTGACAGCTGGTGAGAATGAGTGAAACATGACTGGGATGTTAAAAAAAATGAGTGTAGTCCTCTGAGTAGGGTGACGGGGTCACCCTGGAGAGAGAAACTGGTGAGCGGGTTGTGTGGCAAAGTACTGACAGATGGTCACGTAAAAATCTATCCTCAGATGAGACTTAAGTGTTGGTTTTTGCATGGCTCTATGGTAGAACTAAATGTAAGTGCTTGAGTTTTAATAATATCAAAAGCTCTCCAAAGGTTCTTAACCGCCTAAAGGCAGATTTTAATTTTAAACACTGAGAAAAGTCAATCAGCCTACACCTAAAAATATGCATTGGGATGTGTTTTGCATGCATTAAAACCTAATTTCACATCTTACCAAGTTTAACTACTTTTTTGCTCAACTAGTCTCAGATTCTGGGTATTTTATTTATTTATAATAGATCGCATAAGTTGTTTAAACTTATGCAGGCCGGCATTAAATAACTGTTCTCCTTATTTGTACACATGCCTTCAGCAATGTTGTTTCCTTGAGATATTTTAAAATATAAAGGCTTTCATCAAAAACTTAAGGGAAGTTATATGCTATAAATAAATTATCTCTCAACCCATTGGGGAAAGCAAAATCTAACAGAACGGAAAAGCAAAATACAAGCAAAATATTATTAAAATACATTCGTATTGCAGAATAAATGCTCTGTATTTTACATAGAATTTATTGCATGTATGTTTTCCAAAGTACAATTAAAATGACACTTTCATTTGTTCTGATATACAGAGCATTTCCATATGTGGAGCTCTTGTTTTGTGAGCCTGATTGCTGTTGCTTAGTTTTGCTCGAAGACTTTATACAGGAGGATTTCATCCTTTAATTTGTATGAGTAGACAGGCTAGCTTATTTGTGTGCGCTGATATTTTTTTTTTTAATTTTTAATGTTTTATTTATTTCTAGGAGAGAGAGAGAGAGACAGCGCGAGCAGGGGAGGGTCAGAGAGAGAGGGAGACACAGACTCTGAAACAGGCTCCAGGCTCCGAGCTGGCAGTCAGCACAGAGCCCGACGCGGGGCTCNCTATGTAGGGTGCAAAAAATTTACAATTGTTATGTCTTATTTTTATTCTAATAATTTTCTGATGGGTCTTTAGAGATTTCTCTATACAGTATCATGTCATCTGCAAATGCTTAATATTTAATTTCTTCCCTTCTAATATGGATATCTTTGGTTTCTTCTTCTTCTTCTTTTTTTTTAATGTTTTATTTTTATTTCTAGGAGAGAGAGAGAGAGACAGCGTGAGCAGGGGAGGGCCAGAGAGAGAGGGTGTCACAGACTGAAACAGGCTCCAGGCTCCGAGCTGGCAGTCAGCACAGAGCCCGACGCGGGGCTCGAACCCACGAACCGCGAGATCATGACCTAAGCGAAAGTCGGACGCTTAACCGACTAATCCACCCAGGCGCCCCTGTGTGCGCTGATATTTCAAAAATGCTAAGTGGAAAAAGAATGCCCGCAAGTGAGAAAAAAGGGAAGGCATTGCTGGTGATTTTCTTCTGTGTGCTCTCCAGTGCCTCCAGTGGAGGCAGGAAGCTGGGGTATAGCCCTGCCTGGATTGGTGTAATTTGTCACATCAGAGAATCTCTCTTCCTGGGGATGGGACTCCAGCTGAAGCTGCCACTGACATTTCCAAGAAGTTAGTTCAGTGAGTTCAATTCTTACTCCTACTCTGTAGGGTTCACATTAGCTGTTGAAATAGTTTACTTTTCTGATCCAACCGATTTTGGAAAAAAAAACCATAAGCAGGACATAATGCCTGAAAGACAGACTCATCAGTCCTCCCAAAAGCTGGTCTTCAGTGTGGTGGTAAGATTCTTCCCCTCTGATCTTCCCTCCTGGCCACAAATCTCTCCACAACGCCTGTGTAGTTTTCATGGCATAAAAGGAAATAGTTCCAGCGAAGGTGCATTTTATTCTCTCCCAATTCTAGTATTCTGTCGCTAACTCTATTTCTACTACAGCTGCAACTCTTAGAACTCTATTTGATCCCTTTATTTCTTTAAAATCCTTGAAAATTCCAGGAATCTAAAGTAACAAGAAGTTTTCGATTACTTTCTTTAATAACAACTTGATAATAGGGATATTCCTGCAGCCCTTTGGCTGTTTTCTGGCAATTCTGTGTATTTCTGCAGAACGTGCACAGGGTCCTATGGTAGAACATTTTTGGAATAAAATAGTCCGTAGAAACTTCCTTAGTCTTCAGCTTGGAAATGCCTTTGTTTTCAACCTTATCCCCCAGGAATGAAATGACTGGCTCCTGGCAGATGTTAGTAGTAATGGCTGTCAGAGTAGATGGGGCTGTACATGAGCCGTTCTGGATGATTCTGTGCTACATTAGCTCTATCATTTCTAAGCTACGAGAGGACTTTAAAGGTGGGCTGTTGATGAGGGCAGGCTCAGGCCACGGGCAAGCATGCACTTCCGGTAGTCACACATAAGGAAGGAAAAACGCCATTCTTGAGAACACAAACTGATGTTTCTATCTTTGGCTTCAAGTTTCCACTGCCTTGTCACTCTCTTTGTTGGCACAAAGACACTCCCAGAATATTTTTTTTGAAAACATGTGTTTAATCAGTTTTCTATCAATTAAAAACGCATATGGTCCTTCCAGGGGTGACTGCTACTGGCTTATTACTGTTCCAGAGCTCCCGGAAACGACGCAGCGCTTGGTGGGGTCAGACTGCAGCAGCAAATGCTTTGGTTTCAGCTTGTCATGCTGATGCAGCTTTGTCATTTGGACCAAGAAAGCTTAGTTTACTGCTCCTCTGTGCTCAAAAAGGCCCAGGGCAGCCTTCATGAAAGTCTCACATCCAGATGTGGGTGTCCCTAAACATCTCGAATGGCTGTTGAGTGGCCCAATGCAATGGTAAACACCGAGAGGCATTGCCAGATAGACGGACGTGGGTGTAGGAGCGCCCTGGGCAGAAATCTGAAACCTACACTTCCCCTGAAACAGGTAGAACAGTACCCGTAATAGTAATGAGTTTGGCAAGATTTTGATCGTTAATGTTACATTCAGATAATGGAAGTTTCCTGAACGTTTTAAGTTTCTTTTTGTTGATAGCAACTACAATGAACTTCAGGAGGAGTATGTTATCGCAGTCTACATAGAAACTACTTTTGTAAGTTAGACAGCTTTATGCAAATGCACAGCATTCACATATTAATGTCTTGAAGAGCAAGGATTATCTTAATTGTAATTCTCGTGTTTCTAGTTTAATGCCACAAGATGCTACAATCTACTTCAGTTAACTAAGAGACTTATAAACTAATTTCTTACAGTGTTTTACATATTCAGCAATCTACATTGTCATTATTTAAAGATGAAAAGAGGGAGTTGTTTCAAGATTAAATGTTAAAAGATGCAAACTAACACGCTCATTTAATTAAGAAAGCATGCAGATGAGCGTGTGGGAAGAATATCAACCTTAACATTGTGTTTTATATATTGTATCTTCTTTCCACCAGTTTTCATCACAGTCTCATTATCTGAAACTTCTCTGTTTCTTTCTAATTGAAAGAACACCTGCTCTTCATTTCTTATTGCGTTTGCAGTTTTCATTTGCTCTTAGTAACGTCTCGAAGGACCGATTGCCAGATTACGTGGTTAAAACTGCTCCTTCAGCAGCCTGGGTAGGCAATTATCTTGGAAAGGGGAAGTTAAGTCAAAGTGTTCAAAATGTGTGCCTGAGGTTTTAAAAATATGACCTCTGTAAGGAGGATGCCACATTTCAGGAAGATATATCTGAACGTGAGTTCCCCACTATTCATGGAACTGGCCCAAGATTGTACAGAAAGATGTGCATGTCTAGCATGACAAAACATTCTGACAAAACCCAAGAAACAACTAGAAACTGTACAGAGCTTTTGGATTTCAAACCTAATTTTGATTAGCTAGTATATTCGATATTATATAAGCAACTGTGCTCACAGACACATCAAAGTTGGGAGAGTCAAAATTAAAACAATCAATAAACCTCAAAGAATGTTAACTTTCAAAACATTAAATAAAGGAAGCAGTGTTGGGTTTTTCAGATTATCCTGCAAAGTAAAGTAAATGTTTTAAATAATAAACCTCTTTGCTAACATGTGTGTTTTTAGACCGTTATTTTGTTTATTCTTTTATGATAAAAGCAAATATCAAATTTTCTTTTTGGTTAATATTGACAATATTTTACATGTTCAAAAAAGAAAACTAAGTAAAATTAAATAATTTTATATTATGGATCATTCAGATAATAATGAATGATTTTTAATATCACTTTTGGTGCCTAAATTTTATTATCGCTAGAAATAGACTTTCTTTTAAGTGGCTGAGCATCAGCTAGCATTTTTTTTTTTTAACTAAAATAAAAGTTATCAAAGGGAAACTTGAATATGCAAAACTTCTTTTAGTCAGTGGAATTTAACAGGGATGCATTTTAAAACAGAATTGTGGGGACTTCTGCAAATGAAAAGCTGTCTATATTCTTTTTTTAAATATTTATTTATTTTTGAGACAGACAGTGTCTCAGAGTGGGGGAGGGCCAGAGAGGGAGGAAGACACAGAATCTGAAGCAGGCTCCAGGTTCCAAGCTGTCAGTGCAGAGCCTGACCCTGGGCTTGAACTTACAGACCACTAGATCATGACCTGAGCCAAAGTTGGATGCTTAACTGACCGAGCCACCGAGGTGCCCCCAAAACTATCTGTATTCTTAAAGGCCGTGGAGTACAGCTGAACTACAAAGGCAGATATATAATTTCATATTGCTACTATCCATTCATACCTGCAGTGCTTAGATTTCTTTTTTCCAGGGAAATTTCTTCCCCAAGAAAAAGTAGGATACATCTCCTCCTTGTGTTAAAAAATATCCCAATAATTACAAATTTTGAGTTTACAATTTTCTCAAGATGTATAACATCATTAGTTTTGTAGAACAGAAAGCTGATGGGGTTCATGTCAAGCATCTTGATTTTTTTGCTACAAGAATCCTCTAAAAATTATCAAAGATACAGAGATTTTTATATATCAATGAGGTTTATACATCTCTGCAGAAATAGAGCATTTAGAATTTGTATTATTTTTATATGTAGACTGATACTGCATAACCAAATGCTAGTAAAGTACCAGAGAGCATGTTAGCTAATATTTAAAATTGTTATTATTACTACTACTAAGCCTATATTAGAAAACCACTTTTTTCATAAATAAAAATCTTTGGGTCCTAAAATGTTTTATATGTGAAAACACTGAACATTTTCTACAGTAAATTTCTGCCGATTTTCTATATGATTTCCAAAGGAAAAAAGCTTATATTTTACTTTTGTGTTTATTTTACTTCCAGGTGATGCAACATTTTTAAAAAATCACAACTTCTAGAGGATACTTTAAATATGCTTTTACAGACAGAGTCACCCTTGTTGCATTTATATGGTTAAAACTTCAAGAAGTAATAAATATAAATTTCCCTGAAACTTTATATGAGCTTGTTGCCAATTAAAAAGGAATTATTTTCAAATGCATTTAGCATAAAAATTTGCTTGCCTGACAGAATCTATTTTCCAACTTCTCTTTTTACATGTTACCCCTCAATGGTGGAGAAAGAGGTATTGAATGTTTTTGTGCACTTAAATTGTTAAGTTTTGTGAATGCCGTTCATTAGAATTTTAATTTTTATTATGTGGATCATCAATATCAAGAGGTATAGAGCCAAACCAAATTTCCATGTCTTTTTATTCCAGTAGATCTATGGACAGTTATAATCTGCCCCAAAGAGGGGAACTAAATACCATCTATTTTTTAGGTAAATATGTTGACAACATTTTAGCTTATTATAATATTTTCCCTGTTATAGCCATAGGTGGTTGCTTAGTGTCCTGGATAAATCTAAAACCACCATTTTTAACATGTTAGTAGATTCACCATCAAAAACTCAGCATCACCTCTAAGAAATTTATGTCTCTTGCCTAAGATTCTGAGATACCTTTGTTTTCTTATTGAGGTCCATTGGTTCTTCTTAGGGGAAATCCATGTAATTTTAAACACACAAATTACATTTTTTGAGCTGTGACCAAGGCTCTCATCTCAGTCAGTCTAGTTGATGTATTAAAATGGTGAGAAGCTGGGAAGTCATACCCAAGAAGAGAACATCAGTGAAATTTTTCCTCAAGTTTAATAAAAACAAACAAAAAAACTCCCCAAATGATCCTAAGAGTATTCTATGATTCTTTGGAAGAAATAGCATAAACATACTGAGCTGAAGTATTAGGATGCTTTTTATGTTGGACTAATTACAAAATAAAAATGATTAAATATTTTTAGCCCATTAAAATGTGGCTTCAAAAGGATTTTTCTTGAGTGTAGTTCTATACAACATACCTCTCTTGAAATAAGTTAGCTAGTGTTGATGTCAGTATAGAGTAGCTAAATCATTATGAGAACAACTCTAATTAAGAATGATAGATTTTAAGAGATTTAAGAAACCCATTGAGAACAGGAAATCTCAAACTAATCTTGAACATATTATTTAGCTGCCCATAAAGCCATTTATTAAGGTCCAATGATCAGCACAGGAGAAGTTTACAACTTAAAAAAAAATCTTTTCAGAAGATTCAGCATGGAAATATGACCATTATGGGCAACTTGACTAATACACATTTTCAAGACCCCATTTAACATTTCCATTTGTTTGTTTTCCTAAGTCTGCCTTTTGCTTATTATCCAGGTTAAAGTAGAATACTCACATTACTGGAAACTTTATCCCCAAAACAGAATCTAATCAAAGATAGTTCCATTAAAAGATAAGAGACCTAGTTACTTATAGAAATGGAATCTGGTTGCTTATATATTTCACCAATCTAAGTAATCAGTCTGTTCTATGATAACTTGATCTAGCCTCGAGTGGTGGTAGCAGTATTAAATTGGAAACAAAAACAAAAATAAACACATAACTCAAATTAACATACAACTCAAATTCCCTAGTGGCTTACCTGACAATTCTATATCCCTAGTGTCCTAATACATATTTTTCAATCACTAACATTTTTAACTGGAATGTGATGTGATGTGGAAGAAAATGCAAATATTTAGGTCTTCTAATCTTCTTTAATACATGTCAATTACTATTATTATGTTTATAAGATATGTGTTTTTGAGGTAATGGTCACCTTTTCACAAGTAGACCTACATACATAGGCAGACATGTGGAGTTGAAGGATGGTATATTAGTTTGCAAATAATCAGAGACTTAGTGGCTTAAAGTACCACAGGTTTATTCATACAGTTCTGGAGGCCAGAAGTGTGACCTGGGTCTTAATGGAGTTAAGATGAAGGTGTTAGCTACGCTGATTTCTTCTGGAGGTTCTAGGAGAGAATTCATTTTCTTGCCTTTTCTACCTTTGGAAAACCACCTGCATTCCTTAGCTTGAGACCCCTCCCTCGCATCCAATCGTTTTTCACCCCCTGCTTCTCTCACACGTTGCCTTATTTCTCCTCTGTCAACAAATCTACCCCTGTCTCCCTCTTTTGATTAGATTTTGGCCCATCCAGATAATCAGTGTTCATTTCCCCATCCCAAGGTCCTTAACTTAATCACATATGCAGTTTCTTTTGTCATATAAACATGATATTCCTAGGATCCAGAGATTAGGATCAGATTATCTTTGTGGGTCATTATTCAGTGTACCACAGAAGGGTTCACTTTTACTTCACAAAAAGAGCACTTGAATATGTTTTTGTGTGGATGACAAGGAGCTGGTACAGAGAAAATGTTGCAGATAATGAGAAAATCAGGAAATAATAACTAGAGCTGGTTCTTTCAGTAGGCAGATGGGGTGGGATCTAAAGAACAAGCAGAGAGATTATCATTACGGGAGAGGCTAGGGCATTGTTGTACAATGAGGAGGAAGGAGGGATGGGGAGAGGTGTGGCTGAATCGGTGGCAGGAACACAGAGGGGATTCCTACCTGAGAGCTTCTCCTTAAGCTGTTACACTGGAGGCAGGTCTTTACCTGCCAATGGAGGGCTGGTAGTGAGCCTTAGTGAAGGATGAAGATGATGAGAAATAATTGTAAAGACAGTGGGAAGGAGAATTAGCTTAGAAAACACAGAAGGCCGATTGGTCAGAGTAGAGGGCCTGGTTTCTGTTGAAGATGGTGACTATTCATGGGTTTTGAAGTTGTTTTTTTTTTTTTTTTTTTTTCATAAAAATAGAAACTTGGATGTTGTTGCAGAATATTTGGACAGTTGAACTGATCCAAGGTATCTAGGTAGAGGCAATGGAAGACTGGAGGAATAAGGAAGTCGAAGTTTTTGAAGGGATAGGGATTTGATTTTAAGCTGGTGGGGAAAATATTAAGAAATCTACTGGGAGTGACTGAGGGAGAGATGGAGAGATAGGAGATTGTTGGCAGATGGCAGAAGGCTTAGGTTTAGATTTTTGGAACTACAGGAGTTCCAACTGTGTATGGTATGGAGTACATGTCTGCGGGGCATTGGTGATAAAGTGTACTAGAGATGAGGGGTAGAAGAAGATAAGACAGTATTAGATTGTTTATTTTTTGCGTAGGTATTTAAATCATCTAGGAAGATGGAAGGACTTGGGGTCTAGAAGACAGGGAAAGTGAGTGATTACAAAGTTCCCTGTTGAGGGAGTCATTCTTGGTTAAGAGCCAAGAGCCATGTTGCAACTAAGGCAAAGAGGCAAAGGGTAAATTTGATGGACAATTTGTGACTGTGGGGAAGTTTGTTATGAAGCAGAGTTATAAAGGACATAGTCGAAGAGTTAGGAGAGGAGAATACAGGGGAAAATTGGATTACCGAAGAGGAATCATAGAGAATTTTTATGGGATAATATAGTGGGAGAAGAGAGACCCGCAAATGACTTCATGTAGCGAGTGTCAACTATGGCTGAAAATAACAGCAAATCCCCCCTAAAAGCGGCTATAACAATGTGAGTATTTACTATCCCATAAAATAGACATCCAGAGTTTGTTCAGTTTCAGCAGCTCAGTAACGGTAGGGTTCACGTTCTTTCCATCTTCCTGTACAGGAATCCTTTTCATCTTAGATCTGTTTTTACCCCAGTCTTGTCCCTTAGGATCGTAAGATTAAGGGGGACAAGCATTACATTTTCAAAACACAAAAGGCAATGGAAAGTAAAAGAAATGACTTTTATTTTAAAAGATGAATATATCCCTCCCAGAAGCTCCATTCTGGCATCCCCTAAGATACGATTGGCCAAAATTACATCATAAGCTCAGGACTAAACTCATAAGAATCTGGCTGGGTTAGAGAGACCACCATGATTAGCTGGGAACATGCAAGACATCCAGAGGTTTCTGGACATCCAGACATCCAGCCTCCTTTAAATAAGGAAGGAGAGCAATGGCTTTTTTTAGGCAATGAATATAATGTCTGCTTCCGGTGATGGCGAAGGAAAAGAAAACTGGAAGCCTGTAAATGTACATCATATTCTTCTCTGTTGAAAATACCTCAACATATTTTTCAACATATATCTCTCTGTTGCATCATATTTTCTCTCTTGCCTTGAGCAATTATAATCTCCTCACCTGCAGAATTGTGACTTAACTTCTGGAGAATGCCTAGCCCACAAAAAGCACTAAATATCAGCTGCTGCTGCTGCTGCTTTTTATTAATTTTTTGGATGCTTGAAATAGGTATTTTAAGATAAGCTAAAAATTCACCACTTTTCTTTTACTTTTATGCTGACTTTTAACTTTTCTGTCCCTGTGTCTGACGATAAAAGTAAATGAAAGAAGAGATTATAGGAATACAAAGTGAAGATTGGGTCTGGGTCTGTCTAGTTCCCATGACCTTAATCTTTAACAGTCTTTTCAAATACTCTCAATATTCTGTATGAAAGTCAAAGAACTTTAGAGGTTGACAACCCAAGGATATGATTTTCCTTACAAATCTAGGTAAGTACATAAAATAATAGAAAACAAACTGATACCAGAAACATATGCTTTTGGTTCTAAAATGTTCCCTAGAAGTCACTTAATCTAAGCCATTGATTTTTAGATGGAGAAACTATAGGTGATGGTCATGCACTCAAAGTTGTGGGTGAGGATGAAGGTTGGAACTTCTAGTCAAGGATTCCTTTTCACTCTACCGTACCTTTCTGAAAAACTCACATTTTGCCATTAAAAATGTAGTATTTTATTGAAAAAAGTTGCATCCCTTTGGTACTTAAAAAACTCTGTGTGTATATGTAGTAAATTACATTATATTATATCATATCATATTATATCGTATCATAAATACAGTTGACCCTTGAACAATGGGAGAGTTGGGGTACTGACTTCCTGCACAGTCAAAAACCCACATATAACTTTTGACTTGCCCCAAACTTGACTACTAGTAGCCGACCATTGGCTGGAAGCATTACTAATAACATAAGTCAATTAATACAGATTTTGTATCTTAGATGTATTATTTATTATATTCTTACAATAAAATAAGTTAGAGAAAAAATTGGTTAAGAAAATCATGGAAGAGAATATATGTTTAGAGTACTGTACTGTTTTTATATATAAAGCAATCTGCATATAACCGACCCACGTGGGTTTGAACCTGTGTTGTTCAAGGGTCAACTGTACTGCATATATATCCATGTGTATATATTATATATGCATTTCTATACTGTTATGTGAACCCTTGAGCAAGCTACTTGACCTCTACTGCATCAGTTGATTCACTGCAGATGTAAGGTACTAATAATCCCTACCTCACAGAATTCTCGAGAGCTTTCAGTGAGGTAATTGCCATTAAAAATGCATCTTCTTTTAGATATACTCTGGAATAAGTTGGTTTTTGTAGGTTCCTGTGTTAATAGAATCACCATCTTCTCTATCATCTTTGAAGAAATCATCTGTGAAAAACATATTCTGAGTTTCTCACAACTGATTGGTAATCTAATTCTAGAAAACACTCTATTTATGAGAAGGAAATTGCTAGTAATTAAATATAAAACAAACTTCAGAATGGATTACAAATTATTTGACTGGGTTAGTTGCAAATTATGTCTTAAACTACACCTGTCACTGGCGATAATTGATTTTTTGCTACAATGTGTCATACCTTACGTTAGACATAATTGATGGTATCAATGGTCTGGCTCTGAACTTCTCCCCCCATCCCTTTCCCAGCACATGGTGGAGATCACGTCCTTTGACCTACAACATATTCTTCTAAGAGACTCCTTTTGGCCATGAAAGGAATTATTTTTTGCTATATCTATCTTCCAATGTGGCTTTGCTGCTTTACAACTCTTCTTTAAACAACAGAGGGAAACTATTTAGCAGACATATACAACTATTTAATAGAGATTGAGACATTTAAGTTAAAGTTTCCCAAGATTTTGGAGAAATCTGAAAGCGCATGAGGCCAGCAGAAGAAGGGCAAGGCACTCATCAGTTTGTATTCCTTAAAGCTTGTAGAGTTTAGAAAAAGCTACATTAAATTGTCAAACTACTGAATATAAGTTTTCTCTTAGAACAAGTGTGTTTTCCATATTAAACTCTCTTTTAAACTTATCCAGAATTTTGTGGGGTCTCTTTCCCTGTCTACTTTCCCTGTGTGTATAAAAACGCTCTGGT
The DNA here is from genome assembly GCF_003009895.1 of Hyaena hyaena. Lineage (NCBI taxonomy): Eukaryota > Metazoa > Chordata > Mammalia > Carnivora > Hyaenidae > Hyaena > Hyaena hyaena. The sequence goes on from NW_024080648.1 coordinate 1,626,745, forward strand.
TTCTCCTATCTTCAGCCCTTCCTCTAAGTCTTACTTATTGTTCCTTCTAGAAACTTCCTCTTCACTTCTGATCTTTCTCATTGACCAATGGGGAGGCTTTGCTTCTACTTCTTCATCAGCCCGTCTTTCCCCAACTCCTCATGATCGCTGCTGGACGCTGCTTTCTCTAGGCTTCCTAACATCCTGGCTGTTAAGTACAATGGCTCCTTCTGGATCTCATATCTCCATGTCCTCTGGGCACCACTGAACCTTCCGCTCCCCCACTGTCTGCCTGGCCCCTTGTTCGTCCTTGACCTCTGCCATCCAACTCTCCAGGTCTTTCTGCTGTCTCTCTGGTATTCTGTCTCCCTTTTTCTCTAATTCCCTTCCTCCCTCCCGTCTCTTAAACATGGATGCTTTACCCCTTTCAGGTCTAACCTAATGTTTCCAGATGCACTCTTTTTTGGCATACCTCATTTTTCTCAGGACTTAAACCTTCCTCCTGGAAAATGATTCCCTCTAAATGATGATCCCTCTCCTATCTCAGAGGTCCACTTTTCCAGCCACCTGCCTAGCATTTCTGCTTGATTAGCCTGTCATCCACTCAACCTTTGCATGGCTGGAATGAAATAGCTTTTCCCCTTAGCCTCTTGACTTCCCTCTATCTTTTAGTGACTCTAAGATTCTCGCTTTACAAAGGCACGAAATTAACAACCATCCTTTCGCTTCTTCTGCCTTCTCAAGCCTCCTATTCCTTCAGTCTTGGGGTTTCTGTGAATTACTTCTTGACCGTATTATTGCATATAATCCTTTTTTTCTGCAAGCTATTTTACTCTAGGTCTGTAAGATAATATTTGTCTTATTGCAACAGCCTCTCAGTCACATCCTCCTCCCATCATTCACCCCAGTTCTTATCCCTTCCATCCTCTAAAGGCAAATCCATCTTTCTAAAGTACCCTTCTGATGATGCCATCATAAACAAAATCTTAGATGACTCCTGTACTGGAAAACAAAATCTCTTCAGTCACTCATTAAAGACTCTTCCCTCTGTAAAAGCAGCTTATCTTCCTGTTCTTATCTTTCTTCTCAAAAGGACCTTTGGCTCCAGCTAATTGGATCAGTCACCACTCTCATGAAATGCTGATGCTCTTGTTGGCACCCTTCCCAGAAGGCCCTTCACACTGTGCACAACCAACTCAGCCTGTAACATGGAGCTCAGGGCTCCCTTCCCTTGCAAAGCCTTCCCGACCACCTGGCATGAAGTAATCTTTGCTTCTGTAAACTTTGAAGGCATTTATTAACTGATCAATTCATTTTGTAGCGACGACAACCTGCTTCTTGAACTGTTTCTAGAAATGTATTATCAAGAACTAAGTCTGTTTTAAATTTTACTATAGATGCACTTGTCTTTAATCACTTAATTAGAATAAGAGATCTTAAAGATAAGAGCCATGTTCATTCATTAGACTTCTACGGTTTTAGATGAAGTCTGGGCGAATAGAGCTGAGGCAAGCATGATCCTGTCTGTAAGTCATGTGACTCTGGTGGGACAGACTGGTAGATAAACACACAGTTGCTTGTGGTTGTCTGCAGCGTTGTCATTGAAGTCTGTGTGGGATACAGCTAGGACAAAAAGGAGAGATGACCAGTACTCTGGGGAGTGTTTAGGACAGGTCGCTATGCTAGTTGAGTCTGGAAAGAGTTGTATGTAAAATGGGCCTTTCTTTTGTATCATGTTCTAGTCTCATAAAGTGCTGTGAGTCCTCCAAAGAAAGAGAAGACCCCAGGTATGTGAAGAAATACATTACAAGAAAGTGAACCCTTGATATGTACATTTCCCAGTAAGATATTTCCAGTAATTCGACTACTGAGTATTTACTTAAAGAAAATGAAAACACTAATTCAAAAAGGCATATATATATACATACATACACACAGGGGCGCCTGGATATCTCAGTCAGTTAAGTGTCAGACTTCAGTTCAGGTCATGATCTCATGGTCCATGAGTTTAAGCCCCGCATAGGGCTCAGTGTTGACACTGAGGGCTATGAGCCTGCTTTGGATTCTGTGTCTCCCTCTCTCTCTCCCCCTCCCCCTCTCCCCCTCTGTCTCTATGAAAAGTAGATAAACATTGGAAAAAATTAAAAAAAAAACACCAAAAAGGTGTGTGTGTGTGTGTGTGTGTGTGTGTTTATCTCTATGTTTATTGCAGCATTATTTATGATAGCCAAATTATGGAAGCAACCCAAGTGTTTACCCATAGAGGAATGGATAAGGAAGATGTGGTAGATGTGTACAATGGAATATTAGTTAGTCAGAAACAAAACACAATCTTGCCATTTGCAACAACAGGGGTAGACTTAGAGGGTATAAGGCTGAGTGAAATAAGTCAGACAGAAAAAAGACAAATTCCATATTATTTCATTCATATGTGAAATTTAAGAAACAAAACAATTGAACAAATGAAGAAACAAGAGACAAAGAAACCGGACTCTTAAATACAGAGAATAGGTGGTTGCCAGTAGGGATTGGGGGAGTGGGTGAAATAGATAAAGGGAATTAAGAGTACAGTGATCATGATGAGCGCTGAGTGATGTATAGAACTGTTGGGTCATAGTGTACTCCTTAAACTAATATAACATTGTATGTTAATTGTATTTTAATAAGAAATATGAAATAAGACAGAATACATAAAAGTTCAAGTAATTTATTTAATGTTTTATTTATTCATTTTTGAGAGAGAGAAAGAGAGAGAATTCTAAGCAGACTCCACACTGTCAGTGCCGAGCCTAACATGGGCTTGAGCTCAAGAACTGTGAGATTATGACCTGAGCCATAGACGCTTAACTGACTGAGCCACCCAGGTGCCCCTCGGGTCGTTTTTAAGAACAAAGTGAATTGTCCAGTTTGACTGAAATATCGATGCTTTATTGGTGGTAATAAAAATTAAAGTAACAAATAATATAATTATAGACAATGTAGATTTAATTCATGTTACTTTCCTATTCCTATCTAAAGTTCCTTTCATTCATGCTTTTCCTTCTATAACCAGCCGTTTAGATAAAACTCTTATGTATATTGTTTGAATTTTATGTTGGGGAAAACATTACTTGACTTTGGATTTCTAGAATTCATAAATTTTACAAACCCTATCTGATGGCTTTATCTTCATGTAATTTTGTGAAACAATCTTAAGGTGACCCATTGTTTCTTTAATGCCTTTGGATATAGAAAGTTCTCTTCAACAGTTTTCAAGAAACTGAAGGGATGTAGAATATGAAACAGTGCTGTTTAAAGGTAGGAGATAATAGGCTTCGAGTTATGGAATGAATAAGCTACAGAGATGAAAGGTGCAGCATAATCAATAGTGTAAAACCCTGGTTTGTGAGCATAATTCATTCCAGAAACATGATTGTAATCCAAAGCAGTTGTATATCAGAATGAATTTCAAGAACCATTGGCTCAGTTGTGGTCATGGGACATTGGGCATAATGTACTACTCATATTATAAGACATTACTTTTTTATCAAATTAAAATTTATTAGAAATATTTGCTTGTTTTGCAGAACACTTACAGACCAAGTTACTCGAAATTCAGAGTTTTACTATATAGTCGATTGTATTGTGATAGTGTTATATGGGGATGTATGGTAGCCATACTTGAGGTGTGCAAAGCATAATTGATATAGTTGTTGAGTCATTATGTTGTACACTTGAAACTAATGCAACATTGTGTGCCAGCTTTGCTTCAGTGAAAAACAAAAAATTAAAACAAACAGACGTAGGAGTAAGTAGCTGCTATAGTCATGGTTTGAAAAATTAATAATTCTGGCCATACACATTTCTGTTTTCTCATATATGATAAATCTAAAGACAAAGCAACAAAACATGATAAATATTTTTATTGTGAGTCACCCAAATAGGGTCCTAAAAAGATTTTATTCAATAAGAACAACTTTAGTTTCTGGGGCGCCTGGGTGGCTCAGTCAGTTGAGCGTCTGACTTCAGCTCAGGTCATGATCTCACAGTCCATGAGTTCAAGCCCCTCGTCAGGCTCTGTGCTGACAGCTCCGAGCCTGGAGCCTTCTTCAGATTCTGTGCCTCCTTTTCTCTCTGTCCCTCTCTGCTCATACTCTGTCTCTCTCTCTCTCTCTCTCTCTCTCAAACATAAATAAACATACAAAAATTTAAAAAATAAAAACCTTAGTTTAATAGCAGAATCTATGTAACACATAAAGTAGACTAAACAAATCAGTTTTGAATTGTATGGTATGTAAATGAACTGCAAAATTAATTGTTTTTCTTATTTTAAAATCATTTGTCATTTCTTGGATAAAAAATGGAAAAGGAACTATTAAAATTCTTTTTAAGTTTATTTATTTATTTTGAGAGAAAGAGAGAGAGCAGGGGAGGGGCAGAGAGGGAGAGAGAGAATCCCAAGCAGGCTTTGTGCTGTCAGCGCAGAACCTGATGCGGGGCTTAAAGTCACGAACCGTGAATCATGACCTGAGCCGAAACCAAGAGTCGGGCACTTAACCGACTGAGCCGCCTAGGTGCCCCAGGTAGTATTGATCCTTAGATGGAAAAAGAAATAATTTATTCTGAAGCACTATTTGTCTTGCATGGGATATTTTAGCTACATCATATGTATGTTGCAAATGACCCTCTTTCAAGATCTTGGTAAGTAATTTAATCTCCTTTTATTGGCTATCTTCTTTCGTCATTTGCTGCTGTAACTACATATTTAGTAATACCACATTTCTCTCTTTAAAAAAAATCCAAAACCCAAACCCATTTATGTTTTAAGTGGCCTGTGGCATTCTCATGAAGAATCAGTGTGCCTCTTGCTGTATCGTTATATCCACAGTCTCAAGATAATATTACATAAGTCCTGTGTATTCTGTGTGAGCTGAGCCTGATAAAAATGTATATAATAAAATTGTACTCCTATCAAAGGGTCTGGACACTCAAGCTTGACATTGGTACAGTTGAGAAGCCAAATAAGAGACCCGTCACGATAGATTTTGTTACCTCAGTGACCATAGAGATAGAAGGCAAAAAGATGGTTTCGGAACTTTTCAAATATGTATTTATGTTTGATTTTTGATTAAAATACTTACAGGAAGCAAATATTAGTTCTGGGAGTAGAATGGAGTACAAATTTCTGAAAGGGGAACTGAGGCAAAGCGTAACAGAAGCAAGAGAGGCTTCAGGGTCACCCAGACAGGAGTTTTGGGATTCAGTGTAGCTTTTTACTAGCTCAGTGACCCTACCCAGGCTCTTCTTAATTTCTCTCATCCGTAAGTGATGTTAACAGTTAGCTCCTGCAATTTAGGAATATATGGAAATGTCTGGCCATAGAAAATACCTAAATATTTCTCTCGGGGATGCTGTTATTTCGGCAATTATTAACAGTGATGAAATACTGTATTTGGAATCCTCCTTTGCATTGAGATTTTGGTCCAGAGTCTTCCATTGTGAGGTTGTTATCCCATTGATTATCTGACATTTTACTAGGAGAGTGTTGTCATTCTGATCTGTACACGGACCCCATTAGTCTCAGAAGTGGTTGCTTCTGTAGAACAAGAGGAGGGTGCATCCCTCATTATTTTAATCATGTATGAAGAATGAAAAATGGAACTTCATGAATGGATAAACCTTTTAGAAACAGTAAAGGAATATAGAAAGGGCATTTTTGAATATTCTTGGCCCAACTGGCTAGATATTTTGTGTATACAGTTAATATTGTCATTTGTGCTGATAAAGCAAGAGCAGTATCAGGGGAGAGAGAGAAATGGTTTTGCTGTGAACAATGTGCCTACATACTGCTTTTGCAAAGGTGTTACCAAAAGGAAGAACAAAGAAGCAAATGTTATTTTATAGATTGGTGTGCGTGTGTTTCTCTTCCGTTGAGTAACAAGAATGGTTGAGCACCATTCTTCCCATGAGCTGAGGGCAGCAGCATGGGAATTTGACAACCTTCCGAATGGTCCCCGTCAGAGAGCCTAGATGTAGAATTGAAGCCCATGAACTCAGGCGGCTCAGGCTCATGGAGTTCTAACACTGACAGGAACTCAGGCTTGGCCTTGAGCCACCATTAATTGTGTGTCCTTTGGCAGGCTACATTTCTCCAGGAGTATCTCTTCACCTGTGAAGCGAACTGATGAGAATATATGCCCTACCTTGCTGGATTGTTGTCAAGCTTAAATATAATTATAGGTGATTAAATATGAAGAAAACTCTTGAGGTGTGGGCAGGTATTTGAGGTCTTCTCCATTCCAGCCTTTTATTTTTTATTTTTACTTTTTTTAGTTTTTTTTTTTAATGTTTTATTTATTTCTAGGAGAGAGAGAGACAGCGTGAGCAGGGGAGGGTCAGAGAGAGAGGGAGTGACAGACCCTGAAACAGGCTCCAGGCTCTGAGCTGGCAGTCAGCACAGAGCCCAACGCGGGGCTTGAACCCACGAACCGCGAGATCATGACCCAAGTGAAAGTCGGACGCTTAACCGACTAAGCCCCCCAGGCGCCCCTCCATTCCAGCCTTTTAAAGATGGATCTGATACTGGAGGTGGGGAAGAGTAGAGAGTTCACTGCTCCTACTGACAGCGGAGGTACAGAAGGAAAACTATGTTTGGGAACTTTCTGAATGTCCATTTATATTTGAATTTTGCTTACAACTTTTACAATAAGCAAGTATTATTTCTGGGAATGGAACAAGATATGGAATTCCAAAAGGGGGGCCTAAGGTGGAATGGAGTGTAAGAGAGGCTAGAGGGGTTTGGGGGTCAGAGAGACATGGGTCTGTGTCCCAACCTCATTCTTTACAACCTCCATGAACCTGCGTAGGTTCTTTTTATTTCTGTCATATCTAATGCCATTGATAGTTGTTGAACTCAGGAATATTGTTGAGAGAAGTTACATTCCTGGCTTACTATGTTTTGCTCTCTCACCACATTGGCTCATTCCTAGTCACGTGACTGTGATATGACTTCTGTGATGTTGGTGATGTGACTGCACGTCGCTGTAATATGAGAGCTGAGTATCATAGTTATTTCTCACACATCCCACCATCCGTGTTCTGTGTGCCCCTGTGATGCCCCCTCTCCAGTGTCTGTAGACACTGCCATTATAATTCATAGGACTCAAACCTTTTCTATCTCGTGATGCTCACAGCAGAGCTGTGAGATCACGTTCTGATACCTCATAGGAGGTAAAAGTGATTGCCAGGGGCAGCATAGAAAACCCAAGGGCTAAGGAAGTCCAGGTGGAATACTAGTGAGATTCTTCCTGAATTTCTCTCATTTTTAGATCCCACAACAAAAGATGATTTATTTAAATTCTGGAAACTTTAGCCAATCTCAAACTACAGATGTAAATTAGCATTTATGCCTTCAGAATTGACTTAGGATTTGAAGATTTGGTACAATCTTCAAATTGTGAAAACCCACCAAGTGTGTGTGCGTGTACACACACACACACACACACACACACACACACACACACACACACACACGAGTGGCTTCCTGGGTAAATAGAAACAGATAGCTATAGAGGTGGCCTTTTCGGTTAAGGAATTTTCCCAAATGAGATTTGAAAACTTGACTTGGGTCCTTTAGAACCCAGAAAGTTGCTGCCGTTTTTCTTTCCAAATCCTCCTCTCTGTTTTTCTAACTGGCATTTAGATGATCATCATGTTGTGACTGGTTGAGTAGAGAAAAAGAAAGTACTGTGTGTTTAAAAATGCTGGCCTGTTCCACCCAACTGAAAAGAAAAAGAAAAAAAAATTCCCCCAGAGATTTGATACTTTTGAGCAAAGGTTTCCTAACCATCATTTATTTCTTAATTGAGTGTGATTTGTTCTGAAGCTAATAAAGCATATCTTTTGTTTTCCTGGGAGATAGTTTTTATGGTAATTACTGATTTCTACATTGATATTATTGGAAGGTATCAGCAAACTTGGGTTTATAGGTTATTGCATGTGGAGGGGGATCAGCTGCTTTATTTTTATTTATGAAGATGATGTGTTAATGTGCTTTCTAATCCTGAATGGAAGCCATAATTTCCTTCCGGCTTTCCTTCCTGGCTGAAAATCATAATTAGTTATAACTCAAAGAATTGCAGAGTGACAATGATTTTGAGAATGCATGGATCATTCCAATTGCATGAAGGATGGCACCGCTCAATTTTATTACACAGATTTCAAAGTTAAAAACAATGGAACATTAGACAGAAATAAATTGTGTTGAATAGGGATTAAATCACTTTAGTGGTTGAGAGAGCTGCATCTATGTTCTAGACCAAAAGTGAGCTTCAGATTTTTGCTTTTATCTCTAGCGCTCCCTAACAAAATGCAGATTAAAGGGGCGCCTGGGTGGCTTAGTCGGTTAGGCGTCCGACTTTCGCTTACGTCATGATCTCGCGGTTCGTGGGTTCGAGCCCCGCGTCGGGCTCTGTGCTGGCTGCCAGCTCAGAGCCTGGAGCCTGTTTCAGTCTGACTCCCTCTCTCTCTGATCCTCCCCTGCTCATGCTGTCTCTCTCTCTCTCTCTCCTAGAAATAAATAAAACGTTAAAAAAATAAAACAAAAAACAAAAAACAAAATGCAGATTAAAAAAACAAAACCTAACATTGTGTTTGGTTACACATGGCGGCCATTCAAGAAGCATTTGCTAAACGAATGGATGAATGAATGAATATGAAATACCGTCCCAAGTTCTGTGAAAATCCCAAAATTTGGGGCATTCTTTCTGTCTACAGGTTCGTCTCTAAAGATTTACAAAATCTTTGTATGTGAGCTAGTATGAGCAGAGGAAAGTGATAAGCTATCTTTTAAACAAATCATTATATTATAAAAGTTATTTTTATAACATATAAAAAATCCTTTTTTGTGTTTAAGGTTATATTAAAGGTGAATTGCACATTGGGTAGAGATTCCATTAGCCTGCTCACCTGTGCTTTTCCCTAACACCCAAATCTGACTCTGTATCTAGTCCTCTGGCAAGAAGGTGCAGTGGAGGATAAAGAACAGGAGTCATAAGGTCATACTAGTTTTGAGACTGTAATTTAGCTGTGCACTGTTGAGCTAGATGCTTTTTTCATGCTCAGTATTCTGTGCTTAATTATGACTAACTGCGGAGACATGGACACTTAGTAGCCATTCTTGCAGTGGCTATTGTTGCTGTTACTGTGAAGACGTGCATTTAAATAACTCTCTTTAGGGAACAAATTTAATAATATTTAAGGGGGAGTTAGAAATATCTGCTATTGTTATGCATGTATTTGAATTGTTTTCTTCTATAGTGTAATAATTCTTTTCATAAGATTTTTACATATATATACTGCTCCAAATTAATATCATATTTTTAAAAGCTTTCATTTCTTGGAAAATTTTCAGTAGCTTCCCAGCAGACTGAGTAGAATATGATAGACTAGACCAAAGATGCCTTGAAGGACTGGTAAAGTTTAATATCTATATTTCTTATAGAAGAATTATGAGAAACTCCTAATGTCTAGTTTTACCTTGTTGAGATATAAAATATGAGTTCAGTGAAAAATATATAACCATTTCTTCTTTCACGGTTTAACCTTGTTATGGATTGAATATTTGAGCTTCCCCCCCCCCCCCCCAACCTCAGATTCATAGATTGAAACTCTAAACCCCGGTGCAATGGTTTTTGGAGATGGGGGCAATTAGGGGGGCGATTAGGCTTAGATGAGGTCACAAGGTTGCATCTCACAGATGGGATCAGTGTCCTTATCTGAAGAGGAGGAGAGACGAGGGCTGTGTCCCTCTCCATCATGTGAGGACGCAGGGAGAAGGCAGTTGTTTGCAAGCCAGGAAGAAGGATCTCATCAGGAATCAAACCTGCATGCACCTCGATCTTGGACTTTTCAGCTTTCAGAACGATGAAAACTACCTATCTCTTGTTTAAGCCATTTAATCTATGGCATTTTGTTATATTAGTTTGAGGAGACTGATATAAACAAAATATTTTGGTGTAAAAAATGCAAATAGGTTAAGATTTCGAACCAAATTTACTTAGTTTTACATTTTTATTTAGCCTAGTCAACAATGTTAAAACATTTATAGTTTAAATAATATATATAGTCTCTTTCTCTGGTTTTCTTTCTGTACACATATATCATTATTTGTATGCCATTATATATATCAGAATGTATATGTATCATTACATACACATACATCTGTGGATCAGTATATATATGTATATATGTATGTGTATGTATATGTGTATTTTTGTATATGTGTATGTATGTATAATCTCCTCTGTAAAGGACTAGATGAAAGAACTGAGACTTGACAAGTTTACCCAAGGTGTAATATTTATATTAAAGCATACTGTAATAGTCACGTGTTATTTGTAGGCTACCTTTTCTCTTGGAGGCAGGGCTCTCTGAGTCCCCATGGTGATGAAAAACCACTAGGTCCCAAATGGACAGCTCTCGTTTGACCTTGGCTGCCTGGATCTTAGATCCAGACCGGCTTTCAGCTTTGGTTCACCAGAATTTTCTGTGAGCTGACTACTTCCCTCCCATAAATGATCCATTTCTGCGTCAGTTTCTATTATTCACAACTAAGAATTCAATTTGAGAAGATAACAATGCCCTGTTCTCTCTCCATGAAATTATGCTTTCAATTTTTTAAATTTTTTTTTTAATGTTTTATTTATTTCTAGGAGAGAGAGAGAGAGAGACGGCGTGAGCAGGGGAGGGTCAGAGAGAGAGGGAGTCGCAGACTCCGAAAGAGGCTCCAGGCTCTGAGCTGGCAGTCAGCACAGAGCCTGACGCGGGGCCCGAACCCACGAACCGTGAGATCATGACCTAAGCGAATGTCGGACGCTTAACCGACTAAGCCACCCAGGCGCCCCTATGCTTTCAATTTTTGTTTTAAACAAATGTTAACTTCTAAAATTATTTTCTGCAACATCATGAAGTACAATTTCCTTTTATGTGAAGGTAGTATGACTGCTGTCTTTTCCCTCCCGTGTTTATTTCTTTGTATCTACTCCAAAGAACAGAAAACAGAAGAGGAGACACAAACTCAACTGCTAAACTTGAAGGTTGTCTTATATTCTGTGCTAAAAGTAGTAAACAGCCTGTTATAAAATAGTCACAGCTCATAAGGGTGGGAGTCCCCCGTGTGTGGTAGATGGAACGACATAGCCATAATATGTGGCAGCTTTTCCTGCCGAGAAGTGGGGTCTCGTTCCCCAACCTGTGAGTCTGGGCTGACTTTGTGATCGCTTTGACCAACATGATAGGGTAAAAATGACATCATCATTGCTGAGTCTTGGCCTCAAGAATCCTTGCCGTTTCTTCCTATGCTCTCTTGGAACAGGATCCTGAGGCCACTATGTCAGGGATCCCATGTGTCCTCCTAGAGACCCTACTAGAAATGGAGAGGCCACAGGGGGAAAGGCAAAGGTGGTGGGCATGGACCTTCCAGCCCATCTGACCTTACAGCTGAGTGTAACACGAGGGAGCCCAGCTACCAGCGGCATAGTAACCACCCCGCGCCCACAGAATTCTGAGAAATAAGAAACTGTAGTTGTTTGTAGTTACTAAATTTGAGGCTGGTTTGTTATGTAGCAGGAGTAAACTGAGAAACTTGGACAAGCTGTGACACTCCAAATCTGATAAAATCTTGGTCCTAAAATAATGGGGCAGTCATTTCACAGTATATATCAAATCACACTGTTCCCCTTAAAATTATGTTATACAATCTAAATACATACTTTTATTTGTCAACCATACTTCAATAAAGCTGTAAAAAAAATAAAGCAGTGGAGAAAATGAATGACCCTAAATGATGCCATTGATTCATCATTCATTTGCAAGATGGCAACATCTCATGTATTATCGCCGTTATAAAATGATTTCTAAACTTATTGGACTTTTAATACCTGCACATTTCCATTGGGGCATTTAATACAGGTCTACTTTCTTCATCCACTCATTCTTCATAATGCTGTATTTAAGTCTAAATGTATTTACTTAAATGTATTTAAGTCTAAAATAGTTAAAATGCAAATTAACATTCAAAATAATTTGTAACTGTTTTTTGTTAAATTTTTGGGAATATCTCTGAAGCTAAATGGAGACCATGAGATATTTTCAAACCTAATCTTGAGCCAAACAAATTTTGCATTGAAAGAACTAGACCAAAAAAAAAAAAAAAGCAAAAGAAAAGAACTAGACCTTTGTATTTTGACAGAAGCATCTAACTTATAATGTAGAATTTGGAGAGAATTCTTGCATTAAAGAAATCTAAGCCTAAGAAAGTATAAATGTATAAAGCCCATTATAAGTATATAAAGGAATAGCTATTAGTTTCTAGCGTTCAGTCTCATTTAACACAAACATACAGCTTAAATTATTTACTATAAACTTACAGAGAAATGTGGGAGGTAAAAGTTTCAAGATGAAAACTAGGTGGCAGCCCCGGGGTTACAGTGCTGTCCTCAAGCATAGTAGCTAGTAACATTCAAAGATAATTTTACAGAGCTGTTTGGTTGCCTTACAGCAGAATCTCACTGGCTTGGCAACTGATGGAATTCGATCCCCAGTCAGGCCTGGGCGCTTGTCTCCAAAGGGATAAAGTGAAAACCTTTGCCATTATTTTAGCATTGACAGAGAGGAGGCTGATGACGGCAAGAAACCAATATGAGAGAGAGAGAGAGAGAGAGATGCACAGGTTGTAGAGAGAGCTGAGGGCGGTGGGACAGTGAGTGTGCCAAGGGCCAAGATCACAAACAAAAGGCAGCCTGTGTCAACAGCCAGAGCCACAGGCAAGCACTTGCAAGGAGAAGGTAAACCTGCAGAGAAATCAGTTGTCACACATCCTGAATGAGGAATCATGTAATCTTCAAAGGTTAATATTAAAGGACCCTGGCAAGATGGCCCAGCTTCCCCCAGTACTGGATCCCTGGGTCAGGAAAACCACAGGCACTCAGAGAATGATTAGCAGTAGACAGTGTGAGGAGGGGGAAGAGGCTGAATGTTCACCCCTGGATTTCACTATATAGTATTCACGATTTATTGGGCAGACACGAAATGCTTAAGGTAAAAAGGTGAGACTTGCATTCTAAAGGAAATGGTCAGTCATTTTTAACATTCCCTTTTGCATTTTCTTTTGTTCTCTCTTTGAAACTCTGTTCCAGGTTATAGATGCTTTTCTTATTTTGCTACTCTTACAAATTCTCACAAACTTATTGCTTATGACAATGCAAATTTGTTTCCTCCCAGTTAGAGAGGTCAGAATTCTAAAATGGGTTTCAGTTGGCTGCCAGGAAGTCGTCAGGAGAGCTGTATGCTTCTGAGGGCTCCAGAAAAGAATTGCTTTCCTTACCTTTTCCAGCTTCGAAATATTGCCCATATTCCTTGGCCCCCTTCCATCTTCAAAAGCCAGAACTGTAGCGTTTTCAAATCCCTCCCCTTCTGTTCTTCCGTCCTCACAGCTTCTTGCCCAGCTCTGATTCTCCTGTATCCGTTTCATAAGGACCCTTGTGATTACATGGCGGCCACTCTGATAACCTAGTATACGCTCCCTATATCAATACCATTAATTTAGTGACATTGGCAGAGTTCTTTTTGCCAAGTAAAGTGACACATTTACGGGTTCTGGGATTAGGATGTGGATATCTTTTGGGGGCAATGGGTGAATTATTGTGCCTATCAATGTAAGTTAGATACCCATATCTGTTTGAAGTTAGAACCTATTTGACCTTTAAGATGCTCCGAGGCCCATCATGAGTAAACGTGGGTAGACACCACCTCTCAGAGAATGCTTTACTAATAATACTCACTTCATTCTGAGTGAGTTATACCGAAGGGAACGAGGGAGGGCAAGATGTGTGGGAGGGTGGGAGGCCAGGGGGAGGGTGCATGGGGAATATTGCAGGTCAAAAGCTTACTGGATTAGGAGAAATGCTAAAATAATGTGGCAACTATGTTTATTTAACCAAGGAGAAAAATGTTTTTGCATACAAGTCAACTCAGAAAACATTACATGTTAACAGGCCCAATTTTATCTGAGGCAAAGTGAAAAATAGCTTGATCGAGTTTCTAAGTAGAAAAATGTATATTCTAACAACTTATATTGCCTGGTTATAGAGTAGAAGGCTGCCAGTGAGAATTTTGGTCCAATTTTTTAGCTGCTAGAGTATTAAGATAGAAACATGTTTGAGAAGTAGCCATTTTAAGACAGCTGCTTATATTTCGTGTTAAAATAAGGTCTGTGGTTATAAATGTCAAAGATAACGAGGCCTCAGTTTGTTCTCTGTGTTAGGGAAATTGTTGATTTTACATGGCCAAGTGGTGCCACCAGCAGAAAATATAACTTTTATAGAGAAGTATTCTACTATGCATTCACCACAATTCTGCACTACCTACTCATATTTTGTCTTGGGTGAGATTATGGAAAATCCTAAGAGAGAGCAATTATAAGAAGATAATGTTTGTAAATATGGGGATCTACATAGACTACCTGAGTTTAAAATCTTTAGGGGCGCCTGGGTGGCTCAGTCAGTTAAGCGTCCGACTTTGGCTCAGGTCATGATCTCATGGTTCATGAATTTGAGCCCCATGTCAGGCTCTGTGCTGACAGCTCAGAGCCTGGAGCCTGCTTCAGATACTGTGTCTCCCTCTCTCTCCTCCCCTCTACTGCTCACACACACACACACTCTCTCTCTCTCAAAAATAAATAAACATTAAAAAATTTTTTAAGAAGACTTTATGCTCGCATTTCCTAGTTGTGAGTGTTGGGCAAGCTATTTGACTACACTGTGTGTCAGTGTTTTTTTTTTTGTTTGTTTGTTTTGTTTTGTTTTTGTTTGTATTGTTTTATTATTTGCCAAGTACTGTTTGAGAGTCCTGGCTACACAGGATTGTTATACGGTTTGAAATGAGTTAATGGAAGTGTTTAAAACAGTGCTTAACACATTGAAAATACTCTAATAGATGGTAAAATAAGTAGTAAGTCAGTCCCTGTTTGTCAAAAATCCAAAGTGTGGCAGCTGTGAAAGTGTCATCACTAGTGTTTTGGACCTAAATGCTTTAGGGTGCTTGGCTATGCCTAAAATTATATTCAAACACTAGTCCATATTTCTAATAATTGTCTTCCTTCTGAATGTCTTCTGTGAATGCTATGATGGTTTCTATTCCCAGTCCCATTGGAAACTTCAGAGAACAGATACACTGTAATATTGGAATCAGGGAGACTTACCTGGAAGATATTAGGCTTTGCTGTCAAATGCTTCATTTGGGCCTCCTTGTCCAATTTAGGCTCCAATCAGCCACACCCCCCAACTTTCATCTCCGCTTCCAGTATTTATTGTCTTTTGTGGCAAACTTTAGTGGCAGGCATTAAATAATCTCCCCTAAAAGGGCAAAGTGTGCCAGTTGTAATGTGACTTTAAAGCATGTTTTGGTGTGAATCTATTTCTTTATCTGGGAATTCTTATTTCAACACATATTTTTGAGTCATCTTTCCTCTATATATCTAGCTTAAAAAAAAAACCCAGTTCAGGCTGTTTTTGCTTTTTTGGAATGAGAAACCACAAAGATATAGAACCCAGTAGAATTTCCTCAAAGCAGCTCAAAATTCTCTCTGAAGTTAACTGCTAGGGAGCAAGAGACTTGAACGGAAATGATAATTTTAGGAGCTGTGCAGCTCTGAAATAAGAAACGAAAAATCATAGAACTTCATGGTTATGAAGCTGGTTTGTTTTACTGATGGTATGTGGGATCTCTTGATGTGTTTGACATTGGTGCCAGTCAACCATTAAACATTGATTTGAGACTTTGGCTTAGTTGTTAACAACTCTCCCTCTGAAAAGTAAAGATTTAGAAATCCAGATTTCAAAGTTGTGGAAGAGGGTAAAAAAAAAATCTCTCCTATTGGTGTTTAGTCACAGTAACTAAGACATTTAAATGGAGTGATGTGATTCTTCTTTAAAAATATTTTAAGCATATTTTTTGTAAATTAATTCAACTGTTATGTTCCAGGCTTTTTAGAATAGATTTTACAATTCAGGTGTATTCTAAAATGTATTAATATTCACGCTTCAAATTTCTACCCACATTGCTCATTGAAAGATGCTCTGAAGTAGCTAAAGCCATGTGAACATCTTCTCCAGAAAATTTAGCCATTCAAAATAATAAAAGGATGTCACCAGTGTCATTATCTAAACAGGCAGGGGGGTACAGGGATAAAGTGTCATACTAATGAACAAGAAGTACCCAAACCAACAGCATTTCGGTGTAGGACATTGCTCTTGTTGGTAGAGGTGTTTTCATGGCAGAGTTAAGAACACTGATCTATGATGATAGTTCCTGTTCTAGAACTTCTGGATTGTATGTGATTCCAAGTGCCTTAGGCACATCTTTTAATCTGCACAGTCCTTTAATATAGGTACTACGTTTATGCCATTTTTCAGATGAGAACACTGAGACACAGTTTAGCCTAGGGTTATACGACTCAAGCTGAATCCCAGTCAGCAGTCTGGCCCCTTCAGAATCATGCCATGGAGGTGGGAGATAAAAGTGTAATATTCTTTTCCTCCTGGACGATTTCAGCTTGCATATTGCAGAATCATTTTGTGTGATTAAATGAGTTGAACCCACTGCTGTTGAGATCTTTAAACCAAGGCTTTACTCCTCTTCCAAATACAATAATACTTTTTCATCTCCTTTTATTCTTATGGTATAATTTGTGCATGCACTTTATTACTAAACATTAAGCTCATGGGAAGCATTTACCAAATATTAGTTATTTTCATATCCTTGCACTGTTTATCCTAAGTCATGCACTACCTGCTTACATATATGGTAGAGAATTAAATAAATATTTTTGAAAACAATATGAATAAATAATATGAAGAAATAGGAACAATATGTAGGAGAGTTTGAGGTCCTTATATCTGGTTTAAAAATATGAATGGTTCAAAAAAACTTTAAAAGCTTAACTCAAGTTGTTTTCAAGGTTAAATATGATTCATATTCTCAAATTTATAGTTTAGTTTAAATCCCTTAAGCAGTGACATTCAACTTGGTCAAACATATTTTCCACACCATTTGTTATGATAAGTTTACCTGCCTAGGCTAGGTATGTTTGCAAATATGAAATGAATACAAAATATTTTCTTTTGGAGAATGAATAAAATGAATACAGACTAGATCACAAGAAAATTTAGAATTTTTCATTTTTGTACAATGTACATATTTAAGTGTAGACCCTTTTAAATTCATGGAATGAATTATATGCCAACAACCATCCTGAAAAAAATAAACCCAAAGGCTTTTAGTTAGATTGCTTATATGTATTATGTAATTATTAAGCTCTTAAATTGATGTTAATTATAGTTATCATTGTAATTAAAGTATATTTGAGAGTTTTGATTTTTGTGACACTGTATTCTTGATATTTATAAGAAAGTTATAATAGGAAAAATATGAGGATCAAATTAGGTAATTGGACACCTACTTCCATAGTGGGAAAATAAAATTAATTATTTTCCAACCAACTGAAAATTTGAAACAAGTAATTATACACCTTTTCCAACTGTGATTGAATTAAAAAATAGTAGTCTGCTACAAACCTATCTTAGAAACACTATTTCTCATGCTATTTTTAGGAAGACCTTTTATAAAATTGCCAACCCTCATGGATAGTTTTGTTTGCTAAAAACCAACACACACACACACACACACACACAAACACACACACACTCACACACAAACTTTTAAATACGAGTTTAGGCGAGTACTTAGTTTAGGCAAGTACTAGGATGGTTTTGAAGCAATCTGAAAAGTATCTGAATAGTATCCACCTATATATTTGTATCCTGCTTCATGCCAAGAGGATTCTGACTTCTGAGGAAAGCAGCCCCACTCTTTGAAGAGAGCCTGACTATAACTAGAAAGTGTCTGGCTTTTCATTTTGGGATTCCTTATCTGTTTCTTTGATTAGACTGTCAGTTCTAGGCAGGGTTCCATATGGTTTACCACTGTCTTCTCCCAGCCTGCTCATGCCTAGGGCATGGTAGCTGCCTAATATATACTGGATGGATAAATGAGTGAATTGGTGAATGAATTGTCCCATCTTCTCTCCTTTTTTTGATTGACTCACAAATATTATACATGGACCATTCTGTGAAGGTGAGGATATGCTGCTATTGGGGTTGCTTAAAACCTAACAAGCGCTACAAAAATAAATGAGCCAAGGATCTTGCCCTTGGTGATGTGATGGGTGCACGTAGAGAAGAGAATTTCAGGTGGAGCAGGCATCCAGTCATGGGTTTCTGAAAGGGCCTGGCACGTGCAGATTTGGGCAACAAGGCCAGCCGGGGTGTAAATAACACAGGCAGTTGTGTGGAGAGTGGCAGGAAATGAAGGTAGTAGGTTGTGATGAGGTTGTTACAGGCCTGGAATGCCAAGGTGAAGTTCGGGACTATAGAATCAAAGAAGTAAGTGGAAAGCCAAAGAGGAAATGAAATGCAGAGTATTCTTCTAATTTTTTGTTAAAAAATTTTTAATGTTTATTCATTTTTGAGAGAGAGACAGAGAGGCAGAGACAGAGCATGATGAGGGGAGGGGCAGAGAGAGAAGGAGAAACAGAATATGAAGCAGGCTTCGGGCTCTGAGCTGTCAGCACAGAGCCCAACGCAGGGCTCCAACTCACAAACCATGAGATCATGACCTGAGCCGAGATTGGACGCTTAGCCAACTGAGCCACCCAGGCGCCCCTGAAATACAAGGCATCCTAAAGATAGCAGGAGGTTTTACTTAGGAAAATGCATCACCATTCTCATAAAGTATTTTGAAATGGCAATTGTACATGAAGAGTTCTTTAGACTCAACAGGAGATGTATGCCAAGACTTGTCCCAAGTCAACTTGTGGACAGAAAGCTCTCCTTACAAAAATGGCGAACAATCGTTTCATGCAGGTGTTTCAAGAAAACGTTCCCTCAGGAGGTCATGAATCCACTGGTGAAACATGTGTTTGCTTTTGCATAAAGGAGCTTGGTAAAGCAATGAATAAATAAAAGTCACTGTGTAGGCCTGGGTCGAGTCCCTTGCTTTTAATTTTCTTTACTCCCTGTCAAAATTGACTTTCCAAGTTTATCTCTCTTAAAAATGTCACCTAGGGGCACCTGGGTGGCTCAATTGGTTGAGTTGTCCGACTTTGGCTCAGGTCATGATCTCATGGTTCGTGAGTTTGAGCCCCACATCAGGCTGTCTGCTGTCAGTGCAGAGCCCGCTTAGGGTCCTCTGTTCCCCAGTCTCTTTCTGCCCTTCCTGTGCTCATGCTGTCTCTCTCAAAAATAAATAAAACATTAAAAGATTGTAACCTAGAACATTTTCCTTATGGAATTCTTACTTCTCAACTGAAGGAAATGCACATTGATCTATATGAAAGTGAAAACAAATTCTGTTTTAGTGAAAGTAGGGTCAACTTCCCGAGCTGCTTTTATTTTATGCCATTTTCTGGATGTTTAATGAGCATTTCAACAAATGGCGGATAAGTGTCAAAGTGGTACTATTGCCAAAGGGAAGGGAGGGCATTACCATGTCCTTTTCTGGCTTCTTCTTCCCCCTCCTCCCTCTTTCGTCCCTTCTTTCCCCTCTTTCTTTCCTTTGCAAATACCTCCTATACAATATGACAAAGAATGCCTTAACAGAAACAAAAATAGTACCGACAATAAAATTACAGAATGTATACTTATCATTCCCCAAGTGAAAATGGCAGATTGAACAACTTTAACACATTAATTGTTTATATGCAAATAAATTCTGCTAAGTACAAATGATCCTTATCTGTTTATTAAAACAAGCACAACAGGACTTTTACTTGGAAACCGTTTTTTAGTATTTAGAGCTATTCTTTGTAGGAAATGCTAAATGAGTCATGCCAAGGAGTGAAAACAAAACAAAATAATCCCAACACATTTCAGGACTACCAAGCAGAAAGACAAAGACAAAAATTTTCCCTAGTGAATTAATTTCTTACACTGGCAAATGCCAATTCTATGTTTACATCTTCAGCTAATTTAGATCCGTAGATATGCTAAGAAGGACATTTTAAAATATACTAGAGAATAAGTCTGTGCAGGACAATTTCTCTAGTAACATATGCTCTAAGAGCTAATTCAATTTAAAAGCTCATAGGGATAGAAAGCAGACATGTAATCTACTGATCACACTAATTTTTTTTGGGTCTGTTCTTAATTTATTTTATTTGACTTGTAGAAGTCCTACTTCATTTAAACCTCACATTAATGAATTATGTTGGAGAGGTATGCTGTGGTCAAATTCTCTGAAGAATACCCAAATCCATGGGAAATGGACATTCTTATAATGCAGATATGGTTAGAATTACATATGTGAACAGTACTATTTAGGCTCAAAGGTATAATAAGATGTTATATAAAGTTTTAAACAATTTGTAATTATATGACACACAAATGCATGGTGTGTGATATACACATACACACACCCAAACAGATATATGTCTTCTCCTAATTCCTCATCATTTTCATTAATAATACTTGGTGAATGTATTTTTGTTTCATATAATAAATGAACTCACATAGTTTTTTAGAATTAAAGTTCTATATCTGGAGAGATCATTTGCATTTTAAAAATATCTTTTAATTTTCCCTCTAATAAAATGTGATGACTGCTTAAACTCGCCAAGAGCTTATATACAGTTTTAAAATCTTCTGGTTATAGTAGACTGGTGTTAACAGTTTTGGGTTTTTTTTTGTTTTTTTTTTGCTTTTAGTCAATAAATTATTGGTTTTTAACTTGAGGAGTGGGGGCTGAGGAGAAGAAAGAGCATGCCTAAAAGTTACTATGATATTAAAAAGTTCTCTAGGTGATTTTGATTCTATTTCCTTCCTGTGTTAGCAGTGCAATAAATATTTTTTGTAAGAAATTAACTCACATAGTGAAAAATAAACACTTCACTGAGAGTGGATATCCTAAAATCACACCAAATTTAATTTTCTATTATACCTATATATTCTGAAATTATTCTCTATTCTTCTTATAACTCTGCTGCCCCCAAAATATCTCCCCTTTTCTAAACTGTGCATTACCTTATATGTCTATTCATATCTGGGGGAAATACATGAAAATCAGCAATTCTTAAAAAATATGGCATTTTTAAATTGAGATCATATAATGATTTTATATTAGTGGCATTATATTAAACATGAATATGGACTGATGTGGAATATGATGTAAAAATAGAAAAAGGCACTAAGGAAAGTGCCTTTCTTTCTTGTTTCTGTTTAACAGGGTGGAAACTTTATCCCATAAGCCCCAAACCTTCCTTCATGCCTTATTTTTCAGTAACGAGTCACACCTACTTTTCTTCCTATATCAGACCTTTGGGATGCACTTCTAACTATGTAGAAACAAACAAAAGTGGGATTCTACATGCAAGGTAAAGGGGGGAACGGAAATGGCTCTTGGGCAGGCAATGAGGAGTACCTGCTAGCTTCTTCTTTAAAAAAAAAAAAAAATGAAGAGAGAAAAGAAGTAAAGAAGCATGTCTTTCACAGAATAGGAAATATTTGATTTTTCATTTCTTTATTGATTCTAAAAATTAAGAAGGGCAGTAACTGAATTCCAAGGGATTTCAAAAATGTTTACTGAGTAATACCTGTGCACAGATATTTGCACAGAATAGGAAATGCAATTACTTTAGGTAAATTTTATAGTTATTACAAAGGAAAATTAAAGAAATAAAGTTATTAGAAAAAATATGATAAATAACTTAAAATAAAAATGTATTTTAAGTTGATTTTTATCTAGTTCTTTTATATTTAATCAGGGATTCTTTTTCACTTGAGAAGAATGCTAAACTTCAGGTATCACATCTCATTGACCTTTCATACCTATAATCCTGAAATGAAATAGACCCTATTCTTTTTTAAAAAAAATTTATAATCTTTATTTTTGAGAGAGAGAAAGAGAGCGTGAGCAGGGGAGCAGGGGAAGGGCAGAGCAAGAGAGAGAGGAACACAGAATCTGAAGCAGGCTTCAGGCTCTGAACTGTCAGCACAGAGCCCAACGCAGGGCTTGTGCTCATGGACTAAGATCGTGTGTCAAGCCGAATTTGAGAGCTTAATTGCCTGAGCCACCCAGGCACCTCATAAAATGGGCCCCTTTCTTAAAGCATTGTAGTGGAAATGCAATCATAGCTTCCCTTAAACTGTCTCCAAAACTTCCACAGTATAATATCTATCTCTTTAAATTTGAAGTCATTGGAAGTTGAAACTAGGCAACAGAGCCAATCCGATCTGCTTAAATGCTTATAAACCCCTTTAGCTAAAAAGTGAGTTTTCAAAGTTAATATTTTGGGCTAATTATAGACAGAAGCCTTATATAGTTTAAGTGCTGATTGAATTCAAGTAGTATTCAAATTAAGTAAAATACCTTTTATTCACTCAATAAATATTTATTGATTGCTATCATGTTAACTTGAAGAAGTATAGGTTGTATTATATTTGGAGTGGAATTTTATGGTCCATCTTTTTTTTTAGTTTTAAAGTTTTTTAAAGTTTATTTATTTTGAGAGAGAGCATGAATAAGGGAAGGGCAGAGAGAGAGGGGAAGAGAGAGAGAGAGAATTCCAAGCAGGATTTGCACTGACAGCGCAGGGCTCGAGCTCACGTACTGCAAGATCATGACCTGAGCCGAAGTCAGACGCTTAAGTGACTGAGCCACCCAGGTGCCCCCCCCCCACCTCGTCTTTCTTTTAAAGATAAATTGTACTATAACTATGAATTAATAACTGATATTATTTCAAAACTTTATATATAAAGTTTTACTCTTGGGGTTTTGAAATTATATCTATTATCCATCCATCAATCAAGATGATTCATATTGAGGAAGAGATGTGTTCCCCTAAAAATGAAAATTTTCACCTTTTAATTTGGAAAAAAAATTGAGTAAAGTTTTTACTTCCAATAAGAAAAAGAACCTGTTGTTTTCTATTAGCCTGGGCAGGGAACCTAACATTTGTAATTAGCAACAGTTTTGTTACTCTTTTACTGTTACCTCTCATGCTTAACATAAATTACTTAATTTTTTCCCTTTTTCTTTAGCCTCATTGCTATGCTGTTGGTGCAAAACTAACTCTCAATAAATACAAAGATTCGAGGTATATTGTAAATACTCCAACTTTGCTTTTTGACTGCTTGGTAAGAAATGCTAGGTGCCTGTGTATAAAGAAAAGCCAAAAGCTGTGTGCAGAGTCCTTATTTCTCTCAATATGATGGCTAGGACAAGCTATTAACTAAGCAAATATTCCTTGAGTCTAAAAACTAAGTGAATGAATTATCTAACCCCAAACCTGAGAGGAAAGGCATTCTGTGCAAAATTTGTCTTTCAAATAGTTTAAACATTATCTCCCTTTACTAGTAACTTCATAAAATAATTAATATTTTCACCATGAGATGTTTAATATCATTTAAAGAAAAGATGACTTCTATGTAGAACATGGAGACGAGAAAGAGAAGTAAGAACATTAAAAAATTGAGGGGAACTGAATGTGGCCTCAATAAGGAATAATTTCCATTAGGAAAAATGTAATAGAAGAATAACAAAGTAACATTATTTTACAGTATATTATGTTTCTATCCAATTCTTAAGTAGATCACTGCCCCTTTTCAAATTTCCCCACCCAAACACATATCTATCAACATATTATTTTCTAAGCAGGTATTTTGATTTTCAAATGTAGAAAGTCAGCATCCCCCGATCAGTGGTCAAATCCTTACTCACTAGAGCTGATTAGACCCTGGCTGCTCTTTAGACTTTAGTAATTATCAATTGCAACTGTTTCAGAAGCTGTATACTTAAGAAAATGTGTTATACCACTGACATGGGAAGCTTTTCTACTTACTTTTTCCCCTTGTAAACAAAACAAATGATCAAGTCTGTTATTGTAACTGGTTCTCTTACTCTGAGCCATTATATTTCCTTAAGTAGCTCTATAAAGTTTAGGAGCCAGTCAGCACTACATACAGAAGTAATACCCACTCATTGAAAGGTGCCCACTGTAGTTCTGTGAATTCTATATGTTTAGTGAAATACCAGCACGAAGTCACTGGTCTTATATTCTAATTAACAGGTAAGGGAATGTAATTAGTGGAAAGAAAAGTTGGGGTGGAAAACAAAGATGGACAGAACAATGAGGCAATATTTGTAATTGTCCCCCAGTGTCCCTTCCCTTCTTGTCTTGGAAGCAAAGTGTTGGTTGCATCTGTGTCCAACCAACTAAAGAATAAGTTCCTCAGTCTTCCTGGTGCCCAAAGGGAAATGCTATTTGGCTCTGAACAGTAGGATGTTAACCGAAGTGGTAGCTGTGACTGTTAGAGTATGCATGCGCCATTTTCTTTCTCTTCTTCCTTCTGACAGTCCTACTTAGGTCATGAGTAGAAGCCTGATTTGAGAATGGAAGGTACTTAATCCTATACTGGAGTCGCCATATCAGACCTTGGAGACTGTTTCTCCTTGGGTTATTTTGTGTGAGACTAATTAACTTCTCTGTTGCTTATTTTGGCCTTTGTCTTATTTTAACTAAAGGAAAAGCTTAAAAACTGGTGGGTTCAATTTATTTATAAAGCATGTATGTTTGCATATGAAGTTGTTGTAGTCAGAAACTATCATTAACCTGATTATCTTGAGGATTTAGATTATTTCATTTTATCATTTAACTCTGAATATCATATATATATATGCATGAAATTATACTTTTATTTGAGACATTCATCAGAATGTCCCAAGTGGTGCAGTACAAGAGTGTTGGTTATGGGATCTAAAGGGATATAGTCTGTATTGTCCAATATGATAACCCACGAGCCCTTGAAATGGGGTAATGGGACCGAGGAAATGAATTTTAGATTTTATTTAGTTTTCACTAGTTTGCATTTTAATGGCCACATACAGCTAGTGGCTACAGTAAGGAAGGTGTCTTGAGAGTATCTGTAAGCAACATTAGCAGAAATTTTGACCCCTTCTCTGCCTCCTTCTACAACACCTACCCTCTCCTGTCTCTGTTCTTTCTCATTTGCCATTTTTCTGAGAAGGTATAGATGATTAGAAAGATGGCCATATCTATCATTGTAGCTATGACAGCTAGCTAGATTTCTTGCATTTCATGTGAATAATATGTAAAAGAGTACTTTAAACAAGTAGGAACATGTATGTGTATCAAACCAGATATGTGGTGGTACCCCAATGAACATCTAAAGCTTTATGCTAAACATGGTGCATTTTTCTGAAGCAGCGATTTACATATTTTGATGAAACTAGTTATTTTGTCTTAAAAACAAACATGTTATATAATTCTCATACATTGATAGTGAAACTCAGGAGTTCTGTTGGGCTCTTAAAATATGAAATCCTTTCCCATTACTAATCCTTCAGTGAAGGCCTCTAGGAGCATCCAGCAGGCAGCTGATCTCAAGTCCTGTCCTTACCCTGATTCATTCTCCTAATTCTGATATCAGACAGATAATGTTGTTTCAGAGAGTGTATTGAGACATTTATCGAGTCCATCCTTAAGATTGCCACTGTGCTTATATTGCTCCCGGATTCTGAGTTCACTTTTCTATTTTATGGGCAGCAGGGTGACCTGTGAATCTGGACCTAAATTAAGGTACCCTGGGAGATATAGGGGACATGGCCAGGGCAAGGTCACATTAGACCTAACTGCCCTTCGATTCTCCAAGTTTTAGTTTCTACCTGCTAGTCAGGGGGCAGGCAGGAAGGAGATAACACGAATATCAGAGCTTTTGATGAGAACTTAATAAAGAGACTACTTAAAAGGGACCAATAGGGATGTTTGGCCCAGAGGAAGAACTAACATTACCAAAGTCTGCTGCTTCGAGAACACCAGAGCGGGATGATGGGTGAAGGCATGGTCTGCCCTCTCCCTTCTCTCCCCAGTCTAATGGCTCTCATTGCCTGAACCTAATGAAGAGGGTTAGGGTGATGGAATCCTGGGAGCCAGCCTCCTTAGACATGCAGCAGGATTAAATCAATCAATCAATCAATCAAAATGAAAAGGCAGGGGCGCCTGGGTGGCTTAGTCGGTTAAGCATCCGACTTTCGCTTAGGCCATGATCTCGCGGTTCATGGGTTCGAGCCCCGCGTCGGGCTCTGTGCTGACTGCCAGCTCAGAGCCTGGAGCCTGTTTCAGAGTCTGTGTCTCCCTCTCTCTCTGACCCTCCCCTGCTCATGCTGTCTCTCTCTCTCCTAGAAATAAAAACATTAAAAAATTTAAAAAAAAAACACAAAACAAAATGAAAAGGCAAAAAAGTGGAGGGAGGGTGGCAGCGAAGAATAACCAGCCAATCAATTCCCAGCACAACTCCCCAACTTTAATCCCACCACTAAGAATGAATGGCTTTTCTTTTTTTTAAATTAGATGTCCTTGTCTTTCTTACTTTGAAGAGATATCGATGCACATGTTTTAGCTCTCAAACCTGTGAATTTGATTCTGATACTTACACTTTTGTGACATAAATAGACATGGCATATATTTTGCTCATGCTTAAGTTTTAAATACGAATAACATTTACAAATTTTTTTCTATGTTTTTTTACTTTTGAGATAGAGAGACAGAGTGAGAGTGAGGGAGGGGCAGAGAGAGAGGGAGACACAGAGTCTGAAGTAGAGTCCAGCCTCTGAACTGTCAGCATAGAGTCCGACATGGGACTCGAACTCATAGACCATGAGATCATGACCTGAGCTGAAATCAGACACTTAACTGACTGAGCCACCCAGGCACCTCTATGGATAACATTTTTTAAAGGGTCAGATGATCTGTTATAAAATGGGTTTGGGTTCTGACCAAAAGTCATCCAGTCAAGGGCATATAAAACAGCTCAGTGTATAATTTTACTTGAAATGATGAATTACCATTCTTTTAATGAACAAGTATGCTCAAACGAATGAAACAGTTTGAGGATGATTGTCTCTTAGAAAATATATAAAATGTGTGATTGGAATGTGCAACTGAAATGGAGGATGAAAATAAGTAAAATACATATGTTTTCAGCACTATAAAAGCTCAGTGTGTATTCACTCAAATTTTAAGCATCTAAATAGATTTTGTTCATTTTTCTTTCTCGGAGCAATTTGTTCTGTTTACTTTACATGGACCTTTATTACTCTTTGCAGTATATAGTAATTATACTTGATCCCAGGAAATATTTTCAAATAATAAAGGCTAGCCAGTAAAGTTAATTTTCATGACAAAGGTAGATTTGGGGAGAAAGACTGTATTTTGTAACTAATTATCATCATAATGTCCATTAAAGCAAGCTCTCCTTTATTTAGAATCAAAATGACTGGTAAATGTAAGTAGGACCACATCTTGGCATGTTTTTCTCTGTATTTTCATAAGAAACATAGATAAGAAGTAAACAAGCAAATATTAGTGATTTTTCTTCCCCAAGTGGCAATTTAAGTAATGTGCCATAGGATCATTTTGGATTAAAATCAATCTTCTGAAACTTTTTCATAAAATTAGAGCCCATTTGTCACTAACATATAAAATGATCCAAAGACAATGTAGATCATGTGGTATCTCTGCATTTTCAAGAATATAGTATATTGTATTAACTTATTATCATTTCTATTACAGTGTGTTCTTTTATGGTTTGATGATATAGTTTGGTATAATTCTATGTCAACTAACCTAAAAATTAAGGATATTATTCACATTTGGATAAACATTTATGAAATATGAGATACACATACCTAGTTTCATTTGATAATGAAAAACTACTATTTTGTAGATAGAGAGACCTACTTTGAGATTTTGCTGTTCTATCATTTTAGAATGAATAAATTGGTTTCCTCACTATCTCTTTAAGAAATATACTCGGAAATTCTCTATATGTCACCTCAGGCAACAGGGAAAACAAGCAAAGATAACCTATTGGGACTATACCAAAATGACAAACTTTTGCCCAGCAAAGGATACCGCCAACAAAATGAAAAGGCAACCTATTGAGTGTTAGAAGATATTTGCAAGTGATATATCCAATAAAGAGTTAATATCCAGAACATATAAAGACATATAAACTTCTACAATTCAACATCCAGTAGTAATAATAATCATTATAATAATCTGACTATAATGGGGAGAGGAACTGAATAATTGTGTTCCAAGGAAGAGGTACAGCTGGTCAACATGAAAAGATGTTCAACATTAATGATCATCAGGAAATCACAAATCAAAACCACTTACATCTTTCAGAATGGCTTTTATCAAAAAGACAAAAAATAACAGGGGTTGGCGAGGACGTGGAGAAAAAGAGACCTTTGTGCACTATTGATAGGGATGTAAGTTGGTGCAGCCACAGTGAGAAATAGTATGCACGTTCCTCAGAAATTTAAAAATACCATATGATCTAGTCATTCCACTTCTGAGTGTTACCTAAAGAATATGAAAGCATTAATTTAAAAAGAAATACGCACTTCTATGTTTATTGCAGCATTATTTACAGTGACTAATTTATGGAAGCAACCTCTGTATCCGTTGTTAGATGAGTGGAAAAAAGATGTGATATATATGCCCATTGGGTTATTATTTGGCTATGAAAAGAATGAAATCTTGCCCTTTGTGACAACGTGGATGGACATAGAGGGTAATATAATGCTAAGTGAAATAAGACAGGGAAATACAAATACCACAAGATCTCCCTTCGACGTGCAACCTAAAACACAAATCAATAAACAAATTAAAAATGCAGGAATAGATTCATAAATACCAAGAACAAACTGATGGTTGCCAGAGGAGAAGTGCTGGGGGATGGACTAAGTGGGAGAAGGAGAGTGGGAGGTACAAGCGTCCAATTATGGAAAGACTAAGTGGGAGGGATGAAAGGTACAGCATAGGGGGTGTGGTAATGGTATGTAATAGCATTGTATGGTGACAGGTGGCAGCTACATGTATGGTACACGTAGCATAACATAGAGTTGAATCACTCAAAAAACAAGTATTACCCCCCCCCCTCCCCAAATTGTTCTCAGAGTAGAGAATCAATAAGTTGTGTACCATGCTGTGACTTACCTACCATCCCCTGAGGACACTTTACCACTGCGTGAGATATACTGGAGGTTCAGAACTTGGAAGTGGAAAAATTGGGAGCATTAGAGATAGTTATCAGGAGAGTGAAGAAACAAGTACAGCTTTTCAAATAATCCTGGTTTATTTTTTCTTTGAGATCCAAATATAACTTATTATCTTACAGACTTTTGTCCCTCCTTTATTTAGTGCAGTTGTGAATTATACACACAGAAACATATGGACATATATGTATCTATGTAGGTATTTACCTCATGTATAGCTGTTTACTGAATGACTTTTTGTCCTAACAGTTCTTGAACAGTTATCTGCTTTTTGAATAGCATTTTCTTTTCAGCTTATCAAAAATTTCACTACAATATACATTAAATGAGTATATTTTAGACAAGTCTATTTTAAGAAGTAATAATTCAACATCATGGTTGTAGGCAAAGATGCCAATTTACTCAACACTACAGTTCTTTAAAAAAAAAATTTATTTTGAAAGAGAGAATGAAAGCACAGGTACATGAGTGAAAGAGGGAGAGAGAGAATCCCAAGCAAGCTCCATGCTGTTAGCTCAGAGCCCAATTACCTGAGATTGTGACCCAAGGTAAAGTCAAGAGTTGGACACTTAACCCACTGAGCCACCCAGATACCCCTCAACACTACAGTTTTTAAGCAGAAGTTTTCATATGAAACAAACCTGAATTCCACACTATTTGCATGAACCAAAGCATTTTGTTTTGTTGAGTATATGCTGAAAAGCCACCTCACTCTGATGGGCACAGGTAATATTTTCTTTGGATATATCAGCTTTCTCATATTTAATCATAATTTGGCCTTTTGGTCTTTTTCTATGCTCTATATTTATTCTTAAGTACAGTTTGAATACGAAATAATATAAAACTGGTGAAGAAAAAAAAAAAAAAACCAAACCAGGAGGCCAAAAGAATAAATATAATAAAGCTTCATTCTATTTTATATAAAAACCATTTACTTCAAATTATTATTTATCACTTAACTTGTTTTCATTACTCAATGGACATGTTTTTTTCTCTGTGAAAACTGTTTTTTTCTTCGGACTGAAATGAAACACATTATAATTTTTCCCCATTAAAATTAATGGAAACATTTATTTTTAACTTAATGACTTTTTATTAAGTGGTGTTATTTTCAGAAATGAATCAGTATTGCTAATTGAGAGATAGAGGTCTATGTATGAGAATGTAAATTTCTCTTCATTCGAGTGTACATACTGCTTAATCTTTTATTGTTTTCATCTGCTATGAACCAAGGTTCATATGCTGGCCTTCTGTTTAGCTCTATTTGTCAACATGCCCTTTGGCATTTATGCTAAATTTCTTATCACTTTCAGACCTAGGTCAGAATGAATATTGGTTTTGGTCAAAGACAACAAACAGAGCAGAATAAAAGAGCAGATGCCGGGTGATTTTTGGACTAAGTCTTACTTTCAGGACATGTTTTTGAGCTCCAAAGCATGTATTACTGCAAATAGAATTTCACAAAGTAGCTTATGAAATGCATTTGTGAGTTTAACTGAAACATCTCCAATAGCTTTACATCATGGTTTTGCAATAGCCAGTGAGAAAGAGAAACCAAAAGTGATTTATATACCTATGTAAGACAATAGCTTTCTGCTGCTTTGAAACACTAAAATAAACCGGGAAGAATCAAGTGTGGATTATTTCCCTGTTTTTAGCGACATAATAATTTTGTTCTGCTGCCTAGAGGCCAACGGTTTTTGATCATGACCAGAGTTATTTTTCTTGAAATGACTCGCATAAAGACCAGCTCGGACTTAGAAATGTTAAGAGAGATTTGGAAAAGTGATCTCCTGTAATCACTTTTAATTTTTTTGTACCATGTAGGAAAAAAATGTGTATGTGATGTAGCCAGCGTATTAAACAGAGTATTTTGACCTAAATTTCAGTACTGGGTGGGAGTTGGCGTGCCTGATGGCCTGTATGGTCTGGTATGAAATAGTCCGGTTGTTTTACAACTTTTCAGAGCTGCTGTAGTATAGGGTGCAACTTAATCCATACCCTCCTCTTCCTTTGTCTCATTTTATTTGAAAAAAGTACCTTTACTTCATCCTGCTAATGATCCGATGATGCGCTTTTCAAAACTGTTTTTATTTTGGCACTTATCCATGATTTCTTGCCATACTTCTTGGATTAATTATATAGAACTATGTTGTGCAGGATGTTCTTTCTTTTTTTTTTTTTTCCCTTTAGGGCTATACCCAAATAATACACACTGTCTTTTTCCGTCTTAAGTTACTTCTAAAAGCAATGCCTGTATACACTTTGCACCATTTAAAATGTGCAGTAATGTATTTGTCAGCATAGTTTGTGAACTGTTCACATTACTGCAATAATTACTTGTCACTTTTGGTTTCCTGGTTCACAGTTACTCAAACATCTTGAGCTATTGAGAAGTTTTTAATGCTTGCTTTGGGGTGATTGCTTATCATACATTATATATAATATTATGTCAAAACTGTGAAATTCTATGGAATAATACCAGAAGATACAAAATTTGCCATCTTAGTTTTTTTTTTTTTTTTCTTTTCCTTTACAATTCTGTTTCCAGTTGAAGTAAGTGCGTTAGGGCAAAGAGTTTTAATGAAAAGATAGTTCACTATTCACACACATTCCTCATTCCCTCTAAGTAAAAGAAATAAACTCAGATTGCCTTTCATTATTTTATTAAATATTATTAAATATTTTCTCGAATAAATAATCTTCAGATTTATAGATTAAAATTATCTTTCCTGGGTTACCTGAGCGGCTTAGTCAGTTAAGCATCTGACTGTTGATTTTCCCTCAGGTTAGGATCTCGTGGTTTGTGAGTTCAAGCCCTGTGCTGGGCTCTGTGCTGACAGCATGGAACCTGCCTGGGATTCTTTCTTTCCCTCTCTCTCTGTGCCCCCCTCTCTCTCAAAGCAAATAAATAAACTTAAAAAATTTTTTTTGAAGTATCTTTCCTTAAGCAGGTTCCACAAGTGTGTGGCATGAAAGCCAGAGAGCCTACCCCAAAGTGTCCACATTGTCTGGTTCAAGGATGTCCTGAATAACTGTGACAGGCCAATGATGTAAGTGGCTGATATGGTCAACATTTATGAATAAAACAAAACAAGGCTTCACCGTCTGGAATGGTATTGGTCTTGAAAATCTCTGGATTACTTATTGTATCTCAGCCTTATCAGGTGAGGTCAGGCTTCAGCAACTCCTTCTGGAACGTGCTGTAGCCCACTTGCTACATTGACTCCTCTTCCCTTATCCATCAGCTGCTTTGAGAAGAACAATCCCCCTACCTGCTCCCTCACGGTGTAACTATAACCATCAGGACACTTTGACATGCCCTTTATTTGTCATGTTGGGTTTCCTTTCTTCTAGAGGTATGCTTATGATTCTGTGCTGCTATTTGATTTCAACAATAGCTTATATTTGAAAAACTAAAGTTTTTCAAGAACTTTGAATTTGTTATCTGTGGAAAGGAAAATAATTACCTCTAAATTATTCCCTAGATTAAGCCTCACACACCTTTTTTAAATATAGGTGTATTTTTTAATGTTTATTTCTGTTAAAGAGAGACAGACAGAGTGTGAGCAGGGGAGGGGCAGAGAGAGAGAGGGAGACACAGAATCTGAAGGCTCCAGGCTTTGAGCTGTCAGCACAGAGCCTGATAGGGTGGGGTTGGAACTCACAAATTATAAGATCATGACCTGAGTCTAAGTCAAGCCATTTAACTGACTGAGCCACCCAAGGACCCCAAGCCTCACACATCTTTTTTTTTTTTTTCAATGTTTTATTTATTTCTAGGAGAGAGAGAGACAGCATGAGCAGGGGAGGGTCAGAGAGAGAGGGAGTCACAGACTCTGAAACAGGCTCCAGGCTCTGAGCTGGCAGTCAGTATAGAGCCCGACGCGGGGCTTGAACCCACGAACTGTGAGATCATGACCTAAGTGAAAGTTGGACGCTTAACCGACTATGCCACCCAGGCACACCCCTCTCCCCCGCCAAGCCTCGCACATCTTAAACAGCTGTTAGTACATAGTTTCTTTTGATAATGTTTGTTTACCTGAGGAAGCTATTTTACTGTCTTGAAAAGAGAAAAATGTTTTATATTTGTAGATCTTTCAAAGCATAATCTTCAACCATTTGTCTTAAATTGTTGACTAATAGTTTAGTTCAATTGCATAATTCTTCTATGAAATATGACTTTGGAATTTCTGTGATACTTTTAGCATAAATCTAGTATGCTTCAAAGTTAATCTTTAGAAATTTGGTACATTCCTATGTTTTTTAAAAACCACAGCTTTTTTTGGATGTATTTCAATTATACTGGTTTGGTACCAAATGCCAAATATCCATAGATGTGAGGTACATAAAAAATCAATGTCTTTGAAGTTGAAAATAGAACATAGTGTACACAAACTAAGAATAAAGGAAAGATGATAAAATTTGATGGCTAAGGAAGAGATAACTCATGGCTGTGGGTTCCATGAACACTTCCCTAGAGAGGACTTTGCATGCTACCGAGCTGAAGGGGGGCCAACGTAAAGCGTCTCTCTTTTCAATTAAGAGAGCTTATAAATTAGGCTTTGCATTTGATGTGTGAGTACTTTCACTTAACTGAAAATTTGATGGTATATTCATTACAGTGTGGCTAATAAGAAAATGTTTAATGTGTAATTATAGAAGTTCTTCCTTTTAATTATTCATTGAAAATAATGTTCAGAATTCATATGGACAGTAACTTTAGTAAGTTAAAACTCTTCGTCTTGGTGTTTGAGGCTGTCCACAAAAGAAGCCTCAAATGATCTTTCTATTCTTACCTACGGTTAGCTCATCTTCTTACAGACTTCCCTACTTTCTGTTCCACACATGGCTCTCTTCCTTTTTAACTTTGTTCCTTGGTTTTGCAGTCTTGTGACCCAGAAGTCCTTTCCTTTCTCTTTTTATCTAAATTCTGCCTGTGCATCAACCTGATTTAATAGGCTATAGATAACCTTGAAGCCCGATCTAGATAGAACGTTAACTTGGTATTCTTTCACCAGGTATTCTTTGACCTGGCAGGATAGTTATTGATGAGTTTTGCTAATGCTGCTGCTGGAGACTTCAGAACTAGGACAATATCTGGCTCCACTGTGACGACCGCGGCACTCACATAGTGTTCTGCACATTTATGCATTGCATTGGATCTGTTTGTAAAATATGCAGCATGACTAATGGCGCCGGTACTTAAAGTGCAGACTAAAGTGTCTATTCATGAGGAAATTACGTCTGAGGAAAAAATAACAGTGCCACCTAATAACTGTCTAGTCATCCTTCTAAATTTATAAGATGTGAAAATTAGGGAATGCTTCTTTGTACTTCCAAGGGTTATTTTCAAATGAAATCTCCAAGAATACAAAAAAAAAGAGTTTAAAAAAAATGTATCTTAAAGTTTTATTTCCTTCCAGCTCTATGGAGCTATGCTTGACCAACAAATATTGTATGTATTGTATGTGTTTGGTGTGTATAATGTGATATATATATTACAGAGATTGTCTCATTTAATCATATACATATATAGTGAAAAAATCATCACCATCAGGCCAATTAACGTATCTATCACTTACTTGCTATCAGTTTTTGTAGGTGTTTGTAAGTGTATGTGTTGAGAACACTTGATACATATTCTCAGCAGATTTCAAGTATACACTCCATTGTTATTAACTAGAGTTCCCATGCTGTACATTGAGTCTCCAGAATTTATTCACCTTATAACTGAAGTATATATACCCTTCGACTACTATCTCCCCTTTTCCTCCATTCCCCAGTCCTTGGTAACCACCATTCTATTCTCCTTTACTCTCCGTTTTACTTTTTAAGATTCCACATAGGAGTGATACATACAGCATCCGTCTTTCTGTGTCTGACTTCTTTCACGTAGCATGATGCCCTCTGGATTCATCCGTGTTGTTGCAAATGATAGGACTTCCTTCCTTTTAAAGGCTGCATGCTATTTCATTCTCTCTCTCTCCCCCTCTCTTTCTTCATTACCTTTTCTTTATCCATGCACCTGTTGAGAGGCACTTAGATTGTTTCCATATCTTGGCCACTGTGAATAACGCTGCAATGAGCATCAGAGTGCAAGTATGTTTTTGAGATAGTGATTTCATTTCCTTGGGATATACACACAGAAGTGAGATTACTGGATAATCTGGTGGTTCTGCCTTTCAGTTTTTGAGGAAGCTCCATACTGTTTCCCATACAATTGTCTGTACCACTTTACATTGCCACCTACAGTATATAAGAGTTCCCTCTTCTCTACAGCCTTGCCAACATTTGTTATTTCTTCAGTTTTTGGTAATAGCTATCCTAACATGTGTAAAGTGATATCTCATTGTTCTTTTGATTTGCATTTCCCTGATTAGTAATGCTGAGTTTCATTTTACATATCTGTTGGATATTTGTATGTCTTCTTTGGAAACATGTCTATTTAGGTATTTTGCTTATTTTTTCATTAGGTTATTTTTATTTTTTGCTGTTGAGTTATAGAAGTTCCTTATTATTTTGGA
Organism: Hyaena hyaena; assembly: GCF_003009895.1. NCBI lineage: Eukaryota > Metazoa > Chordata > Mammalia > Carnivora > Hyaenidae > Hyaena > Hyaena hyaena. Next base: position 1,662,423 of record NW_024080648.1, read on the forward strand.
TATTAACCCATTATCAGATAGAGGATTTGCAAATATTTCTCCTGTTCTGTAGTTTGCTTTTTCATTTTGTTACTTGTCTCCTTTTCAGTTTATTATAGGCCCTCTGGTTTCCGTTTACTTTTATGGCCTGTGTTTTTTTTGGTGTCAAATCCAAAAAATTGCTTCCAAGACCAATGTCAAGGAGTTTCCTCCTGAGTTTTCTTTTAGGAATTTTCAGGCTTCAGATCTTATGCTTAAGTTTTAAATTCAATTTGAGTTGTAATAGAAGGGTCCAATTTTATGATTTTGCATGTGGAAACCTAGTTTTTGCAACACAATTCTTTGAAGACTGCCTTTTCCTATTGCGTATTCTTGGCTCCCTTGTTGAAAACTAGTTGGCTGTATAGGTATATGCATGGCTTTTTTTCTGGGCTCTCTATTCTATTCCATTGCATTTTAAGAGCTTTGCTTTATATGTCATTTTGTGAAGATATACTACATATGACAATGCATAAGACACTTCTGTATTTATCACACAATGAAAAAGATTCATGTAATATTTCCTGACACGGAGAGAGCCCTACTTAGGTGCCGGGCAGTGTGTTATGTACGTCATAGAGATTGTCTCATTTAATCCCCATAGAAAATTAACTGATACTATCATCTTCTGTTTCATAGGTAAAAACCCTGAGACATAGATATGCTAAAATATTTGCTCAAGGTCACACAAATAGGAAGTGAAGCTTAGGGCAGCAAACCCAGGCTGTTAAGTCCTAGATTTACTGCCTTCCACTTGAGGCTGCATGCAATCTCTTCCACTCCACTGAGAAGCAATTAGTTGGCCATTTCTATTTTTGAATGCTGTAATGAGTAAATCATTACAATAGTTTTATCTCCATCAAAATAATGACTTCTTTGACTTCAAGTGCTAATAATCATTTTCCAGTAATATCTAATTCCTTTACTTTTTCTGTACACACCTTAGCCATAAAACCATTCATCTATTTACTGGTCTGAAAAATTCAAGTAAAATCTGTGTCTGTGAATACTGTTAAGATTTAAAAAAGTATTCACTTTCACCAAATGTTATGAAGAGATAAAGCACACACTTAAAGTGCTTCAGCACATTCCAGGAAAGGTAAAATTCTATTCTAGGGAGATTTAAAAAAATCTTCAAGATTGAGTGTATTCATCAGGGATGGACACTCCTTTTGAGATTTGGTAGAGTTCTTTGATGTTTCATTAGCCACACATACAAATGGGTTGTGCAGATAAGTTGGGGGAAATCTTTAGATTTTATTTCAATATTTTATAAACTACCCTGAGACTTAGAGAAATTTAATGGTTTGCTCAATCTCCTGACTCCCAACCTAGAGTGCTTGCTACTAGTCTTAGATATAAAAACATTTAGTTTCTGTTTTATGAAAAAAAAGCACTATTAAGAAAGGGTTTCTCCCTGTACCCTAAGCAAAAGTTAATCTGGAATAATTCTATTTTGATTAACTGGCTTTTGCAATTTGTTTCCTATATAGCAAGTGGCTTTTCTAACACAGACATGTACATTTTGAAGACAGAAGTTCCCTACCCTGCAGCAAAGAATATGTGAAGAGTCAAGAGATCTCCTCTTCTTTTTCCTTAAAGTCGAAAAACCCACTGTTCAATTGATTTGGCTATCGGGGACCTCTCCGAACACAGACGGAATGGAATAAAGGTTTTACTAGGAGTCTCTACAGCTGAGATCAAAATATGGTGTTTGACAGGTACGCCATAGCAGATTGCAGATACGTCCCCTACAGCAGGCTTGGTATTTATTTACCTTGGTATTTACCTACCTTTAGTCATAAGGAAAGATGATTGAGGGCTCAAACACAAGATTGAAAAGGAAAAATTCCTCAAACGGAAATCAGAAGAACTTCTAATTGGTAGGAATGAAGGGGATTGAAGTGATGGAGGTCTTGAGCCAATGGCCAAGAAGGAATTCTTGAAGAAGCCAAGAATTTATTAAAGCACGGGGATAGGACCTGTGGGCAGAACGAGCTGCACTGGGGTTGTGAAGAGTGGCTGGTTACACGCTATGGAATTGGGGGAGATAAAGTCAAGAGGAAGTTTCTTAAAGGGATTTCCACTTGGTAAAGAAGACCCACAGATTACTGGAACCTTCTCCTTTGTCAAGCTAAGGTTGTTTTACCTTCTAGCAAATCATTTTCATTAAGACAGCAGGGAGTTCCTGGAGATAAGGCTATTGGTAAGATTGCCTCTTTGTAATTTACTAGGATATTTGTAAACTGATGGACACTCCTAGCCTGCATGACTGTGACCTGTATCAGCTAACCATTGTTTTCTTTCCCTTTCCTTTGTCCCTTTCCCTTTCTTTTGTCCATCCAGTAGTACCTGAGGAATATCACAGTATCCCAACTGGTTGGGAGGTGTGTGTGTGTGTGTGTGTGTGTGTGTGTGTGTGTGTGTGTGTGTGTGTGTGTTAGCCTGTGTTTGGCCCTCAGCTTGCCTTATGGTCCCTTATCAGGAATATTTTTTTTGTCACAGAAAAATTTGAACTCAATAGAATTTTTATGTGATACCCAGTTGGATCCCCAACTAAAAAGAGAAATCGTTTTCACATGTTGACTAATTATCCGAGTACAAAGACCCTGAAGGCTAGTGTCCTTTCAGTTGGTTCTTCTCCATTATAATGAGACCAATCTGTTATCTCATATGCCTGATAAAATTAAATGAAATGCCATAAAAACACTTTAGATGTAAAGGGTTTTTATGTTTCTGGATCTGTTTTCAGCTACTCAAGCATGAGGCACTCCTTCCTAAGGCTGAGCACCTCTGCTGGAAATTGATAGTAGGTTCTCTTACCTGCAAACTCTCTCTTTTTACTTTCAGCCTTTACAATATACGTCTTTGATTATTATAATTCAGGAAAGTTAATTACCTCAAAGATTACTTTATCTTTTCCCATTAAGAGTAAGCAGCTGATAATGCCTGTATCCTGAGAGCCATTCTCCTTATCTTTTGTCTAGTTAAAATTGGTTCTGTTGTTGTTGCTGCTGTTTAAAATTATTATTCTTTCCTTTTTATGTATTTCAAAGATCCTTATAATATTATATTTGATGGTCTAAACATCAGCTGTATAATCCGTTCAACACTTTGAATATAGACTGCTTCAAAATAATTGAAATTTTGTCATTTCTACTTCCCCAAAACATTTCAGAGGTACATAATACGTACATCCCTTTTTGTTGGATTGAATGCATCATAGATGTGGTGCACCTGGGTGGCTCAATCTGTTGAGCATACGAGTCTTGATTTTGGCTCTGGTCATGATTCCAGGGTTGTGGGATCGCACCTCACTTGGGTTCTGTGCTGAGTATGGAGCCTGCTTGGGATTCTCTCCCTCCCCCCACCCTCTCTTTCTCTCTCTATCTCTCTCCCGCCCTCCTTCGAATTTGTGCTCTCTTCTCTCAAAAAAAAAAGCATCGTAGATGTATTACAGTTTTTTATCCTTTTCTCCATATTGTAAAGATCTATAAAAACTATAGTTGATACTTTTTTCTTGTGGAGAACTTAGAAATGTTATATAGATATGCTGTAAACCTATGTACTGAGATATTTAAAAGTTACAGATTATCCAATTAAAAGTTATCAAATTAAAGAACTGTTGAAAATATATTCTGTAAAAAGCAGTTTTCCAGTGGCTTTTGGAAAGGAGCTGATAGGAAGGTTGAAAAGGGTGCCTGATGAAAAGAGTTATTCCATGGAAATGTAAATCAAAAAGAAAACTTGAGTAGCCATATTTAGACAAAATCGACTTTAGAACAAAGATAAAAAGAGGCAAAAGAAGACATTACATAATAAAGAAGGATTCAATCCAGTAAGAGGATACAACAATTAAGAAATACCTATGCACTCAACGTAAGAGTGCCTAAATATATAAACAAATATTAAGATACAAAGTGAGAAACAGACGATAATAGAGGACATTAAAACCCAACGTAAATTAATAGATAGATTATCTAGACAGACAAACAATAAGGAAAGAGTCGCTTTGAATGACACATTAGACAAGATGGACTTAGATATAGACAATACATTCCATCCCTAAAAGCAGAATACACATTTATTTTAAATGCACATGCAGCATTTTCCAGGCCAGATCACATTATTAGGCCACAAAACAATTCTCAGTGAGTTTAAGAATAATGAAATCATACCAAGCTTTTTTTCCCTAACCACAACAGTGTGAAACTAGAAATCCGTTACAAGAAAAAAAAAAAAAAAAAAAACTTGAGAAAAAACCCACAAACAGCAGTTGGCTACACAACACGCTACTAAACAACCAGTGGGTCAATGAAGAAATCAAAGACATCAAAAATACATGAAGTGAGCGCGAAGGGATTTTGGGGTAGTGCTTTAAAGGATTAGATTTCTCATGCAAATGTATCTCTACCTCTTCTCCCCAGTTTTCTTGCTCCTCAACCGGCTTTCCTCATTTCTTCCTCTCCCTTATTTAGACTTTTTCTGTGGTTTCGTGGTTGCTTTACCATGGCAGCATTAAGCATGTGCTTAAGAAATGTTCTTAACATTTTGCTGCTAAAATCTCTCCATATAAGATCTGAACTCTTTAGAGGTAAGATGCTGTAAGCACCCAATAAATAATTAAAAGATGAAAGAGACAATAAGACGAGAAATACATAGAAGTGGTATGCTTCCAAGATGACAATAAGGAGTCCTGGCTGTAATCCATTCCAGAGCGACGGGATTTTCCTCACTCTCATAAAAAATGCAATGCAGTTCTAGACTGAGCGTGATTTCAGAGGCTGGTGCTTTTAAGATATGGCTTGTGAAAAGTTGGAGAGCGGAAGCTGTCTTCTTGCATTAATGTTGTCTGAGTATCAAAATACTTTAGAAACACAGAGCTGAGTCATAAAAGAATCTCTGTCCATGTGCTTTGAAGCTGAAGGAGATATGGCTATCACTGAAAGTAATTTACATATAGTCTATGATAAAGAAAAGGATCCACTTAGTAAAACTTGAATACCATTTCCTCAAGTGACCCCATTTAAAATGTTCCTTCTGCTGAGATTTGGGACAGATACTGCCTAAAAGACTTCTGGCTAGTTAGAAAAATTCTTAGTTAATCCTTCATTTGTCTTTGTTAAGTAATGGAAAGTTCTGATCACATCGGGGTACTTTGTCCACCATCCTACCAGGTGTAAGAAAACGTTTGCTTTTGGGAGTTGATGAAATTAGACTTTCGCAATGTCATGGGTGTCTTCGTTCTACACAAGTTTTGTTCAGAGTGTAAGATTAAAGCACTTAATGATAAATTGGTTGTGCTGTAGTGAATCTCTACGATCATAAAGTCAAAGTGGTTTGCCTCTCTTCTCTCTTCACGTTTTCTTAATTGCCGTATATTTGAAATGCCACCTTTATATTTTGTCAACTAAATAAAATGCATAAATCATAGTTGACATTTGTTGGTTTCCACTTTTTACATTTCTGATGATCTCATTTTTCCAGAGACGTCACTCTTCGCTTTCATTCATGTAATTCACTCATGTATTCTTATATATTTAACAAACTTCTGTTAACAACTGACTTGTGTATTTGACTCATGTAACTGCAGTATTTGAGAATACTGCAATAAGCAAATCCTGCCTCTCATGAAGCAGGCATTCTGATGGTGGAATATACATAATAGATGAGAAAAATAAATAAAATAAATAGCATATTGAGAGGTGGCAAGTACTATAGAAAAAAAATGAAACAGGGAAGAGGGATGGGGAGCGTTTCAGGGAAGGAGGAAGTTGCAATTTTAAATACGGTTGCCTGGACAAGACCTAACAAGGAAAGTGACATTAAGGGAGGTGAAAACGAGGGCTAAGGATGGTCAGGGAGAGAGCAATTAAGGTGAATGTTGTAAGGCCAGGGAAGGCTGGCACGTTTGAGGGGTAGCAGAGAGGTCAGTGTGTTGGTAACCCTGTGAAGAGAGTGGAGAGTAACAGAGGTGAGGTCATACAGGGAACAGGAGACCGGATCCTGTAACTTTTGAGAGGTTATTGCCAGGTCGTAGGATCTTACACAGACAGGGAGGCTGCTGAAGGATCGAGAAGGAGAGCATCATGATTTGACTTAAATCTTCAAAGGATCCCTCTGTCTATTATGTAAAGAACGGACAGAATGTGAGCATCGACAGAAAGACAGGGAAGAGGCCATGGCAGTGATCCCAGTAAGAGATGGGCTAGATGTGGTGGGGAATGGCTTGGATGAGGATGTAATTTGAAGGTGCAGTATGTCACATTGGCCAAGACAGAAATGAAGAGAGGAGTAAAGGGTGACATGTTGCCTTTGGCCTAAGCTAATAGAAGGATCCTGTTGCCATTAACAGAAAAGAGACTAGCGGCTGGATTTGAGAGGAAGATCAGATGGTTAGTTTTGACAGTTAAGTTTGGGATGCCTGTTGGAAAAGTAAGTGGAGATATTAGCTTTACTATATAGTTTTCATAGGGAAATGGTTTTTGCAAAGCTTAGACAAGTCTGTGGATGAGTGTGCGAAACAGAAAAGTATCTGCATGTATAACTCACATGTCTGCTCTTCCCCCTTTCGAAGCTGACCTTTTTGGAACACACGGTTATCTTGCTGGTCAGTCTGAGCTGATAGACCGACACCTATTCAAACCTCTCACCTTCCACCCATGTTCTTGGAGGCAGCATTCACAGTAGCCAAAATGTGGAAGCAACCCCAGCGTCCAACAGATGAAAGGACAAACAGAGTGTGGTGCATGCAAGCTATGGAATGTTACCCAGTTTTTAAAAAGAAAGAAATTCTGACCTCTGCTCTAACATGCATGAACCTGGAGAATAGTATGCTTAGTGAGACAAGCCAGTCATGAACAGGCAAATGCTGTTTGATTCCACATATATGAGGTATCTAGAACAATCAGATGCCTACAGACAGAGTGTTGAATGGGTGTAGAGTTTGAGTTTTGCAAAATGAAGAGAGTTCTGGAGATTGGTTGCACCACCGTGTGAATGTACTTAGGACTACACTGCATGGTATGCTTTAAACAGGTTAAGATGATGTATTTTATAGTACGTTAAAGATTTTAAAACATCAGATATCTTTGCTGCTGCTGTTCCCTCTGACTTGTACATGCTGGGCCCCTTCTTTCTTCCTTCATTAGCCTGCATCCCCACCGACACAAGATTGTAGCAGACTTCCTTTCTATAGACTGTGAGGATTGTGGGTAGAGAAAGGCAGACATCAAAGGGCAGGAGCCAAACTCAAAGTCAATGTCAGATATCACTGGTCCTCCCAGATTATCTGCCAGTACCTAACACAGACTGATACAATCTTCCTCGGACTTCACATCATATTCTAAGGTCTTTCTCCTTCCCTAGATCTTTGTTCATCATTCTTCGTCACCTTTCATCTCCAAAGCAAACCTGCCCTTGGGATATTCTAAACTCCCCTACCTTTACTTTGTAGACCATATCCTGGAGGCTTCACCATTTATATTCAAAGAGTCTATCAAGGCATTTTCCACATGAATTATGAATTCCAAATGAATTATAAGTTCCAAATGAATTTCTAAATGAGAAGAATTATTACCCTTCCTTAGTATTCTGAATATGCTTCAGTGGGTTTTAGCATAAAGTAGTAATATTTTTTCTTCATACTACTTCTGGAAAATATTAAATCACACTATGCACCTTGTAGATTAAATATTGAGAAAGTCTTTTTAACCCAAGTATATATCAAATGCTACAGCTATAATTTTGTATTTATTGCTGTATGTATATAAGAAAGTGCATGAATATATCAGCTATGTGGAGAACAACCTTGTTGGGACCTCAGATTCCACAAACAGCTAACAAAAAGTGAAAGATTTGTGGCAGGATCAGGGAGAAAGGCATGTGGCGATGTGGGTGAAGAAAGGGATGCCCGGATGAGTGAGGATTATCAAGTGTCACAGTTTATTTATTTATGTTTTTGCAGAAAAGTCGGGAAGTTGTGAGAAGAGATGGGAAAGAGAAGAAATAAGTATAGAGCAAAGAGAAAAAAGCAAGTGCCAGGGGTTGGAGATGACGTCTGTGAACAGGGGGCAAGTAGTAGGCTCACAGGCAAAGAAAGGAAAAGAAAACCAGCAGCAGAGATACAAAAGTAGGAAAGCTTTGTGAGTTGTTGGGCAGGTGTGTGCCTGGATGGAAGGCAGAGGGCCCTGGGGAGGAGAAACCACAAGGTTGCATGGCCTCAGTGTAATTTAAAGGTTTCATTCAGAATGCGCGTGTGGGTACGTGCGCGTGTGCGCGCATGCGTGTGTTATGTGTGTGTATGTGTGCATGCGCGCGCGTGTTGTTTTGGAGTAAGAGACAAGAAATGGTCATGTGTTTCAGGACTGTAAGCCTAGGAGACCTGGGGCATCAGTCTGCGGTGGCAGCCGTTTGGGCCGGTGCGCTCACTGTAAGCCAAGAAGGTGTAAGGGATGAATTCCACAAAGGTAGAATGCACCCCTTTGTATCTACCCCAAAGGCCTTTTTTGTTTGCTTTTAATTTTCATTTCTTTGTGAAAAGCAGAGGGGAAAAATGTGCTACTTTTATAAGAGGAAAATCACATCGTGAGCAGAAGAAAATATTCTTGGAGAAGTATAAAATGAAATAAATCGTCTGGCTCTATAGTGTGAGGTTGTAGCTGACGGAGCTCTTTAACTATTTTTTCTGCTTCTGTATTATCTAAAGGGATAAATCAGCAGCAAATGTATATGCTCACCCAAATTTGAGGTCCTCTGCTCATGTTCTTTATGATTTTCAGAGAAGAGAAAGTGTTTGAGAGCGCTTTTCTTTAGATTAGTACTTACTGCAGCGTCAAAGAGTTTTGAGCAAACGCCTTTAGCTATGATATGAACATTTTTTTAAATACGGTTTTGTCATTTTGGCTGGGAAGGTGATAAAAAGTTAGTGAAAAATAGCAAACCATGACAATCAAGAATTGTGTGGCTTTTTAGGTATGCTCTTTCTGAGGACATTCTGTATCGAGCATAATTTCACAGTGCAAATACAATGGGTCTTTCCTTGCTGCACGTGCTGAATTCTCTTACCACTGATGACCGCAATCGAATCTCTCAAGGTTAGGGTGATCATTTTTCATTGAGTATCAATGTAAACCCTCAGCCAGAAATAAGGCCTCTGTCTTTTAGGGCTCCTATAGTCTGCATTGTGGGACATCAGCCATTTTAAAGTGATTCATGTATTTTTCCTGAAAGATAGGATAAAACATCTAGAAGAAAATCATAGTTACCTCTAAACATGCCATTTCGAAATAGTTGCTATTAGATTTTGGCATTTATCTTCACAGTATTTTCTTTATGCTTAATAATATACACATTTCCCCCCAAACTAAATTTATAGTGTATATTCAATTCTGTATCATGGTCACTTATGTCCTTTACCATCAGTACCTTTAAAAGGCGTATGTATTCCTGTGTATTACTTTTATGTCTGTGGAACATTCTATTATTATGAATGCAACGTAAGTTTTTAAACTGATCTTATGGCTCAATTATGACATTGTTTCCAGTTAGTTGATTTTATGTATACTGCTATGTTGAACATACTTGTGAATATATCTTTTATGCTACTTTAGGACTGGCTAATTAGGGCAAATTATAAAAATTGGAATTTCTGGGCCAAGATAAGAATATTTTTATGGTTTTTCACAACCTTTACAAAGTTTTCCTTAAAAGATGTATTTATCCAAATGCTGGCAGGCTGTGAATGGGCACCAGAGAATTGACTAAAGGGGTCAATTGAATTATAAAATATCCCCCCCATTTTTGTTTGCAATTTTTTAAAGTTCAACTTCAAATGCAAAACCTTATTCAATAGTTTCTGAAGGATTTTTTTTCCTTCCAATTTTGTTTACCAATTGTTGGCAACCTTTAGCTTATAATTCAGACACAGGCAGATGCTACGCTATTCTGCTCTTCTCGATTCAGGCATGATGGATTATGTTATTTGCTCAACATGTTTGCTGTTCTTAGTACTGGGACTTGTCCCTGTATGTCCACACGCTGGTGGCCCTCTCTAAGGAGGTGTTTCCCACACCTCCACGGGAGCCTTGTGCATGTGACATTGTGGCCAGTGCATGCCAAGATTGTAAAAAAATTGTGTAGTCTAATTTTTGCTCCTTCTCTTCCGAGAATAGCATATGCCAGATGGGGGTAATGAGGGGTCATTCTTTAACATGACTCTCTCAGTGAAGGGACACACAGATCCAAGAAGCAGCTTATCTACAGCCAACGGGTGGTGTGAATAAGAAATACACCTTTGTTGTTTTTAGCCATTTGGATTTTATTAGCAAAACTAATGAGAGCTAACTAACAGACTCTGAGCTGTGTCTCTGTATCTGGCAAGGCACTTTGGTCTTCTCCCATTATGGGGGTGATAGAGTTCGTTTCATAATGCACTGGTTTTAAACATGAGTTGCAAATTTCACTTTGGTGACATGATGGCTTTCAATATGTTTCTTATGAATATTATGTATTAGAAAATTCATTTGGTTGCAGCAGCTCCAAAGTTTATTGCTTATTTTCAATCCAACCATGCAACTGGGTTTGGGAGAGAATTAGCCCCTCATGGCCAGAGCTACCCGCTGTATGTAATGGATTGCTTATTCCCGTACTTATATATTTGGAATGATACCAGCGATAGATAGCCCCTGGGAGTTTTGGGAAGATAGTCTCTCAAATAAGTTTCTGTGTTCTTTGGTTCAGATGAAAAACCTTTGGTCAGTTACTGGTGTTTACTGAGCAAAACCTCTGTACTATTCTACAGTTCATGTATGCAGTTATTTGGGGCTTAGAGAATACAAGGAAGGACTCCAAACACATCTAATCCCTTTCCTCAACCAGGTGGGCTGGCGATAATGGGGTTGAAATCATCTAGTCTGAACTGCTTTTGCGTAGGAGTCACTATAGACAGCAATCAAGAGGTCAGGCAGAAATACTAGGGTTCGGGTACTTTTGCTCCAGAAAGTACACTAGTGTTCTTTTTTTTTTTTTTTTTTTTTAATGTTTTTATGTTTTATTTATTTCTGAGAGAGAGAGAGAGAGATAGCATAAGCAGGGAAGGGTCAGAGAGAGATACAGAATCTGAAACAGTCTCCAGGCTCTGAGCTAGCTGTCAGCACAGAGCCCGATCTGGTGCTCAAATCCACGAACCGTGAGATCATGACCTGAGCTGAAGTAGGACGCTTAACCGACTGAGCCACCCAGGCCCCCTAGCGATAGTAATGTACTAGCAACACAGCAATTATGCGATGCACTGACCATGTGCCAGTCACTGCTCTAAATGATATTTGAAGATTATGTAAAATATATATGATTATATATATAATAACATGAAGATATATATGAGGATTAAATGGAATTTTAGCTATACATAGACACACAGTGTAAAACTCCATTTAATCCTCACAATAGCCCTACAAGGTACAAGTGATTATTATCATTTCCACTGTACAGATGAGAAAACTGAGGCACAGAGAGGTTAAGTAACTTGCCCAGGATCACACAGTGAGTAGGTGAGAAGGCCAGAACTTGAACCCAGGCACGTGGCCACAGCACCTGTGTGCCTGACCGCCATGCTATGGCCCCTTGCACTGGGCAGAAAGCAGATATGAATTTGGCACGAGCTGGCTTCTGTGCTTTGAGGACGGGCTGCCACGGTTTCTTTTCACTGGTGTGGACCTGGGATGCAAGCTAGCCGGGCCACCAGAATGGAGGCAACCACGTCCTTCAGGACACACTCCACCTCTTTAGCCTATGNGGGCTCGAACCCACAAACCGCGAGATCATGACCTAAGCGAAAGTCGGACGCTTAACCGACTAAGCCACCCAGGCGCCCCTGTCTACTTCTTCTTTACAGATATGTTGTGACACTTAGCTCAGCACTGTTTGAGTATTCTTGCTTTGCTTTATTTTTCCAGTCTTTGTAAGGCAACATGTTTTTGGTGATCCTGCAGTTCTGAACCACATTCCTAACAGTTTGGCATCCTTCATTATTAGAAGTTGAGTTACAAGACAGAGAGAGAGAGAATCCAAGACAAAAGCCAGTACAGCCCTTGATTTAGAGCACATCACTTCCTCCATATTCTAGTAGTTAGAAACAAGCCAAATTAAGTCCAGTGCACACAGGGTGTGAATACCAGAAAGTGAGGATCATTGAGAAGGCTTCTTACCAGAGATTAGTCATCTACAAAGAGTAGAGAGCCACAGAAATTTAGCTTAAGCCAAAAGGGGAATTTATGGTATCGTCCAGAAACCAAGCAGGCAGTGTAGTTATTTCTGGTGAAAAACTTATAAAAACAAATCAGCTTCTCTCTTTCTGTGAATACAAAATTTTTCTTATCTCTGCTTCTGTAGGGGCTATGTGGAAATTGATCTCCAAAATTCCAGCATTTTTTTTTTGTTTTTTCAACTTAAGCACCAACTTCAATTTCTTTGCTCTGATTCAGATCCTTGGTAAAAAGACTCTCATTAGCCCAACTGAATCTTGTTCCAATGGACTCTGTGAGTGCATTTGTGGGTGGGGTATGGGAGTGGAAAGGGGAGATGGGAATGAGGACACGAGACTTTCCCCATACTCAGCAAGAATTATGGATCTAAACATTTGAGAAGGGACCTTCTCTAAAGGGAAGTACAGGTCAATTGATTCACCAATTCACCCACTCTGTCTAGGTGCAGAGACTTTAAATTTTGTTTGGTGTAGCTAACAACTTTTTTTTTCCAGTTGTAGTAATTCTGTAAAAATTATCTATCTTATCAACTTTATTAGTATATTCAGTTTCTGATCCAACGGAGTTTTAGAAGGTAACAGAGAAAAAGCAAACAAATAAATGCTGCTGTTCAGACAGATCATGTGATGCTTTAAAACAGAGCTCTTGCATGTCAGCGGGATTTTCAAAATATCTGCTTCTGAGATGATGTATGAAAATCAGATTCTGATGGACTAAAGCTTTTGGGGTAGGTCATTACCCAGTGAAGGAAAATGCAGGGAGTTTATAAGAGGTAGATGAAATGTGAATATCATCTATATTTTTAGATTATAAAAGCAATATGTCTTATAAAATATCTGGACAATACATAATTTTGTAAAGAAGGGTGTGGAAGTCATTCATAAATCCACAAGCCAGGAGAACTACCTCATACATTCTGGTGTAAAGACTTTCAGATTTTTTCTCAATGAATATTTTCCACAGACGGCTGTTTTTGTAGCTCGCTTTTTTTTCACTTGCCAACCCATTGCAGCTTTTCCAATATAACTAAATATAGACATATACAATTATTTTTAATGATGACACTGTATTCCTTTGTATAATGTTCCATAATGTTTCCAGATCCCCATTGATGTACATTTTCTTCTGGTTTCTAATTATTCTCTATTATCAATAGAATATCCTTGTACTATATCTTTGAACACTCATCTGATTATTAGTGTGTATTTTTAGAAGTGGAATTGCTAGGTCAGTGAATATGCATTTGAATTTTGAAGCAGATTGCCAAATTACCCTCCAGGAAGACTTTTTGCAGTTGATAGTTCTACCAGCAGTCTTTAAGGGTGCCTGCTTCCCTCAACCTTATTAAAAGTGGTTATTATCAATGTTTTTAATCTTAGCAGTAATGTAAGTGAAAAGTGATATTTCGTTGTTGTTTTTCACGTGCTTTTAAAATCTTGTCCTTAAAGTGGAAGGGCTGGCCAGAGCATATCAAGTTTAGTCAGAGCCTCTGGGGTCTAGGGCAGTGTGAAATGCTGGGTTACAGGGGAATTTTTGGTGCTTTTTGTTCAAGTAATTTGCAAGCACTGCATTATTGGTAAGTCCACAAAAGTGTGCTGACTGGCTTGGCTGGTGGGGCCACTGTTAAGAAGTCTAGTTTGCCTGTCATCTCGTCCCATGCGTTTTATATCTTAGTACCTCTCCTCTGCTCTTAAATTAGAGCAGGCTAATTTGGTGACCAGTTAGTTGGTAAATTTGGATTCTGTCTCTGGGATTCACTTTCCCTTCCAGACCTCATCACTTACGCAAGCATGGATTATCCTTCAATCCTCAATACAATTCATTAGTTGTTTAGTTAACAATGAAAAAAAAAAGGAAAAAAAAAAGAAATAATTATTTGCTCTTTTTTTTGTTTTTTTTTTAAATTATTTTAAATATTTTATTTATCTCTAGGAGAGAGAGAGAGAGAGAGAGACAGCGTGAGCAGGGGAGGGTCAGAGAGAGAGGGAGTCACAGACTCTGAAACAGGCTCCAGGCTCTGAGCTGGCAGTCAGCACAGAGCCCGATGCGGGGCTCGAACCCACGAACCGCGAGATCATGACCTAAGTGAAAGTCGGATGCTTAACCGACTAAGCCACCCAGGTGCCCCAATTATTCCTTTGATTCCAGTCTGGCCTCAAGAACCTCTGACCCACAGATGGGGAAGGGGCACATATCACCAGCACTTGATAATTCAAAATAGAGAATTTTAAGAGACTATGAGAATCTTCTCCGATTGCTTCCTGCAGCGTCATGCCAGCTTTCTCAGGAAAGCAAATTCTGTGAAGTGTCCTGTGATTTTCTTTGCTTTGGTTCACACTACAGTGTGTCTGTGATAGGTGGTTGGTAGTATTCCTGCTTTCAATGCTGGTACAATTTTATTCTCTGTTCTTGCTTCTCTTTGGCCTTCTCAAAGATGGCTTTGATGACTTTGACAGTGTGTGGAACAAGTGGTAATATGATTTTTTTTTTTTACCAGTCTCTTTCCTGGAAGTTAACCTGTTGGAATTTAATCTTGTCATGGCATCCGACATCCAATTTTTATATTAGCTTGTGTCTGAAATTCAGTTATAAGCCAAGCATCCAGGCTTGCTTGGAGAGCAGTATCAGTGTCACCGGATAAATTCTCAAAATGGGGATGCATCTTCTGTCTTCATACCTATGAACTATAGTATAAGTGAGATTCAAGAATATAGTAAATTCAAGGCTTGTATTAATCAAGCAAAAATAATTGATGGTAATTAGACACAAGATAGTGAGAACAACAGGGAGCATGTGTCCTTGATATTCCTTTCACTCTGGAGAAGAATGCTATAACCTTTGATTTGCTAATTAATTATGGAGAAATGCAGTCAAACTATAATACCTAGGAGGTCACAAGCTGCACACCTAACTCCCTTATCTATGAAGGAAGCAAATGAACAAAATTCAAGCTGACAACAGACAGCTTCCACCCCACCCCCACACATGAAGTTCATTAACCATTGAAGAGCTAGTCAGCCTGATATACTGTATCAACTTAATGCTCATCAGATTTTTATCATATCCTAACAATAATGCCCCAATTATTGATTCACTTCATCAAGGAGAAGGCAATCTGTTTTGTTCACTGTATTAAAAAGGCATCAATATACATATTTTACTTTAGAAAATCTTATATTGTAAAGAAATTAGCTAAGTGTAAAATACTTTTTTCACATAGCCTTTTATGTGCTGACTTATCTCTACCTTTGAAGGTAAGTGTCTTTATAATTAATCATTCTGTGTCCTGCTGGGAATAGAGGGCAGCCCTATCCATACTAACATTAGGACAGCAGATGTAAATTTGGACCCCTGAACCGAACTGAGGGTTTGGGTTTTCCTACTTAAGAAGCTAGATTCAGCATTCTACCATAGTCCCAGAAAAGCATGCCCAACTCCACCATGAATAAATGACTAACGTACATGTAATAAAGTTTGTACCAAGAGTTCAGACAAGTGTTTACGTTGTATAATACATGGGAAAAAGAGAAACAGTATTCTTCAACATCTCTGCCCTCCACACCAAAGCTTCTTTCTGAGAGAATGAGCTCCATCCCTCCAAGAATCCTTCTAAGGGTTCTACTCTGGGCCCCAGTTTTCTTATTCCATTCATCCAAGTCTGGCGGTGAGTCAACCTCCCAGGGAAGCATTTCCGTAAGCATTCTCCTGTAGGGATTTACCATGCCCAAACTCAAGTGGAATGTCACAAAATTAAACAAATGAAACATCTGTCTCGCTCTCCCTCTGTCTCTCTCTTTTGTGAAGGATGAGGTAAGTTGGGGGGTGAGGAAGGTAGGATGTGTTGGTGGTGAAATCGGATCTCAAGGGTTTTAGATAGTTTAGGTTTTACATTATTGTTCTACCAACAGTATGAATGTAGTAGCCATATTACTTTGATTATTAATAATAAATGTGTATTTTGAGTGACTTATCCTACCTTAGATCTAAGTATTGGAAGACAACTTCAAGATGATCTAGACCAAGTACACTGAATATCCATTCTAGTTTTCAACACTTAAAAAGTAAGTTATCCTCTGAGAGACACTTGGCATTTTCTTTTCTTTTATGTTTTTTAAAATTTATTTCTGAGAGAGAGAGACAGCATGAGCAGGGGAAGGTCAGAGAGAGAGGGAGATATAGAATCTGAAACAGCCTCCAGGCTCTGAGTTAGCTGTCAGCACAGAGCCCGACGCAGGGCTTGAACCCACGAATCATGAGATCATGACCTGAGCCGAAGTCGGGTACTTAACTGACTGAACCACCCAGGGGCCCCATTGGCATTTTATTTTCAAGAGAATCTGTGTTAGGGCATGATTTAGGAGATGATTAATTGCATTTCTTTATACTGCTATACAGTCTTACTTAATTATATGAACTTAGTGGTCACCTGACCAAATGATATGTGTTAGGATGCTAATAAACAGATATTGAGCAATAAGTCAGAGAGAATATCATACATTTGTTAGGTTCTTCTTTATGTATTTTTCGATAATTCATACATAATTTAACAGAAAAATAGTACTACAGTTTTTAATGCACTTATAGAACACTTGTTCTATTTACCGCAGAGATTATTTTCAATATTATTAGAGATTTATTTTAGTATTATCTTCATAAATGGAAAACAAAACAAGCAAACAAAACTACAGAACTACAGCTACAAACAAACAAAATAAACTACTGAAAGTACTAGTTCTTGATTTTTTAAAAAAACTGACTTCTCAAAATAATTGATTAGCACTTACCTCTCTTATATTCCTAACTTTCATATATACTTTACATTCTTTCATTGAAGATTCTTTAGTAAGCATTTACATCATTGTACCTGTGTAAACATTGAATAAGTTTGCATTATTTTGTATTGCATTTCATTTTTGTACAACTTTTGGTTTTCCTGGAGTTAGTGATTGTTTCTGTTTTTTCATTTGCTTAGTTTTCTGTGGTTTTCATATTGATTTATTTTGCATCTCAGAATTATTAATCTTTTCTATTGCTCCTCCACTCCTGTCATGTGACATTTCTTGTCAACTGTTTTCCCATTGTCTTTGTCCCTGTGGGGCTTCTATAGTTTTATCTCCTTCTTTTCATCTGATTTGGATTTCGGAGAGGCAGAGAGAATAAAAATATGTGTTTAATCATCTATGATTAATAGGGATATCTGTGCCATTTTTAAAAAATATTTTACCCCGTCTTTGTATCAGTCTGAAAGGTTGGTCCTCTATTCTATATGTAAAGAGACAGGAGTTGAAGAATATTAAGTGGATTAATTGTTCAAATTTGTTCAATGGTAGATCTGGGAGTTCAAAGCAGTCAGTAGCCTCCAAAACCCAAGCCTTCCTCAGTCCACCATCACAGAACATCTCTTTAACGGGAGGGTACTAACAACACTGGAACTCCCTGACAGGTTTCTCATTAAAATAACATTTTAGTTTTTGTGATGTTTCAGATTAGTTTCATTACTGACCCAACTAATTTAATAATTGATCAGATGTAGGCTATGTAAGGAATATATCTGGATTCTGGAATATTAAAGAATGAGTGAAAATGTTCAGAGAGAAGACAAAAAGAACTCAGGAAATATGGCTAGACTTGAGGAATACTGCCCTCTGATCAAAAGATGTCTAGTGACCCTGTGCAATCATTTGAAAATAAAGGGAAAAATAAATCTTCAAGTACTCAGAGGAAAACAAGTTATAGGACTAAAATAACAGGGGTTTATTATGCTAGACAGACTTGATTTCTATTATTTTGTAAAATTATGTAGTGACTGAAGAGAATGTAAGCAGCAGATGGAATGTATCAGGGCCTTAAGGTAACACTTGATACAGCATACCAGAAAATACTAGGTAAAAAATTAACTGAAATTGGTGTCTTTCTAAACATTGTTGCTTTCACTGAAAATTAAGTGAAGTTGGATATATCTTTTAAAAGATGAAGTTAGATATATCTTCACTATATGCTGAGGTGAAAAACATTTCCCAAAATAAATTGTGGGACCCCTTTTAAGTATGCTCCATGGAGTGCCTTCATTATTCTGAGTAAGAAGTTAATATTTGAGGATATGAAGCAATTATTCATGACTCTGAGATACAAAAGTAGCAAAAACAGCTTTCAAATTTTGTTGAAGATGTGCAGTATATAACAAAAAGGTATATGATTAAATACATAAAAATGCATAGTTTAAGTCCAAGCTTCTGCCAGAAACTGTGACAGCAACATTTGTGGAGTTCAATTTGCCTGATTATATATCACCTTTTAGTACACTGACTTTAAAATGCCAGCAACTGATGCTTTACCTCATTTAGAAAGCAGAAATGAAACTGATATATGGGTAAATCAAGGAAATGACCACAAATCTATAAACACATCAGTGACCACAGATAGACGAACACAGTCACAGTGAGTAGGTTATAAGGAAACACAGTCTGATGTTAGGGATGGAGGTGGGCTGATTCTTCTCATCTCAAGTATAGTGATTAAGTTATTAAATAAATCAAGAGTTTTTCTGTGTACTCTTATTTTAATATGATATAATTTTCAGAAAGAAGTCATTTATCAAAAACAAGTTTAAAATGGCACTGTTGTCTAATTTCCAAAGATATGGCTATTACCAATACACTTTAGAACATGGGCGAATGAGAACGTTATGATTGCAAAATCTCCATTTATAATTCTCATAGAGGCATGCCATTTCTTTCCTAAGAGTATGACCTTGCTTGGGCCTGAATGTGTTTTTTCTCTTTTGAGTACTAGTGAGAAGGAACACCTTTATTCCTTCAACCGATATTTCTGTATGCTTTCCATTGTGACCGAGTTGTGCCTGGCCAGGGGTAGAAGGGCAAACTAACAGAGAAGGTCCCTGTCATGCTGGAACGTTTATTTCAGTGGAGAACTAGACTGTATATTATGGTGGTAGCAGGCAATCTAATTAAAATTTTTTTTCTTATTTCTAATCCTCATGATTTATGGTTTTCACAATAGCTATCACATAATTATTCTGACATTATACACATATGGTATTACTAGATAGCCATGGCTGTGAAATGTGGTTCCTTAGCAACTGCAAATGTACCTTGGAAAGGCAAAGAAATTGTCATGAAATACTCTTGGACAGCAAGTCCTTATCAAACACTGTAGATTAGCTGGCAATATATTATTTTTTTAGTATGCAGTGAAAAAAAATTTAGGCAAAAAAGTCTAATTTAAAATAGCATTTTGTCCTGGTGGTTTCTTAATGTTAGAAGGCACCATAGTTGCTTCATAAGACTAGACAAGATGGTGGGATAGCTGAAATCTCTTGGCCAGGGTGTGTAGTGTGCTGTGAACAGGGCACGAATGGGGCCAGTCTCCAGGTTCACTGTCTTCTATTCTAGCGTCACATTCACTCTGAATTAAAATGATCTGAAAGGAGAATTCTTTAGGCTCTAGGTGCTCCCAATTTTAGAGGCTCTACCCCACAATATATCAAATATAGGGGCACCTACGTGGCCCAGTTGGTTGAGCTCCCAACTCTTGATTTTGGCTCAGGTCATGATCTCAAGGTCATAATATCAAGTCCTGTGTGTGGCTCCATGCTAAGTATGGAGACTGCTTGGGATTCTTTCTCTCCTTCTCTCTCTCTCTGTCTTTCCCCCACTTGCACTCTCTTTCTCTCTCAAAACAAATAAGTAAACTTAAAAAAAACCACAAACATGTAATAATGTACCGTACCCTATATTAAATGTAACATGTAATGACTCAAGCATTAGGTTGAAAGTGCAGAATTTCTCAAAGGACAGTCAGAAGCAACATTACCCTGCCCCCTGCCTATCCAGACACTCTGGGGTGGATTCTTTCCCTAAACCTGGATAAAATCTTAGATTCCAGGACCCATCGGCTTATTCTTAGACAGTCAAAAGTCTTCCAATCATCTTGTCAAAAGAATTATCTCATGTAATTGTAACAACTATGTCCATTCCAGTGTGATCCTCCCCCCCTCTCCAACACTTCAGATTTGGAGTTCTCCTTTTCTCCAGATTTGGCAGAGATCAGAGGCTGCTTCTTGTTCTTGTGGGAGTATTTCTGAGCTCCTGAGAAACTCAATTGTGGGGTCCTTTCCGCTTAGCTTTCCTGAGGCAGTCAATGCCTCTCCTGGGGCTGTCACTAATGCAAGTCCCCAGCTCAGCATTCCTCAGTGCTTTTCACTGAGGTGCTCATTTTGAAGAAAGTCTTCTTAGACAGGACCGTTTAAAGAAATAAGCACCAAAATCACATGCTTTGATCTGTCATCATTAGGAGTACAGTGACTTCCAAAAGGCTGTCCTCATTCCTCAGCTGTAGGAAACTTCAGCTAACCACCGACGTAGACACTTTTTTCAGGCATGAATCAGCGGCAAGTGCCCTGTGCTTTCAAAACTCCAGGTCACACATGTAATACCCAAGTCCTAAGAATTATTTAAGTCAGCATAACTTATTGCAATGCTAACTCATTGTGAAAGCAATAGGCCCTACGAAGAAGGATATGAGCTGGGAAATCAGACTGAACGGAGTTCAAATCCACAAACCCTCATTCCGGTCCCTGACATTGGGCGGGCCATGTGGAAAAGACAAGTCACTCAACTATTAGTTAATTTAATAACTGAGTAACTAATAACTCAAATTAGTTCATTCATGATTCATTCTTCAATGTTTGGCATAAAATACATGTAAGGGAACGACTTTAGATGCAAGATTGTACAGCAGGGTGAAAATTGAATAAAGCAAGAAGTAAGGGCAAAAGGAAGATGACAACAAAAACCTAAGATGCATCCGAATTAATGTGAGTATACACAGTATATGTCATCACAGTTTTCTCATTGGAGAAGTGGACCTCTGAGCCCCTGACACATAATAGTTGCTCATTAATTATACAGTGGCCATCATTATTGCAGGTCTCTATAGCTTGTCACTGCAAAGACTGAAGTGATGTATCTGTTTCCATTTTACTACTGAGTTTTCATTTCTACTGAGGTTATCATGAGAAGATAGAAATTAATGGATTTTGAAATAAGGATGGATTGAGCAGGATAAGTGAGCTATCTTGTTGATAGTAGATGAAGTGCTTTCTGAACTAGAAAAAGCTCTCTGAACCCCCTTATAGAAGCAAACAATATAGACAGAATGCAATTATGTGATTACTTATACAGAAATGTAAATATTGGTAAAACTCATCGTGGGAGAGGAAGGGGGCATTCAGGGTAAGAAATTTGGATGATTTTTGTTTCTCTGGGTATTATTATTATTATTATAAATTGGCAACTAGTTTTGGTTGAATTGTTAATAAGCTAAATTCTTAATGTGTGTTAGCTCGCTTAATGCTTGGGTGAAAGCATTTGTTATCCTCTGATAGATAAAGGTGTTGAGGTTAAATTTGCCCAAGATAACAAAGGATTCAAGCCCAAGAAGGCTTTTAAAGTGCCTCTTAGTCATTATGTTATTTATGAGCCCCAAATATGCCCAACAATAAGTGCCTACCCACCCACATTTGATGCACCGAGTAGAGATATAGACACTTTATAACTTATTCTATCACAGACTTTGATATAAAGTCGTAATGACTTTGACAGTGGCTCTTAAGAAGTGACAGGACATGGGGAAACTTCAGTCACTACCACACTGTCATCATTTCCAGACTGTGTCAAATAATAAAGCAAAAGCCATAAGAACACTAATGATACTTTTGATGTGAATAATTGACCTTATAAATTGTATGAACAATAACATCTTTAGGAAACTTCAGAGTGTGTGTTGATCTCAAACATACAATCTAGAAAAAACAGCATGCTTGATGTGTAATCATAGCTCCGAAAAAGTCCCCTAGACATACCCGTCTCTCTCTTCTATTTGATAAATGTTGTTGTCCGTAGCCCTTTCTTTTGAGAATTTGGAAAGCATTAAGAATATGAACTGTGTTCAGGAAATTTTATTACTAAACTTACTAGAGGAATTTGGTTTTGATGCTTATTCTCTGATAATATTTAGCAGCAGGAACTTGAGAGATGCCAAGCTCAGCAAAGGCCATCATGTTCTGGCCTGTGTATATTGATATTAATTTGCCCTATTTGTCAAGGAGGAAAAGAAAACTCAGAGAAATATCGAAAAGCAAAATGCTTAGCCTAGGTCATGCTTAAACTCAGCATTAAGTATCTGTTTAAAAATAGATGAATCAATAGAGCTGATACAAAACTATTTGCTTCATCCACTTGGAATGTGCTTATCACACGATTTAGACTTTCTTTTCTCGTTAGAACTCCATTCTCCATGCTTTCAGCTCAGCAAGGCTCCATTTTGGTTCTCTCTCCTGAGACACAGGCTGTAAAATATTTCTAGCCTTCTCTGACTACCACGCCACCCCGCTCCACATCACAAATCAGGGGTGTGTGATGGTACTGGTTACCGAATGTGTTGGAGTGATACCTGATATGTAGAAGAGAGTACGTGGAAACCCCCCCCCCCATATGACAGTTGCTGTGATATTTTCCCAAATGGCTTTAAACCACTGAATCATACAATCAACTCACTGTTGGTTAGAAGTAGCCAATTGAGGGAAAGAATGTTTAAATAACCGTGGTCTATGATAGGGTGATATACCCAATTTAAATATTATCTGAAATGTTCACCCTCCCTGATGGAAATACAGCACCACAATTCGTAAGAGCCATCAGAATTTATAGAGGCCCATCACGTGTACTCTAAAGACAAAAATAACATTTCTTGCCCCAAATTTTGCTTCATCTATTAGGGTTAGTAAATATTTAGAAGCATTCTATATATTTTTTATACATTTTAATAAGGTATTGAATCTTTTTGACAAGGCTACTTGTTTCCTTCATGTGCTAGGAAAATGTGAATGGAAGAATTATAGAATGTCATTTTTTATTTAACATCACTCTTTTGTTCTCTTTTCAAGTGAAAAGCTAGATTGAAATACAAAACCAACTAAAATGATCCAGTTTCAGCAACTCTGCTTTCTCTGACTTGTTTATTTATCTGAAAGTGTTCAGCAATATTTTAGGTGGAAAATATTATTAGAAATAGAAAATATGCCTTCAGGGCAATATATTGATCCACTTAATGGTGCATACACACAAAATGGTAAATTGAATGCTGAGAACCATAAATTATCTACCATTTGGATAGGATCAAAAATCAAGAAGTAAACTTACACATAAGTTTTTCTTTGCTTACAAGCTGTGGGGAGCTAGATGTAAGAGAGCATTGGAAAGGAAGATACCTAAACAAACCTCAGTCACTCTAACTTAGTAGCTGAAGAGCAAAACTAGCAAACCAATAGCAAATTTCTACAAACACCTCATTTCAAAACTGTATTCCTTGAGAAACGATTTTTTCCCCCAAACCAAAGATAAGATGTTCAAAACGAAGTTTATATTCAAAAGTTTGGGAAAAATTGCACATTGCACCTCCCCCCTCACAAAGTTTCAAAGGTGTATTCATATAATAAAAGCTCTAAAATACTTGTTTTCCTTTCTGTTACACAGAGTTTTCCGATTTTACTCATCATTTTTAGAATATCATCCGTAACTTTTTGTGAAGCACAAGTGTTTCATAGAAAATAACCTGGAAACTCTGAATTGGGTTTCTTGGTGTCTCTACCTACGTTATGTAGAATTAGCTGCATGTGCTTAAATCTTGCACATTTTATATAAGGAGTACAAGCTATATTGAGAATTCTTCAAAGCTTGTGATCAGTTTTTTGTCCTTAAAGTCTATGCTAAAATTGAAAGTGTTTATTTACACAAAAGTGGGGAAAACCACCTGATTTTCAATGCAGTTACAGAGATCTTCTCACTGTTTTGTTGAAGAAGACCTTGGGCTTGGGGATCGTGATTATTCCTGATCATGTCTCAGTATATATAGTTTAAATGAGATTTTCTGGTAGTTTCTTGGCCATGTTATTTAGTTTAGTTTGTGTTTGAAGATTTAAAATCAACAAGTTATTAGAAGTAAAAAAAAAAAAACAAAAAAAACAGGACCTAATGTTCTTACCACGCAGCTCTCTTTAAATACCATGGCCATATTTCTGAGTTGACATTAAAAGTGCAATGATTTTCTAACTGATACCAGAAAGATTTTCTTTTTCATTTATTTAAACACTGAAGGGAAAGGCATAAATATGGATAATAAAGCTTGATTTTAAAAGGATGTTTAAGTATTTGTGAAATAGTCTTACAAAGGCAAAACATAATTAATTGGCCTCGGTAATTTTGTCTCAATCAAGTATATTATAGATGTTAATCAGCATATACTTAAAAGATAAGCTGACAAGTCTGATATTCTTTTGTTTGGTTTTTTTTTTTAGTTGTTTTATTTATTTTGAGAGAGAGAAAGAGAGTAGTGGAGAAGCAGAGAGAGGCTGAGAGAGAGAGAATTCCAGATAGGCTTCACGCTGTCAGTGCAAAGCCCGATGGTGGGCTCAGTCTCTACACTGTGAGATCATGAACGGAGCCAAAACCAAGAGTTGGATGCTTAATGTACTGAGCCACCCAGGCGCCCCTGATATTCTTCTTTTTAAAGGTTATTTATTTTTAGTTTGAGAGAGAGAGAGTGTGTGTGTGTATGTATGTGAGCAGGGGAGGGGTAGAGAGAAAGAGGGAGGGAGAGAGAGAGAGAATCTCAAGCAGGCTCTGCACTGACAGCGTGGAGCCCTATGTAGGGCTCAAACCCACAAGCTATGAGATCATGACCTGAGCCAAAACCAAAAGTTGAATGCTTAACCAACCGAGCCATCCAGGCACCCCATGATATTCTTGATATTAATTTTCAAGAATGCTTTTATTGTCATTGGTAATGTTAAATAACAAAATTGAAACAACTGCTGGAGAGTAGGCTTATTAGAAAAAATAAACTTTCCTGGAATATTAAAAATGTAACATTATTAAGAGGTTGCCACACTTTGATATGAAACTTTTTTCTATAAGTCTGAAATTAAGAATCTAATTAGGTTCTTTTCCAACTCCGAGTAAATAGAAACCTCAACCACTCTTGGATATGCTTACCCATATCTAGCTTCATATATGTCCACATAAAACTTCATCTCTTTGGATATGGTCTGATTTTATTATCTTCATTGTGGAGCTGAGGTTTTGTTGTGCTGTTGTTGTTACAATGAATGGGCCTTACTCATAAATCATGACAAAAGAGTGAAAGGCATCATGCTGCTGAGGGAAAGTTGTGCAATTTTTCTCCTACAAGTGAGATATCACAAATGGCTGTGATTGCAGCATTTGAGAAAAGATTGAACTGAAATATGTCCAGAGAAGAGTCTCTGAAAAGGGCTGAGAGGAAGAACAGCAAAATGTGGAGAGTCTGAAAAAATAGGCAATTCCAGCCTGAAAAGCTCAAGGCTGAGAAGGGATTTCACCAAAGGCTATACAATCATAAAGTGTATAGATGGGGAGGACATAGCTTGTTGACCAAGTTCATTGGCATTTTAAGAAAATCATTTTTAACTTACTAAAAGAGGTACTTATTTACAAAATGGCTAACACTCTTACTAAATTTATAAAGAAGTAGACTTGATGAAAACGTATCTACCAAAAGAGTGTGGAAGGAAGATGTGAATGAATGGCACATAATGAGTAGATTACTACGAAGTTGGGAACATTGGAAATATTTTTCTTTCTTTTTAACATTTTTTTAGAAAGAGGGGCACCTGGGTGGCTCAGTCGGTTAAGTGCCGACTTCAGCTCAGGTCATGATCTCACTGTGAGTTCGAGCCCTGCATCTGGCTCTGTGCTGACAGTTCAGAGCCTGGAGCCTGCTTTCGATTCTGTGTGTGTGTCTCTCTCTCTCTGCCCCTCTCCCACTCATGATCTGTGTCTCTCTCAAAAATAAATAAACATTACAAATTTTTTTTTAAAGTTTTATTTATTTCTAGGAGAGAGAGAGAGCGTGAGCAGGGGAGGGTCAGAGAGAGAGGGAGTCACAGACCGAAACAGGCTCCAGGCTCCGAGCTGGCAGTCAGCACAGAGCCCGACGCGGGGCTCGAACCCACGAACTGCGAGATCATGACCTAAGGGAAAGTCGGATGCTTAACCGACTAAGCCACCCAGGCGCCCCCAAAATTTTTTAAAAAATAAATAATAAAATGTTTTTAGAGACAAGAGAGAGAATGCGAATTAGCAGGAGAGAGGGAATCTTAAGTAGGTTCTACCCTCAGTGAGGGGCCCAATGTGGGGCTTCAATCCCACAAATTGGGATCATGACCTGCGCTGAAATAGAGTCAGATGCTCAAACGATTGAGCCACCCTGGTGCCCCACGAATACTTTTCTTATACTTTGTGTCAGAGCTCTATGGAGGGCCTTGTGATAATGTTCTGGTAAACAGAACCAAAAAAAAAAAAAAAAAAAAAAGGCCCTGATTGCTCAATTGCTCAAACCTGTTGATTTCCATGGTTTCAATATCTACCACTATTGATTTCAAGCTACCAGTAATTTAACAACTGCTTTAAACCTTTGTGACTATTGAACAAATAATCCCCACAACTCCTCAAATATACCACTTATGCCATAGTTACAAAGGCTATGAACAAAGTCACTGTTAGACTCTTCTGGTCAGACTGTTAATTTGAGCCACCATTGGGAAAGAAACCCACACCATCCTCCTAAATTAGCATACTTGGATTAAAACAATCATTAAAAAACCTATATAAATTCTTCCTTTGGTTTTCATTCATTCATTCATGCAGCCAGTCCCTATTACATCACCGTGTGGCACGTGATGCAGGCTGTAAGAACAAGAAGACTTGGGTGGAGACGAGATCAAGGGGCAGGACTCCAGAGGGCACTGGTGTATGTCTTCTTGGGCAATGTAGAAGTGTGCCAAGGCAGGCAGGTGTTACACACACAGTATTTAAAGGCAAGTAAAGGATGATGGCACTGTGGGTTTGAGGACCATGGGGCCTCTACTATGCCCGCTCCCAGCTACAATTATTCCTGAGTCTCTTCCTTTCTTTAACTGCACCCAAGTGTGCATGGTTCTCACTAAATATTATGGCCGAGTTGAAAGAAACTGTATAAAAAAATAATAGCGAGACAATGACTTGTAATTAACTGAGTTAACAGCTTCATGTAAGCAAAATGAACAATTTCCAGGGGCTTTTATGTACTTCCACCAATGCATGGAAAGAATTACGATTATACATTTGTTCTAGAAAGTGGCTGGAAGGTGTTAAATTGCTTAGCTCTATTACAAATGAAAAGATTTGCCTCGTAATTAACATCAAGCCATTCATTTCATAAAAGGGTATTAGTTAATGTCTTGTCATAAAATAGAAAAGATTAAAAATGGAAAAGATGTAGGGCTAACAGCTCTTTGAGGGTGAGAAATGTCTTTCACCCCCACCAAAACTATATTTATTCTTCTCAAGATGGTTTTAGCCATTCACTCTGGCAGTTTCATGGCTTGCTTTGTGGAGTAAGCAGGAGTCTGGCCTTTGGTGATGTGTATGATGAGTAGAGCTAGTAATAATTAAGAGGCTCGGTAACTGCTTCAACTAGGAAGAAACCATTCATTGATGAAAAATTTGCTTTCCGTGAAAGAAAATTTGTATTTATTCAGTTAGTCAACAAAAATTAAAGAAAGTGCAATGCTTCTATACAAATACCAGTTTCCCAGAAACCAGGATTTCTTTTGGTTACATGTGAAAAAGACCTTAAATAGTCCTGATTTTACCTGATTCAGACAAATAAGTGGAATATTATCTGATTGTAGATATATTTGGAACTTCCTGAGGACATTATTTCAAGTCATTAAGAAATAATTTAATGCATTGCTATTATTCATGAATAAATTTTCGTGTTTTTGGATATAAAACGTTGGGGTTTCTTGATTACATAGAAGAATTGGTAACTCGATTGTGACCCCGTAAGCAGCTCAGCTCATTCATCTCGGTAAACCCCACGTCTAGCCTGACAGTTAGCACATAGTGAATGCTCAGTAAATAATTGTAAAATAGAGTGTGTTAAGAAATAACACAGTATCTTCAACTTGACAGATTTAGTAATAATTTTGTCATTCAGATCCTTGCTGTAGATCCAGGTGATGAATATTCCAAAAACATAAGACAGCATGCATAATTCTGAAACGTATTCCCTGCTTATAATGCTTACAGTTATTTACAGTATTTGATAGTGGTGGAATTATTTTCATCAGAGTTGTCATAACCACATTATATCACTTATTTTTAAAGTAACAAACATTAAAAGGGATTGCAATAAATTAACCAGAGAAATATCTTTTAACTGAAGGTAAATATTTCTTTTAAAAAGTGAATGTCAGCCTGCTGAGATGAGGAACATTTTCAAAACCTGTTTGGTTTAGTGTGGTGCAGCTTATCAGTAGTTGGTATGTTTCCTGTGGATGCGGAACGTTGGCGCTTCGCATTTGCTACAAAATCAGAACACTGTCTTAGTAATCATGCATTTATTAATCTTTCCGATTTGCACAGGCTGGCGTTTGAGCACTCGAGGCACGTGGAGCTTGGTTCAAAGTGCTGAGGCTCCAGCCTGGTGTTGCCAGGGATCATCCCGGTCAAGGTGCTTAGGCTAAGTTGTAATCCTTATGATAAGGATCAGCCGCTCCGCCACTCCACCACCACTCCAGGGCCAGGATTGTGCCAGCCTAGTGTTCGAAGCACCGCAGGAGCCTTTAAAGGTGGGAAGAAGTGGAGAGGTAGAGACAACACATTACTTTGGGAATTGCTAAAATCTCCTTGTGAAGAAAGGCCTTAAATACAATTTAAGATAATACCTGAATTGACCAAAGTATGTCTCATGGATGATTAGGAGAGGAAAGAATGGCTCATGCTTTTGGCCTACTTAGTCATACAGGATGCGTCATGAGTGTCATTTTAAAATACTGAAATTATAAGGGACCGTGAGTGGCTCATTTGATTAAACCTTGGACTTCAGCTCAGGTCACGATCTCAAGGTTGGTGGGTTCGATCCCAATTTTGGGCTCTGTGCTGACAGCCCAGAACCTGGAGCCTGCTTGGAATTCTGTGTCTCCCTCTCTCTGCCCCTACTCTTCTCGTGCTCTGTCTCTCTCTGTGTGTCTCTCAAAAATAAATAAATGTTAGAAATTAAAAAAAAACCCTGAGATTACTAAATATATGCATATGTGTATGTATATATGCATGCATGGGAGTATAATTTACCCACCTTCATAAAACAGGCCCCCACTGTGCTGAGGACACCCCCGCTACACATCATGGTGCCCCCGTTTCTTCTCTGTGAACCCTGAAGCATAGCAACTTCCTGCAAGGAGAATGACACTTAATCTATGTGTTTTTACAAAAAACATTTGAAAGAACTGTAATATTTTTTTAAAAAACATCTCTGAATTTACCAAAATTGAGTACTGTGACCTTAATGCTTTGAAAGCCTTTAAAGGATGCTGTCCTTATGCACAGCTTGGGATCAAGCACACGTCTCAAGTAATAAGGAACACTTTTTAAATAATACTGTTTCTTCCCTTATTTGACAAATTCCTTTAAGTCTTCAAGTCTTCCATCCTGGATGTGGGAGATGAGGGGTATACCATACACACACACACACACACACACACACACACACACACACACTCTGAAATACTACTTAGCAATCAAAAAGAATGAAATCCTGCCATTTGCAAAAAGGTGGGTGGAACTAAGTGTATTATGCTAAGTGAAATAAATCAGAGAAAGTTATCATGTGATTTCACTTATATGCGGAATTTAAGATACAAAACAGATGAACATAAGGGAAGGGAAGCAAAAATAAGATAAAAACAGATTGGGAGACAAACCATAAGGACTCTTAAATGCAGAGAACAAACTGAAGGTTGCTGAGGAGGGGTGTTGGGTGGTGGGATGGGCTAAATGGGCGAGGGGCATTAGGGAGGACACTGTAGGAACGAACACGGGGTGTTATATATACAGGATGAATCATTGGGTTCTACTCCTGAAAGCAATACTACACTGTATCTTAACACCTTGAATTTAAATGAGAAAAAAAAAAAAAAGTTTGGACTTCACTGAGGCAAGACTTTCTTCAAAAGGATGACTGCAGAAAGGGGGGGGTGGCTATGGTAGTAGGGAGGCTGCTCCAACAAGGAGGTCTTCTAGTGTCTCAAGCATTAGGCCAAAATGGGTTTTCTTTTATAGAGAGAAGTAAGCAAGCCTTGAAAGAATGAGGTTTGGGAATGCGAGGAAGAGATGGTGGTGGGTGCTTTACTCTGAGGTCAAGCTTACCTTCCAGAGTGGCTGTGAAGGAAGGTTGTCTGCTGGCTCACACTGAGAGTGGCCCCAAGTTTAGTGGGTTAGGGGAGGGAGAGAATCTTAGCAAACATTTGGTTAACCAGCATTGTGTTCTGATTGACAGCTAGGCGTTCCTGGGGTAGAGAATGGACATTGTGCAGGGTGTGTGTCTGGCCTTGACCCAGGTGAACAAGGGTACCCATGTTATTTAAGTTATATGTGGAAGGGTGTTTGTTTTTCTTTTGTTTATCTGTTTTTGCAGGGAGCCATTTCTCAGAACACAAAGGATAGGAGGATTTTTATTTTTTTAATTTTTACCATTTTTTAGGATCACAGGGCTCAGTATTGGCATTGGCAATGGGAGGGAGCGCAGAAGAGTGGTTGGTATCAGACCTCCCCAGGCCAGGTGAGAGCATCTGGAGAGATGGTCACAGCATAGTGACGGGGAATCCCGGGACAGATGGCATGGAGAGATCCAGACAGGCAGGCCTGAAGAACATCTGTGGAAGGAATCTGTGTCTCCGGCAGCAGGGTCTCAGGCACGGGACTGGAGATCAGAAACAAAATTTAATTCCTTACAGGTTAGGTGTTAGGAGCAAAGTGGGGCCCCCAGTCTCAAAGGATGTGAAATGGCTCCTGGCTTCTGGAACAGGAAGGCATTTCCATTTGGAAGGCAAGCAAGGTCTCAACCTAGCTGAACTAGATCAGAGGTAGTTTGGAGGTTATCGAAAATAACTTCTTTTACCAATGGATGAGATTGATTCCAAACCCTGGAACTTAGTTTAACTCTTAAGGGACTGAGGGAGGAAAGATAACAGAGAGAACCCAGCACATAATATCTTTAAAAACTTTTTTTCTTAAAGAAAACCAGTTTATTTTCAGCCTGAATCATGGCCCAGTGCATCAGGAATCCCTATCATTTCCATACTATATACTTAGGAATTTCTTCTTCTTGTTTTATAGGTCAACATCCTGAGTCTCACATGGGAAAAGCATAGTTAAATTCAGGAAGGAAACAGAATATAAATAGCTGTATTAAAGAATTGTAAGGTTTGAAAAATTACATGTCAAAATCGAAAATGTAAAAGTTAGGATCTTTTGGGTTTCTCTATTTTTAAATGTCTGTTTTTTTCTCTGTTGAGAACATTAACATTGAATATTGAATTATATTCCAAATATTGAGTATCATTTCTATATGCAGTATGTGAGACTTTTATAAATGAATCACATGTGGTTTACCACTTAACTTTCCTTAGGTTATCTTAAATTTATTTAAAAATCCAAGACGTGCAGATAATATAAAAATATAAATATTGCATGATAGCAAAAGCCTGTTTTACTTTATCAATTCATAAGAATATTTGTGAAAGTTTTATGTATGGGAAGAAAACATATCATTTCCCTAACCCCGTATAACACAATTCC
Organism: Hyaena hyaena; assembly: GCF_003009895.1. Taxonomy (NCBI): domain Eukaryota; kingdom Metazoa; phylum Chordata; class Mammalia; order Carnivora; family Hyaenidae; genus Hyaena; species Hyaena hyaena. The sequence continues at coordinate 1,694,443 of NW_024080648.1, forward strand.
CAAGGAAGAATTCAGATTTAGCAATTGCTTCAGAACTACTCTCCACATCTGTTCTAGTAAGCCCAGGGTTATTTATTCAAATTCCAAATGTTTATTCAGGATACAGAGTGGTACTTAACAAGATTTCTCTGCCGACTGCTGTCTCATATCAATTGTAACTGTGCTATAACATCTATCCTGACATGCCTTATATTTTGATTTTATATATGGCAAATTATGGATATATATATTTCTCCATTCTACATCAGCATAAGGTGTAAGAGGTTTCAGAGGCTGGTGTCTGTGCTTCATACATCTTTGACAGCCCTACAAAGTTCTTAAAATGGGGACTTATTCGTGGTCAGCATTCAATGTATGTGGTGATATAAATAAAAAAGTAAATCTTAAGATGGAGTGTTATTCTTTTAATCTTGTGCATTCCAGTCAATCTTTAAAATGACATAATGTGTGGAATTTTGAATTATGCATAGAATTAGAATGTGTCTAGAGATGTGAATGAGATGCCAGAGAAATAGTGATGGGATCTCTCCCTCAGCTCCTAACCCTGGCCTCACCTCTGCACTCTGGTCCGTATCTCAGTCTCCGTTTCTGCCCCACAGGACACAGTCCAAAGAGCTTTCCTAGAATAGGAGCCTATGGAGATCTGTCTCCTGTCTCCTTTTCCAACTTTATATCCTGATTGCGCCTTATGCTTCCACCGTCCTTAACCTCAGGCAGATTCCTGAATAAGCCTTGATGGTCAAGTCTCTCAGCCTTTGTGCATGGCTCCCTCTTCCTGCCAAGGCCTTCTCATTCCATTTTCCTAGTGAATTCCACACTGGAGCTTTGCTCTCTTCTCAGGTGGAATTTGGCATTGTCACCTTTGCACTGTCATTATACCTTGTGCGTAACGTCTGTGTTAATGTCAAATCCTGGTTATGGCGTTTATCTGTTCTTGTTCCTGTCTACCCCATCTGCCACCAGCTCTTGAGGGCAGGGGATCTAGTCTTCTTCTTGTTTGCATCCCCAGTGCTTGGCCTTGCTCAGTGCCCTGCTGCTAGATTATCAGCGAGTACTTAGTAGATTAATTAATGGAAAAATTGCTTTTCAATATTTTTTTCCTTCTATAAAATAATAGGGTAGACTTTAGTAAATTGATGCATTTGGAAATTATTCTTAAATATCAGATCTATGCAGAGAAAAAAATCCTACGAATTTGATACTTTTAGCTATTAGGCATGTAAAACCTTAATATCATTTTGATACCACTAGTACTATGTTAATTCACCTACTTTACTCAAATGTCGCCTATCTTTTCAGTAACAGATTATAGTACAAACAGAATGGAAATGGCACATCCTGGTAATCAATAACCATCTATCATGAATTAAATGTGAATTTATATGTATTACATATCTGTATCTCTATTCTCTATCCATCATCAATTTCCTTAAGATCCTGTAAGAGTATATTGGAGAATATAAACATATATGGCAAAGTAAAACATGGTATTTTGCATTTATCTATGTATGAACCTTGTAAATCTAAATAACAAGGGGAAGGTTGATGGAAGTTTAAGAAAAGAATGATTCTTCTTGGTGAGATCAGGAAAGTTTACAGTTTACAGTTTAGATAAAATTTTAATCTATCTTAATGATGACTAAGATTTTTCCCAGATGGAAGGCACCATTTCACTCAGAAAAATAGCACAAACAACAGAAAAGTGGCCTGAACATGCTGGGTGTGTTTGGAACCCTGGAGTTCAGGGCAGAGGGGTTGGGGTCTCAATGTAGAAAAGGGAGGATACACGTGGAAAGGCAGAGAGAAATCAGTTGTTTGAAAATCTTATAACAAAACCCAGGAATTATATGCAGATAGTCTTCTCCATTCATTCAAAAGAAAATGTTATTTTTCTTTGTAAGTGGATCACCTCTTCATTTTATTGATAGAGATTTCTAAAGAATTAATTGAGTTATAAAAGGGGGGAGAAACTTGCCAAACAAGAACAACGTTAAAATAAAGAATCAACTTCCATAGAATGAATAGAAATATCCATATATTCTTCATTTTTCAAAGCTTGCATTAAATACCAAGTTTGAGAGTGCTCCTTTAAAGCAACTATTGCTATGTATGATACTTAATATTTCCTTTACTTTTAGACCTATACTGTTTCTTTTCAGAATTTTTTGGCATAATGGATTATAGCACGGAATACAATTTGGTATTGGTTTCTTTTAGAAGCAAAACTTAAGAATTTCTTTCATATAAATGCATACTTCTTTTTTTTCTCTCTCTTTTTTGTAAGGACTTTAATTGCCTTGTCTTGCCCAGGTAATGAATGACTTTGATTCAAATACAATCACATTGTTTGATCTTATTTTCCCTCCCTCTGGCATTTCCAGTGTTCAGACCTGATCATAATTTTAAAAATTAGGTTGGCATGGAGAGACTACACCACCACACAACTAGCCAGATTTGGCAGAGGTATCAGGAGCTTTGATGGTGTTTTGGTGCTCTCTTCTTCAATTGAAGAAGAGCTCTTCAAGTAAATAGACTATTCCAGTATTGGGGGTTTCGAGAATGCTTATTTTAAAATTCTTTCCCATTCTGAATTAAGGCATGGCCATCCGTGGCTGGAAAACCTGCCCTGGCATTGCAAACATTATCCATCTAGTTCAGACCTGACATCTTCAGAACTGAAACAGTGGTGCCCCATCCGTGGTTTGCAGTGAAGCATTTCAATAAATAAGCTTCATAGGCTCCATTGCCACAATATGAAATTCTTCCTTGCCAAGGTTTATTTGCTCTTCAAAGACAAACACGTTCTTTTTCCGTCCCATCCTGGTAATACGGATGCAATGAGAAAGGCTTACTTTCAACAAATTTAGAGCAGCTTCGTTCCTTTTCACATTGAAATCAAAGCATTCACTGTCTTTTGAGTGGATTATTACAATAGTCTTCTGAGACTGGTTTTTTTGGTCTTCTGCCTTAGCACCCTCTACCCCATTTCCATTCATTTCCTATATCACAACAAGAATTATCTTTCTAAAGGGCAAGTTTGATGAAGTGTGCTTCCTACTTAAAAACTGGTAATGGACTTTGGAATAGAAATGGAAACCTTAGGGGGCGCCTGGGTGGCTTAGTCGGTTAAGCGTCCGACTTTCGCTTGGGTCATGATCTCGCGGTTCGTGGGTTCGAGCCCCGCATCAGGCTCTGTGCTGACTGCCAGCTCAGAGCCTGGAGCCTGTTTCAGTCTGTGACTCCCTCTCTCTCTGACCCTCCCCTGCTCACGCTGTCTCTCTCTCTCTCCTAGAAATAAATAAAACATTAAAAAAAAAGAAAAAAGAAATGGAAACCTTAGTAAGGTCGAGGCCATTTATGATCTGCCTCCACCTACATGTCCATTCTCCTCTATTCCTAACCCTCTCCCGGTCTACTCCCTTCCTTTCTAGTGGACTGCCTTCTATATCCTAACCTTCACTTTGATCACTCACTCATCTGTTCTAGGGTGACCCATAGTTTTCTCTAGAAAGCTTTGTTTGTTCTGAGCCTAGGATAGATGTTGGTCTAGTGTCCTTACCATAATGCTATGCGTGTCACATTATATTTCCTATTTCTTCTCTATTTCTATACATTAGGCAGAGACTATGAAGGTAGGTGCTTTGTTAATTCTTTTTGCATATGTCATCCATTGCACTTAGAAGGTACGTAGTAACTATTTATTAAATGGATGAGAAATGTGAGAAGCAAAGTTCTTGTTATCAACCAGCTGACATGCCTTGATCAAATTATCTTAACCTCTCTGAGCCTGTCCCTATTTCCTGAGCTGTAATATAAGGTGTCTGGACAGCATAAACTCCACATCCCAGCCGGTCTAAAATTCTGTGATTCTACTTTATAATTAAACCAAAAATTACTGAGTGCCATGTTTTCCCTCAGAATATTATATATAGGATCCAATGCAAGTGCTGTGAGAGAAAGAAACTAATAATCTAGTCAGAGAACTAAGGCCTGGATATGATAAACAACAAGAATAAAGGGCATAAATCTTTATAAAACGTGTACATCATTATAATTGCTGAGAAAAGGGAACCAAAACGTGGTAGCATTGGTTGATCTTGTTTTGAGAAATGTTCTTGCCAATAACTGAGGATGGTACATAAAGTCAGAAAGCACCTTAAAGTGAGGAGATAGTGTGAAAATGTTATCAGTGTCACAGCACTGAGCCCTTTATACCAGCAGAAGAGCATTAAAGCTTCACAAAATGGGATTTTCTAGTTACAGAGCAATACCAGAGTACTATCAGGTGACAAATATCTGTAAGTAGGCTTTTTTAGGGAACACTTTGGGTCAATTTACTTACACTGTAGCTATCGACACCAACTCAATACTACTCACATTGAAAGCACCAGGTTTCTGTGTACAAACAGCTCTTTCTTTGCACGCTGTTCCATTAGGGGCAATATAGCACATCTGTGCCTTTGGGTTTTTCCTGTCTGCATTGGACAAGCATAGCTTCTCCAGATCACCTGAATCCTGTGATAAATTTGCAGATAAAATTTAACAAACAGGAACTGTTCTGATACTCTTAACTTAGATTTTTTGTAAGAGGGTTTTCTTTTTATGTAAGGGATCAAGACAGGAAATCTGGAAAACATTTTTCTTTGGCCTTGAGCACCTAAGACAGAGAGAGACATATGCCAGCCACTCAATTATTTTCATCACTTCTTGGTCTCTACCTTGCTGATTAAGAGATCAGGCCCTTAAAAATATATATATCTTCAACCCTCAACTATTTGTGCTTATCGATTTTTACCTATGACTTTCTTATCCAGGAGGATGTCCTACAAGACGCAAGATATTTCAGCTCCCAGGAAATAAGATGACCAAATCCATTTGCTAATACATATGACTAGAAGATGAGTTTCTAGAATGGAGGAAAAATGAAAATCTTATTTATCAAAGTTTCACTGTTTCTAAGTGCTGAGTGCCCTTATTTTCCATTTCAGTTTTCAACTTGCTCTCATACTTTAAACTCCTATTTAATATGATTCAGTTCTCATTAAGCTTTTCCTGAGTTTCCCACTTGGAAGAAATAGATGTTTTTCTCCACACCCATTTCAGGTTATCTGTCTGTATTGCAGAGTTTCTTTGGTTAAGAAAGTCCACAAAAGTTGGAGCTGGGAGGGAATTTGGTGGTATTTTATCCAGTCTCTAAATTTGAAAGATAAGGAAACAATCCCAGAGAGATTAGTAGATTAGTCACTGTTTGTTTTTTATATACGATTTCTCAGATTTTTGTACTGCATTTATGTTATATCCCTGCACATCAATATATTACCTGCTTTCAACAACTCTATCTGGTTTCAAAGGCTCTCTAAAATTCTTACATATTCAAATGAATTTTATTTTCTGCAGCCATTCAAAAGAAAACCTCTGTTCAGGTCAAGGGCTTTAGGTTTTGTTCTTATTTTTCTTGAATGTCCTTTCTTCCTCCCACCTATTGGCAGCGTTTTTGAAACTTTGTTTCTTGGACTTTATTTGTCCTATCAACGGAAATGATTTCTGTTTATTGATCCTGCCAGCCCCTGTGTTATTTAGGGCCCAAAGCTCTGCTTGAAAATGACTTGAATGAAGCTTCCTGATTCACTCCAGCACGCAATCTTCTCTACCTTTTTATGCATTTCTTTCCTGTGTCATAGATTCCCAAATTATTATATATGTATAGATTCTTCGTTCCTTGGTCATTTCACGCACTTATGCCATACTCTAACAACTGGGTCAATGTAACCATCTTATGGGTGGAGTTTCTACCCAGTGATGTCACCTTGTGTGTTTTCAGTGAGTGTTCAAAGTATCTTCCTTGTACTGGGGAGAACAATTGGGTGTGTGCTACATTTTGTAAACTCTGAAGTTCAGATGAGAAGTTCTCTAGAATGTGTTGAAAGTCTTGTGCTCAAAGCTGATATAACATGTGGGTTTATAAGAAATGTCATTTGTTGTAGCTTATTAGAACAAACTGGAAAGACACGGGAGAGAGAGTGCATGGTATGCGTGAGTGTGATAAGGGTGAATGGAAATCTGTTTAAAGACAATACTGGTTTGTAAAGCTACGAAACATAACTGCAAACAGTACTTTGAGAAAATGGCCCACAGTAGCCTTAGAGGGTAAAATTAAATCGCCTCATACATTCAGTGTAAATACTTATTAACCGGTGTATATTCCCATTACGAAATCATTGTGGCAACCCAGGGAAAAAGCAGAGAAAGTGGATGTTTGAAACCACCATCCATTACCTCCCTTCTCCAGTGTGTTCGTAGAAGTGACATCTGACAAGATTCCCAGGGGACCGCTGTCATGGCATCGATGCTTTTGATTAGATACCAAAGAAGGCCATCTTCAGAGGCTGTTCTTTGGATTAATTCCCAGGGCTGATAGCTACCACAGTATCTTTAAAAAGAAATACTGTTGCAAGGTATTCATATGCAAATGGGACAGTGATTTAATATTGCAAAGTTTGAGAGAATTGGGAAAATCAACAAAACCGTCCTTTGAAAATTTTGTTACTATCTAGTTGAAATGAAAGAGATAACGGTTTTGTGAGGTAGACCAAAAGCACGGGCGATGGGCCTCGCATGTCAATTTATTTTCTCAGGGGGGATAATGGAGTCTTTCTAAAAGCCCCAATCTATTACATCACGAGACGAGATTTTTAAACCTTAATACCAGATTGCTAACATTATCACTGTAGTGACTGTAACATCTGGTAAATTGAAAAGAAAAGATAAGCTTTTTTTTAAAATCTGGAAGTCAGTGCCACTTTAAAAGAAAATCTTTGATAAGAGTAGGTACTAAACGACTTAAAGCAATCAATAAATCTAGTTGGAATAGTGAGGAAAATATAGCCTCGAGCTGAAATGTGTTTGACGGTGTTGGGGTTAAATACTACACATAAAAGATTTGGATAGAAAACATCTGAATAGGCTAGCCTTATGAAAGAAAGCTCAAGTAGAGTTACATGAAATTTCCTTGCAATTTAAATATGCTTGAAGATAGGTTTTCCAAAATGACAATCCTAAACAAAACCGTTGCATAAAAAAAAAATCTACAAGCGCTCATTTTATTTATTTGTTTGTTTGTTTGTTTACTTACTTATTTATCAGCTCTTCCTCAGAATCGTGAGACATTGTTAGAAGAATATAAGGCCAGATTCAGAGACTACAAGAGCATAGCAGTGATGGAGAGTGAAGGAACTAAAATAAAGCTTAGAGAAAGAAGAAATCTCTTCGAGAGATAGAATGCATGGTATCCGACAAAAATGCGGGAGGAGCGATATTGCTAAAGACAGAGCCAGTTGGGAGGGGGACTGAGCTGTCATCTACCCTAAAAATAGTCTGACCCATTTTTATCATGCATGGACATTTCATAATAGAAAAATAAAGGATTTTAAAAGGAAATATTTGCTATTTTAAGCTGCTTGCTACCATACAAATATTTTTAATGTTCCTTGCTATTTCTATCAGAAGTGCTATATTTAGAGTGTTAAATGGTTCATTACATCCTCAAAAGAGGGTAAGGACTAAAGCATAAATAAAATGTACTACTGAAAAAAAGATCAAGTCATAATTTATTGCCTAGTGTAATTATCTGACACAGTGCCAGCTACTCAGATAGCAATGAACTGGGAGAAAATGTCCACTTTGTAATATGTTAAGAATAAAACCTCAGGGATTTCCTGTGTACAGTGTACATGATTTTACCTGGAATGTATCAACACTCCTTTAAAAAGTCTGTACGGTAGCAGCAGACACCTTATTACTTAACAGCATGTATTTATGACTATTTGGAGCTGATCTGCAGGCTGTCACATGGGGATAATAGCCTGTCATTATATGGAAAGCCTGGTCTCCTAGGGTACCTTTTTGAAATTTTTCTAATATACCCCAGATTGGGCAAAATAGAGATTTTATTCCCATACGGTCTAAGCTACTCCTGATCCTGGATTCTTAAGTGTACTTTTGATTGACTTGTTAACTAGGCTAGTGAAGAAAAGAGCCTGTGAGCCACCCATTCAAATGGCTTATATTTGACATCTCTCTCACATACTCATGCACACAGAGCGATATACCTAAGCCTGCTCCCCAGAGGACCAGAGAAAAGAAAAGCCTGGACAGAGGACTCTCTCAGCATGCGCCAGAGGGGCAAGTCGGCGGTGTCCCAGTGTCTCCTACCTCTTTCCCACCCTTTCTTCCTTTGCTGCCTGGAAGACATGCTCAGAAACCTCAGAGAATCCAGCTAAACCAAGAATGAACTTGAAGCCCTAAGTCTTTTCGGCATTTAAAAAGTTAAAAAAATGCTCTCTTGAAGACTTTTCACCAGTCTCTTTGCCCTATTCAGAAATTGGAAAATCTCTAAAAACAAACAAACAAAACACAACAATAACAACAGAAAACAAAACCGACTCTATTGATTGAATATCAAACCTTTTCCAAATTAGTTGATCAGTTGTATACATAAAGCCTGGTATATGATTTATAAAATTTAGAGGACGTTGAGGTTTGAAGACTTCTTCTCTCCTATGTATCAAACTGCTTCATGAAAATCTACTAAAGCAAAGAGACAAACTAGAGGAGAATTCCTATCTCTCATGAAAATCCAGCATAGATGTGATCATTTCATTGTAGCCAAATTAATACCAGGTATAAATGAGTATTTCTTCAAGCATAAAATTCACACGTACGTGTTGAGCAAAGCGCTTGATACCTAAGGTGTATCTGGGTATATTGAGTTTATGCATTTGTCCTAAGATATAGAACATGTATTTGTTCTAACATATGAAGACCTTGGCCTTTGAGCACAGCTGCCCGGTTGCGTTATTGTTTATGGGTGTGATAAAGCAGGCATTTACTTCTTGAGTGGTTAAATTGTCGATTTGGTAAATGGCTTTTCTCATCTCAAAGGAAGATTGAAGAAACAATGACAGTAACTGGCATTTGCATAGCATTTTCAGCATGCAGATTGTTCACATTATCTGATGAGATCCTCACAATGTAATGAGAAGTAGGTAGAATAAGTGTTCTTCCTATATTTTCCAGATGATAAGACAGAAGTTCAGAGAAGTTATGACTTGATCAACATCACAGCTAGTAAGTGTCAGATTCGAGGTTTGAAGTCTCATCTTCTGACGCTGTCTTCCGTTCTTTCTGTTGTGCTATGATTGATTTATAAACTAATAACATTTGAGTGGAGATAATAGTTGTTTTAAGAAATAATCAATGCGGGGGCACCTGGGTGGCTCATTAGGTTAAGTGTCTGACTCTTGATTTTGGCTCAGGTCATGATCTCACGGTTTGTGGGTTCAAACCCTGCACTGGGCTCTGTATTGACAGTGCAGAGGCTGCTTGCTATTCTCTCTTTCTCTCTGCCTCCCCTTTCAAAAATAAATAAATAACAACAAAAAAGGGAAGCAATCAATGCTTGGTATATTTGGAACAAATGATACAATATTCTTATAAGCAAAATAATTTAAATGAATTGTTATAGCGCAATAACCAGCAGAAATAGCATTTTAGTAGTAATATAACAGTTACTGTACTGGATAGATTGAATGATGGCATGAAAATTCATGAGCACGGCTATCTGAGAACTACTAATCTAGAAGAAAAATCACACAATCTGTACTCCTAAAATTACAATCATCTAGAGAACATATATGTATGATTGCAGTTGCATTTGTAGAAAAATGTATTCTAATACAACTTGAAGATAGCACTTATATATTACTAAGTTAGCTGCAGTTCTGAACTACGACATAATGAGTTGCTTGTAGTTTAGGAGTGAGGAAAATGATAAAGGACCGAACAAAAATATTTTGAGGAATAATAAAGAAGCTGTTTCCACTGACTTTTGTGTAAAGTTTAGTACTTTTCTTTTATCCTTTACTTTTCTTATGTATTTATTATGTGTATTTCACTTCATGTGACATATTCTTTTTTCTACCGTAAGCCTTCTCCTGTACCAGAATTATTGAGCACCAATGTTTTTTGTTTTTTGTTTTTTTTACAAATAGTTTATTGTCAAATTAGTTTCCACATAACACTCAGTGCTCATCCCCAAAGTGCCCTCCTCCATGCCCATCCCCCCCTCCCCCCCACGTCCATCAGTCCTCAGTTTTTGTCAGCATTCAAGAGTCTCTCATGGTTTGCCTCTCTCCCTTTCCCCCACCATTTCCGCCCTTCTTCTCCCCCTTGGTCCTCCGTCAAGTTCCTCCTAATCCTCCTATACGTGCAAACATATGGTATTTGTCCTTCTCTGCCTGACTTATTTCGCTCAGCATAACACCCTCAAGGTCCATCCATGTTGCTACACATGGCCAGATTTCATTGTTTCTCATTGCCATGTAGTATTCCATGGTATAGATAAACCACATCTTCTTGATCCATTCATCTGTTGATGGACACTTAGGCTCTTTCCATGTTTTAGCTATTGTGGAGAGTGCTGCTGTGAACATTGGGGTACATGTGAGCACCAATGGTTGAATGTGGTTTAATTAAATATAGATTTGTCATTTAGCCCAAACAACTTTAATAAGATCTATTCTACATTTTTAAATTTAAATTTTAAATTTTAAATTTTCAAATTTTAATTTTAAATTCTACAAATTTCAATTTTTAAATTTAAAAGTCATTTTTATCCAATATACTATAATTGGATATTTCCACCCAGTTCTTGTTGGAATATATTGTGTATGAAGTAAATTTGTGTTTGAGTTTAAAGTAATAATTTGAAGGATTCTTTTATCCAAAGATATCACTGGATTATTTTATTTAATAAGATTTGGGGCAAAATTCATGAGCACGGCTCTTGATCTCAATTATCATATTTAGTATGGCTGACTATTGCAGATAACAACAAATGTGTAGATTCTGGTTCCAATTAATTTATGTTCCTATTTTTTGCCTAGAGCAAAATTTTGAAATCGTTAGAAACAGCATCTAGCACCATTTCAGAATTGTAGATCAGGGCTTGTGAAACTATTGCCTGTAGACCCAATCTAGCCACACTGTTTTTTTGTTTATAAAGTTTTGTGGGAACATAGCCACTCTCATTTACTTACATGCTATTTAGGACTACTCTCATGCTACAAAAGCCAGATTGAGTAGTTGCAAAAGAGACTGTGCATACATCCCTGGGGAAAGGTGGAAAATAAGACTATTTGACAAAAGTGTTCTGGAACGATGTGGACTCCATGGTGGAGCAAGAAGATGGGGCTTTGGGGAAAAGTTGATGAAAGCCGAGGGAGAATATGGTGGAAGAAAAATGACTGAGCGTGGATTTTAGAAGGTCAAGCTAACAAGTCCAGACCTCAATAAATGAGCTGGTGGGAAGCTTTGTGCAACGGTAAGCAGTGATTTTGGAAGGTGACTCTTAGGCAGGCTGGAGGAGGAATCTAGGAGGAAAATGACAGAAGCAAGGGCACAGAGACAGCGGGCTCCACTTAAATATCCAGTGCTGGTTCAAGTGGAAAGAATACTGCTTGGATGATTAAAATAGTAATGATCAGAAGAACATTGAAATCAGAGATGCTTTGAGGAGGAGGATATTGGATTTGAATATTAGTTAGCCATTGGGCAAGAGTGAGGGAGGGAGAAAATGAATGAAGTTTACAGCCAAGTATGAAGGCAGACCAGTTGTTATAACTACTTGAATTGAGGATTTGGGAGAGAAAACTTGGTATGTTGGAAAACGATGGAATAGGAACATATGACAAGGATTTTGAGATAGTGTTAAGTCAGGGACTTCACAGGTGAGAACTCCTTTCATTTATATCTTGCTTTGCAGCAAACTACCCCCAAACTTATGGCATCAAATAAAAACAATTATTATTTTGTTCATGAATCAGCATGTGAAGCAAGCCTTGTCAGGAATGGCTCATTTTTTTAAATGTTTTTTTTCTTTTTTTCTGAGAGGGAGAGAGAGAGACAGCATAAGCAGGGGAGGGTCAGAGAGAGATGGAGACACAGAATCTGAAACAGCCTCCAGGCTCTGAGCTAGCTGTCAACACAGAGCCCGACGCGGGGCTCGAACCCACCAACTGCGAGATCATAACCTGAGCCAAAGTCTGACGCTCAGCTGACTGAGTCACCCAAGCACACCAAGGATGGCTTATTTCTGCTACTCACAGCATTATTTGGAGCACCCTCAGGGTGACTTCCTCACATGGCTGGTAAGGAAGTGCTGGCTGGTATCAGAGAGCTCAACTGGGACTGTGAGCCAGGAGCTGTATTTCCTCCCCAAAGGTTGCTTGGGCTTCCGCATGGCATGGTGGTTGGGTCTCAAGAGCAACAACAGTTAGGAAGTGAAATTGCTCATTTTCAAGGCCTGGGCCCCCAAACTGGCACAGTATCTATTTGACAAGCACTCACAGAGCCTAGATTCAGAGTGAGGGGAAGTCTTCATTTGGAAGACTGAGAAATAATTTTGGGGCCATGTTTTTACCATCACAAATTGGAGCTCAAGCATCAAGGTCAAAACTGATTTGAACAGGTTATTCTAGAAGGAAGATCTGAAGCAAGCAGAATGAGTGACTCCAGAGAGGCTGGAGCAAGGAAAGAGCAGAAGGTCCAAAACGAAATATCATTTTATTTACATTTGATGAATTAGTGAGGAAACGTGGTGGCAATAAAAAATATAGAAACATTGAAATGAGAACGATGACAAGGCAGTAGTTGCAGTGGATTATTTGCTTCTTATTTAGGTTTTTGTTTGTTTTATGTTTTAGCCCCCCAGAGAAAGAGAGAGGGGGGGGGAGAGAGAGAGAGAGAGAGAGAGAGAGAGAGAGAGAGAGCGCAAAGAGACCATAGGACTCATTAGCTCTTGCAAAACTTTCTCACCAAAGTGAGGGCTTCTCTGCTTACTGTGCCTTAGGGACAGAGGAGGCAGCTGACTCAAGTGTCCCGTGGAGTATGAAGTGCACACCTGCTTTGATGAAACCCATTGCTTACTCTGTGTGGACAAGAGGCCTATAATTTTGTGATGAAAAGCAACTGAAGCCTCTCTGGCTATTTGTTACAAAGGCATATATTTTAAGTAATGACTCTCATGCAGCATTCAGCTGAGTCAGCTCTATTCATGGATCTTATAAAAACTACCAGGTGATCATCTTGAGCATAATTTTATGAGCATCTAATTTCTCCTAAAATCGCTAGAGCCTAATGTATCTTCTTAATAATCTTTGGATAATACTGACACTCTCCAAGTCTTTTGAAACAACTCTGGAGTTCTGAGATCACTCCAGGATTATTTAATTGGCTTGCCTCCTACCTCCCTCTCCGAAGACCGAAATAACAGGAATACATTCTTGCATGTCAAAGTAATAATTTAGCTCCATGCAGGATTCTCGCTGATGTGCCATTTGTTTTATGAATTTGCTCTAGATTTCTCAGCTCATGCTAGATTTTTTAAAATCATAAAATAACTCTAAATAATTAACTCTTGAAAGTGTCACTGTGTCCTCAAGAGAGATGAAAGGAGACAGAAAGAAAAGAGAGTGCTCACAAGGCACATATGTGTTTGTAAAGTGCCCTATATAACACTATAATGTCTATCTTCAAGATACTTTCATTTGGTAGTATTTAATCTTAAAAATTTCTTGAGAAAATATGTTTCTGTTACTTGGTTACGTTACAGTAAAAATCTGTTCACATTGTTTTTTATGGGCTACTTAAATGGTAATGCTCTCATAAGAATAATCATAACTATTCCCAAAATATCACTAACAACAACAATAATGGCTTACATGTTCACAGCACTTACTATGTGCCCCAAATGTTTCACATATATTAAATCACCTAATCTACCCAGCAACTATGTGAGCACTTAGCTGGTTGGTGTGTGATAATTGGTGGGTTTTTTGTCTACCTATTACTGCGCTGTTCTCCATTAGCCCATACCCGCTCCCATTTTTTATTTGATTGCATCATAGAATTGCTTAAGATACAGACATCCTGCATTGTTACTCAAATTTTTGTAAAGGATTTATTTCTTTGTTTGTTTATTATTGTTTGTTTATTATTTGAGAGAGAGAGCTAGCAAGTGGGGGAGAAGGGCAAAGGGAAAGAGAGAGAGAGAGAGAGAGAGAGAGAGAGGATCGGAAGCAGGCTCCATGATCAGCACAGAGCCTGATGTGGGGCTTGATCTCATGACGCTGGGATCATGACCTGGGCCGAAATCAAGAGTCAGATGCTCAACTGACTGAGCCACCTAGGCGCCTCACAATGTTGCTCAAATTTGGTATTACATCTCCTGTATACTTCATTCCAAGTAAATAACTGTGCTCACCAATGTCTTATTATTCTTTGATCATTTCTAGTATGAAGATTTTTTTCCTTTATCCTCTGCTATACTTGAAATACATACCCATTCTCTATTGGCACTATTTCTTCTCAAATGTAAAATCCCATACCCAGTGTCATATACAAAATGTAAATTTCAGTTGATTTCTTAGCTGACTGTGAATGTGTATCTCATGACCTATTAGCAAGGAATGAAAAGTGATTTTAAATCATCGGACTCACATGTCTGTAAGCCCTGGAAGAAAGGAAACACCCCCCTCTTTGTTGTGTATTCTGCATGACCTTCTATCTCCATACCAAGAAAAGTCTTTGCAATTTTACCAACCATGTGTTTAAGGATTCAGTTACCTTTGTGGGTTTTTTTGTTTGTTTGATTTTTTTCGAGTTTATTTATTTATTTTGGAGGAAGAGAGAGAGAGTGCATGCACGTGTGCAGGCGAGGGACAGAGAGAGAACCCAAGCAGGCTCTGTGCTGTCAGTATGCACAGAGCATGATGCGGGGGCTCTATCTCACAAACCATGAGATCATAATCTGAACCAGGAGATCATGATGTGAGTCGGTTGCTTAGCTGACTGAGCCACCCAGGAGTCCCTGATTTTTTTGGTTTTTTTTTGATCCTTTCTAATTATGAAGTACGTTAGCCAGGGGTTTTCAGTTTACTTGTTAAAAATTTCTGTTGGACTATCAAGCCCCAAAATGGAGGAAATGCAAGCCCAGTTCCATCTTTCTGCAGTAATCATTTTCTCAATATCATCATTTATGATACTTTCACTCAAACTGAGAAAAGCCTGTATCTGTGGTTACATAACAATTAACAATATTTGGCATATTTTTTCTTCCATTAAGATAGGAAATGTAAAACGTATTCCACTAAGTATTTATTTATTGAGCACACAATAGCATAGAAATACACATACTCTTACCAGAGGCTCTTTCAATACATGTTAATAATAATAATTTGCATTTGTCATGTTAATTCTCAAATATCATCTATATTTATAGTGAAGGTTAAGGAAACTGAGGCAGAGATGTGGATCACACACACAATAAATCTTTGGAGCACTGGGACTAGAAGCTAAGCTACCTGACCAGTCCTGTATAGTTTCTTGAAATTGGTGAGGTCATACTGCTCATTTTAAATATCAAAATTACTGGAAGTCTTCCCTGACCCATTTTGTACTTTGAGCTCCTGGCATGGTTGTTCATTAGCTGTGTACTAAAGATATGATTATATGCATGGCATTCAAGATCCATTTGATTTTATTAATAGCTTCCCAACTGCATAGCGAGTGGTTTACAGGTGTATGGAGATCTTTATTCCCTTCAGTCCTCAGGACCTACAGCAGAAAGAGGGTGTTGAGTAGTGAACAGCCTCATGTTTACCCCTGTGTGCTATAAAAATATTATCATTTTCTGAATGTGCCATGCCATGTAAATCTAAACTAAAAATCACATGTTTAAGACACATATTACTCTTAAGAAAAATTTTTATGGTGCTGATTGAAATTCCAATTAAGAACTTCTTGAAAGAGCAACTGGCTGAACCTATGGAAAACAGGAAGAATAAACTAATGAAGACAAATGGAAAAAGAGAGAGTTGACATGACAATGATGACAGGTGTACAATAATTAAAGGGTTTGTGAGAAAGTAATTTTCCTGAGCTTTTTCAAGTACGTATAAACTTTCAGTGAAATTGAAGACTTCTAAGAGAATAAAAATCTCTGAGATTGATCTCACAAGAGATCCCATACCATGGAAGAAATGGGGAGCATTTGCAAAGAATAAGCCTCCAAAACATGCTAAGTCAATAGTTTCAGAAATGAATTTTCTAAAAACTTTGAGACATAGAGAACTTCAATGCTATTTACATTGTTGTAGGCAACTGAAAAAAGTAATTCCAAAATATTTTTACAAATCAGCAGGAGATGATAACAGAACCTTAAAAACTGTACATAAAATTAAGAGTACTAATCTCATCTATGAATATCTATAGAATCATAAGAATATGAATCAGAAATAGCAGGGCATTAACAAGTGAAATACCATGATCCTGAAATGAAGTGGGCTATGTTAGGTGTGCAAGTGTAGATTTGTGTTAGGTAGTCTAACAATGCACTTTCCCTTATTAATAGGTAAAAGGAGAAAAAGATTGCTCTTAAATACATGCATAAATTAATCTGGCAAAATTAGATACAAAATTTTGAATTTAAAAAATATATATGAATATAATACAAATGAGAACAGTTTTCTTCTTCTGAGATGGACCTCAAACAATTGATGATTGATTGTGAAATGAAAGATTTCTCAGTAATGTTGGAAACAGGAATGATGACCACTTATCACTGTTACTATTTAAAATTACTAGGAATTTTTTTTAAACCATTTTTTTAAAATGTTTTATTTATTTGTAGGAGAGAGAGAGAGAGAGAGAGAGAGAGAGACAGCGTGAGCAGTGGAGGGTCAGAGAGAGAGGGAGTCACAGACTGAAACAGGCTCCAGACTCCGAGCTGGCAGTCAGCACAGAGCCCGACGTGGGGCTCGAACCCATGAACCGCGAGATCATGACCCAAGCGAAAGTCGGACACTTAACCGACTAAGCCACCCAGGCGCCCCTAAAATTACTAGGAATTTTTAACTCCATAATTAGGTAAAAGAAAGAATTGAAAGGTATTCAAAACTAGGAGTCAAGAGAAACTATTGGAATTATTTGCATGTAATATGCTATGTAGAGAGAGTTCAAGAAATATAACTACAAATAGAAATAGTAAGAGAATTCAATAAAGTTGTGAGGCATAAAAGGGGAAAACATAAAAATTAGTAGTCTTTATGTAATAATAGACTATAAAATATAATGGATGGAAAGGTTTCATTTACAATAGCAAATCTATTTCAATTATCTAGGCATAAACATTCAGCGTATAGGGACACAAATACAGAAGAAGGCTTACAAAAGAGAAATTTAAAATTAAACTAGGGCACATTTTAGAAATGAGATTTTAATTGATGGGAAGACACATCTTATTCATATATAGCAATACTCAATAGTGTTCTTATGTCAGGTCCCCCTAACTCAATTTACAAATGAATGTAATGTGCTGGAAAATATCAAAAACTCTTCTAAAATTGACTAATACTACCAATGTTCATGTGGAAAAATAAGAATATGAGATCTGTCAGCAAAGATCTGAAAAAGAAGAGTAATGAAGGGCGGATTCTGTACTTCTACTAAGACATGTTACAATGTCATAATATCATAAACAGTTTAGGATTGGTATAAGCAGGTAAGTTGAACTGGAAGTATTCAAGATAGTTGAGGAGTCAATATAATTAAATACCAAATTTTACAAGTCAAAGAAAGGAATTTAAGATGCAATATTCAGTAATTATTGGGGAGGCATTGGCTAACTCTTGGCAAACGTTGAGATTCTACCCATCTCCTACTATCAACTAAATTATAGGTAAATAAAGGATCTGAAAAAATAGTATCACTGAATTATAGAAAATAACTGGTGAATATTGGTATATGTGCATGATGTATGCCTTTCCATGCATCATAGTGCGTAGTTCATGTGTGTATAATTAAAGATTGGTAATTTTGATCAGAATTAGAAATAACTGTAGGGGGAAATCATGAACAGAGTCAAAAACACAAACGTGAGGCTGATTTTCTTATATATACCAAAACAATTGTAGCAAATATCAGAAACTAATTAATAGAAAAACATATTCAAAGTCATGAATCAACCACATATTGTAAAAGGAATTAGGAATGCAAGTAGCAAATAATTTTGAAAATGTTTAATTTCACAGCAAAAATCAGTGAAACGTCTTTCAGGTTGGCAAAGGTGTAAAAAAAACAAGGTTCAGTCAGCACTAGTTTCATGAAATAGACTTTTTCATGGTGCTGGGGCTGAGAGAGAAGTGTATAAATTCTCTGGGTGACAGTTGACAGTGTTTCAACAACCACATCAGTGACAACAAACGTTGCTCACACTGATTCGGGAATTTTTATCTATGGTTATACAAGTGATGTAAAATAATACTGATGTATACATACTTCTAGGTTATGTGTAGAAACACTTTTGAAGAAGGTCAGGAAACTCCATGGCTCTTTTCTGTGGGTTGCAAGGAAGAGAATTTTACTTTCTACTTCTTAAACATTTTTGTAATATCTGAGTTATTACTTTAGTTTTAAAAGGTTAAAAAAGGGGCGCCTGGGTGGCTTAGTCGGTTAAGTGTCCGACTTTCGCTTAGGTCATGATCTCGCGGTTCGTGGGTTCGAGCCCCGCGTGGGGCTCTGTGCAGACTGCCAGCTCAGAGCCTGGAGCCTATTTCGGAGTCTGTGTCTCCCTCTCTCTCTGACCCTCCCCTGCTCACGGTCTCTCTCTCTCTCTCTCCTAGAAATAAATAAAAATAAAAAAAGGTTAAAAAAATAGCCACCCATNTCTCTCTCTGACCCTCCCCTGCTCACGCTGTCTCTCTCTCTCTCTCCTAGGAATAAATAAAAATAAAAAAAAGGTTAAAAAAATAGCCACCCATGCATATAAATAAAGAAATGTATTTCCTTGTGTCGTTTCCCTCCTTTGCTGGTGCAGAGAATGCATGACTGTAGATAGTCCCTTGCCGCCTTCATGTAATACTTTGCAATGATCACTTCGGGCACATGTTTCCACCCTAAACTGACTTCTGTATAAGAGGAAGTATTATATAATTGGCTTCTGGTTGGCTTAGATGGAAAAGGTCAGAATCCTGGGCCAGCGATTGTCTGGAAGATGACCTCCAAAAATAGAGCATTAAAACCTGAAAGATTTGACAAGTAGGGGCAGACCCAGATTTCACCCCTGACAATTTCCTAATTGAGAAGTGAGAGTAGTTAGTCTGTTTTAGAGACACAGAAGAAAGATCAGTTGGGACACGAAATAAGGTTGTCCTGAGTTTCAGGATCATGAAAATGCAAGTCACTGTTACCTCTTAGCCGGAGTACTGCAGCTGAAAGGGTAATTCCATTGTCTGTTTTGCTTGGTCATTTATAGTTTCTTGTATCCAACACTTTATTTGCCTGGCTTTGACACTTTCTCTATTTGTTCCATATTTGTATGTTTTGCGGCCCAATTATATTTAATATTTTCTTATAATGGAGGATGTTTCCTTTTATGTTTTTTTCTTATTATGCTGACACTTTATTGGGTGTTTAATGCTAACAAACTTTCTTGAGTTCATCTCTTTGTTAGCTTCAGGTTTCATGCATTTTAGCCTTTGACCCTCTTTGTGATTCCTCTTCCTTAATTTCCACTCAACTACCTCAGCTGTGTCCTTGTATTCATACTCGAGCCAAATTAATTTTCCCCTAGTTCCTCTTGGGTTAGACTCCTTTTTTTAGCTTCTTATTTAAGAGGTAAAATCCAAATGAAAATCCTGAGTTCTTAGTGTCTCACCACACAGCCCCAATTATCTGTCTAACTGTATCACTACATTGTTTTCTATAAAAGATTTCACTGCAGCCAAACTGGTTTGGCCGTGGTCCTTTGAACACATACTTGTTCATTTCTACTTCAGTATTTTTCTCCCTTAAATCCAGTTTTTGTGTAGATTGACTTTCATTTTTCTATTTGGGCTCCTTTGTTTCTCATGTGATATTCAGCGTATATTATATTATATTGTTATGTAATGTACTATGTCTATGTTCTTATACTACATTATATTGTATGTAATATACCTGTGTTCTGTTTGCACAGAAAGACAATACATTCCTTGAGGGAGAGGAGCAACATTTATATTTTTTGTGTTAGCACATGCATATAGTCTTGAACAAAAAACGTCCGTGATAAGTATTACTACATTTACCGTGATTTAAATGAGATAATATGATTCACTAGAAATACAAGATTTAAACAAAGTAGAGCTTCTGTATAATGGTATTCTACACAAATCATATTTAAAGTTTTAAAACCTGCATCCACAAGTTTGTCCTTTTTTGCCAATCTAACCATTTTAGGATTTTCTTTTTATAGACTTGTGAAAAACATGGATAGCTTTACTGAAACATTGTGCAGTAAATACAAAGAGTTCACATATATTCTTCTTGCTTCCAGTTCCCCCAACTTTCTCCTATTATTGTCATCTTGCATTAGTATGTCACACTTGTTAGAGTAATGAGGCAATATTGCTACCTTTTATAAATCAAGGTCTGTAGTTTTCATTAGGGCTCACTTGCTGTATTGCACAGCTCTTTGGATTTTGGCAAATGTGCAATATCGTGTATTACATTTCAGAATGATGCAGAGTAGTTTCACTGCAGTAGCAATCTTCTCTGTTTCTACCTAGTCCTCTTTCTCTCCAACACTGAACCTCTTGAAACCACTGACCTTTCTCTCCATAGTTTCGCCTCTTCCAGAATGTCGGGTGGTTGGAATCTTACAGAATGCTGCCTTTTCGTATTGGCTTTTTTCACTTAGTGATGTGCATTTAAGTTTCCTCGCTGACCTGTCGTGGCTTGATAACTCATTTCTTTTTATCAGGGAATACTTTTCAGTTGTATGGATGTACCATGGTTTGTTTATCCACACCTATTGAAGGACATCTTGGTTGCCTCCGAGTTTTGACAATTGTGAATGATGCTGCTATAAACATCTTTGTACAGACTTTCGTGTGAATGCAGATTTTCAACTCAGTTGGTGAATACATTGGACTACGATTCCTGGAGTGGGTGATAAACCTGTGTTTAACTTTGTAAAAAACTACCTAACTTTCCTCTAAAGTGACTGTACCAATTTCCATTTCCCCCAGTAATGAATGAGTTTCTGTTGCTTTGCACACTCACCAACAGTGATGTCACTGTTTTGGATTTTAGCTACTCTAATAGATGTTTAGTAGTATCTCATTTTTGTTTTAATTTTTAATTCCCTAATGGCATGTGATGGAGCACATGTTTTTCATATATGCTTTTTTGGTATCTTTACCTATTGGTGATGTGTCTGTTCAGATCTTCTGCCTATTTTTTAATTGAGTTATTTCATTTTTTGTAAGTTTGTTGAGTTTTGACATTCTGAGTTGAGCTGTCTGCTTTGGAGACCTTTATAACATGTGTATTTTGAAATGTTTTCTCACAGTCTATAACTTGTCTTTTCATTTCCATATGGAGGTCATTTGCAGAGTAGACATCTTATGTTTTAATTAAAAAACTTTCATTTTTCTTTCTTGGCTCCTGTTTTTGGTGTTGTGTCTAAAACGTCATCACGAATCTCAAGGACATCTAGATTTCCTTCTATGTTATTCTGGAGGTGTTTTTTAGCTGGAATTTAACATTAACACCGGTAATCCATGTTGAATGAAATTTTGTGAAAGGTGTAAGGACTATGTCCTGATTCAATGTTTTGCCTCTGGACGTCCCACTGTTTGAGCACCATTTGTTGAAATGGCTTCTTTCTCTATCCAATTTCCTTTGCTTCTGTGTCAAACATCGATTAGCAATATTTGTGTGGTATTATTTCTGGGCTATCTATTTGGTGGCAACAGACTGTTTTTCTACTCTTTTGCCAAAACCACACTTTCTTGAGGATTGTAGCTTTATAGTAAGTCTTGAAGTTAGATAGTGTCAGTTCTCCAACTTTGTTCTTCTTTAGTAATAACTGTCGTGGGCCTGTTGCCTCTCAATGTAAATAAACATCAGAATCAGTTTGTGGACAACTACAAACAAATTTCTGGGATTTTGATGGAGATTACATGGAATGTATAGATCAAAATAGAAATGGCTGCTATCTTAACAGTATTATGTCTTCTTACCCATGAACATGGAATAGCTCTTCCCCTATTTAGATCTTCTTCAATGTTTTTCACCAGAATTTTGTAATTTTCCTCATATGGATCCAACACACAGTTCATTAGGTATGTACCTAAGTATATTTTTAGTGCTAATGTAAATAGTTTTTGTTTTTATTGTATTATACTTATTATTTTATTGTATTATTGTTATTGGAATATAGAAATGTATTAGACTTTTGTATATGAATCTTGAATTCTGCAATCTTGCAGTAATTACTTTATAGTTCCAGGAAGTTTTGCTGTTGATTATTTGGGATTTTTTATACAGAAAATCAAACATAGACCGTTTTGTTTCTTCCCTCCCAATCTGTATGCCTTTTATTGTCTTTTCTTGTCGTTTTGCATTAGGACTAGCACTGCCAGTACAATTGAATAGGAATAGTGAGGATATTTTTGTCTTATTCCTGATCTTAGGGAGGAAGAATCAAGTTTTGTTTTGTTTTAACCATTAAGTATGATGTCGGCCACTACATTTCTTGTAGGTGTGTGTGTGTGTGTACATATTTTTATCATATTGAGGAAGTTCTCTTCTGCTACTAGTTAGCTGGGGATTTTTATCATGAATGAGCATTGAATTTTCTTAAATGCTTTTTTTTTTGCATATGATTGGGGGATTTTTCTACTTTATCCTATATATGTGATAGATTATTTTCATTGATTTTTGAATGTTGAACCAGCCTTGCACCGCTGGAGTCAATCCCACATAGGCGTGGTGTATAATATTTTGTGCAGAATTGGATTCAATTAGCTAATATTTTGTTGAGGATTTTTAGAGAGGTATTGGTCTGTAAACTTCCTTTCTTGTAATGTCTTTATCTGGTTTTGGTATTAGTGTGATGATGGCCTCACAGAATGAATTAGAAAGTATCTCATCCTTTTTGTCTTTTTTTTTTTTTTTTGGTGGAGGTTGCAGAAAATTGGTATCATTTTCCCTTAAATATTTGGTAGAATTCACCAGTGAAACCATCTGGGTTTGGTGCTTTCTGTTTTGGAAAGTAATTAATTACATTTTTTTAATTCAAATTATGTGTCTTTCTCTGTGTGAATTATGATAAATTTTATCTATCAAGGAATTGGTTCATTTCATCTTGATTTCAAATTTGTGTTTCATAGAGTCGTTCAGAATATTTCTGTTATATTTTTAACTCCATGAGATCAGTAGTGATGACCCTTCTTTCATTTTTGTTGTTAGTAATTGGCATTTTGGGAGTTTTTACATTTGTATTTAATTGCCCTGTATTTATGTCCAGATGTCTTAACAAATTATGAAGAAGACTTAGAATAGAGTTTACCAAGATGATTCGTGTACCAGACACAAAGTCTGGTTCTCCCAGTAGATACATATATGGCACATTACATATCAAAAACATAGAGGAAAAAGCAAATAATATTGTAAATAAGTATATTTTTAATTGAAGAGTTTCATTATATAGGTATAAGTGATCACACATGGTCAGAAAGATGCTTTAATTATTTATTTATTAGCCTTTTGGTTATACTGAGTCTATCCAGATAAGCTCAAGAAGGGAGGTATTTGGTCACTCCATTTAATTCAGAACTACTCCGTTGTTATAGGCAAACAGTGCAACAGTAAGAATTTTCAGGCTATTGCCAATTAGCGTGGTCTTATTGAAGATATAAGGCAAATCACACAGGCTACACAATTTATTCCTCTCTTATTTGGCGTTATCTAATGTGACTGGGACCTTGTGTTTTCTGTACCTAATTTTTATTTGGAAAAATCACAGCTGAATAAAACCTGTAGGGCTACTGCCTTCTATCCATTTAGTTATTCAATCAAATTTTATTGCACACCAAAATTTATATTATGTAAAGAGAAGTAAAAGATACATTAAATGAAAAGCTGGGGGAAAATGAGAAGCAGGTGACTATTTCAGAAAAGGTATGTTTGGGATTTTTAAAACAAATACAGCATTTCTAAACTGATGAAACCAGAATTTAATAGAAAAATTTACTTTGATGTTTCATCAGATAAACAGATCAGTATCTTAGAAGCGGAAGCACTTTTGTAAATCAAACGCTGGGCTCAAGAGTCAGGGTACACGGGCTCTGCAATTCACTTTGCCACCGACTGGCAATGCGGTAATGGGCAGGTCGCAATTGGTTTGGGTCTGAGATTCTGCAGATGATCTATGTGGCTTTCTTTCAGTTCTTGGAGACTTGTTGCATTAACAGACTGAACTACCACACAGGTTAAAAACGAAAAAAAAGCATACAGATGTGAGGAGGAATATGTACCACTTAAGCTTCAATCTTGGTTTCATTTTCTGTGTCCATTTCCTCACTGTCTTCCTTTTCTTCCTTCTCTTTTTGACTCCTCCTTCCCCTCAATCCATTCTTCCTCCCTCCTCTTTTACTTTTCTTCTGCAACATCTCTTTTCTTACCACTTTTATCCCTCTTGCCCTGCTTGTGATGGAAAGTTAATTATACAGATAGAGTCAGCAGTTCATATCCAAGCCAGGAGAGATGTCTAAGCCGCGAGCTAAAGCTTGGTGGCAGTAAGACCAATATTACTTTAAATGCTGAGGGTGGCCAGGTGTAGAGAGGAGAGATGCACCTGCCACTATTTCTAGGGAACTCCCCAGCACCTGTTCTAGCGCCAGGAATGTTTTTCGAACTTGGTAATAAATAGGCTAAGTGGGGGTACGTTATGACTTTTGCTGCATTTCGGCCAGTCTTGCCTCTGTCACAATAATGTTTCCATGCACAAACATCCATGCAGCTGAAGAAGATGGTGCTTTTCTCCACGAAGCTCAGAGCCCCTTTCTATCAGGGCGCCCGCAATTTACACATATTACCAAGTCAGTGAAACTAAAGGGAAGTTCTACTGCTCAGAGGTTTTAGATAAAAAGTGGCCCAAACAGTCTTTTCCCTCATCAGAAATGTTTACAATTTATTACGCTTCATATTTCCCTGTGAAGAGATAAGGTATAATTTTCTAAAGGTTCCTGGGGTCTGTGCTTCATAGATACGGAGGCCACATGTCACCGTTTGCCTGGGATGAGTCCTGGCTGGTGCCTGTGGTCCCTTTCCTGCTGTTAATAGAGGCTCCTTTTAATCTCGAAAGTGTCCCAGTTTGGAAGATAAATTGTATGGTCCCTCTTTTCATAGACCATCAGGGAACCGAAGGGGCTATTTCTTGTATGCATTAGGTAAGGCGCAGTTTGGTTTTTCTTGTCCCCACGAAGGCCCTGCTGGTGAGTCGAGCGCGCTGAAAGACAGCACAGAGCCTTTTCTGTTTCTCACGGAGGATCTCGAGACCTTCATCACTGGCTCCCAATACTGAATTGCTCACTCTGCTGAACCAGTTCATCAGTTTGAGAATGAGTTGACAAAGTGAATGGCTTCTTGAAAAGGCTTGGTCCTTGTTGAAAATCAGTCTGCTTCAGAGAAGAATAGAACTTTCAGCCGTGTTTGCTGGGGAACATAAAATTGTTGAATTTGCAGAAATAAAGGCACGTTCTGTTTGATTTATCAACTCTTCAATTACAGTTATTGAAAACCATGAAGTTGTGAAACCGTGAGCTGTGACTGCATGTACCCTGCTTTCGCGACTGCTCGCTTTCATCAGATGATTATGACAAAGAAAACGTTATTGATTTGACATTGAGTGGGACTTCTTGGCTGAATGACATATGCTCGGTAACAGAAAATGTTTGGGAGAGTATGCAGAGTATCCATTTCTTTCCCAGAAGTCTGTAGTCCTCCTGTGTTGATGGGGTGGGGCATCTAATTTCATTTTAAATTGAAGGAAAACCACTAACTCAGCCACATGCAAATGATAGGGGAGGTTTTATCATTATGAAGAAAGTATGAAAGTGAAAATCTAGTCAGGGACTGGATTGGATAGGTCAGAAGTTAGTCTTAGAATTAAGATGCTTTTTTGAAAACATATTTAAAAGAGAGGTATTATAATTATTCTGACTTCACAATAGAGAGCTCATTGGTTTTGGGTCAAAGGAGGGTAATGTTGGCCCATCTCATGCCCCTCTGTACCTTGTTGACTGTGTTCCAGTTACACGGTCATCTCCTTGGTCCTGGAATGTGTCCCAACAATTTGGGGCTGTTGTATTGCCATTCTTTAATTTAGAGGTGCTTCTCATAAGGATAGCTCATTTCTGTCATTTAATTCCTAGCTCAACTGTCTCCTCAGAAACTCTCCAGTCTAAATGAGTTGCCCTATCATTTTCTAGCCCATTCTGCTGCTTTATTTTAGCCGCGGGACCCTATTTAGAGTTACTTTTTCATTTATGTCGTTTCTTTTCCCCTCACCGACAGGTAAAGATCACAGCAAAGCTCTTGTTTGCCTTATCTTTTGCTATGTCCCATGAGCCCATAAAAGAATGCGGCAAGCTGGATCTACTCAAATATTTATGCGCAAATTATATTGCTATATTTCTATAAGTGGATGCTCAGGTAAAATTATTGAGCACACATATAGATTGTTTAATGAGCAGAATATTGTGTAGATTGTAGAACTTCTGGTCTCAACTTTGTGACTTAAATTGTGCCTCACACATCAAATCATCACAAATCAATTAACCTTGAGGGCAAAATAATACAATAAAACACTACTTTTCACTTTGAGGCATAATAAACAAGTGCTAATGTTCTATCATTTTTACGTGAAGAGGTACAACAATCCACTATTTAAACCAAATACAAAATTGGAAAATTTTGTACCTCAGATCACACAATATGTGCTTGTTTTTCCTAAATGAATCTTATCCATGTTGACCTAAATGGAGAGGGGGCTTAACATTTTTCTCAGCAATTAGTGTGCTAATTATAATGCAAAAATATTAAAAATGAAGCACATGATTGTCATCATGGTGAACAGAATAGGAAGGAGTAACTTTTAATCTGTATATCAAGATACTCCTGTGTTGAGTTAGGATAATTCAGCCTCAATTCCTGATGAGAAATTTGAACTATTCAGAGAAGTTGGTAGAGTGGCCAGTAGGTGACCTTCTGGGAGAGTCAACCAAGCATCCAGCTTATTGATTCTTAAAATCTCTCCGAGCATTCTCGAGCGTATTACCTATACCTTAAAAAAAATCCCTAGCATTACCTTTTTCATTGAGAAAGTTATTTCATTGGTTTTTCATTTTTGTTGAAATTGATGAACTACTGAGGAACAGAGGCAGGGTTGAGCCAGGGTTGAACTTTATGTTTTTATAGTAATGGCCAAGTCAACCTCAAAAAATGTCTAACAGCGCCCTGGGGATGTGATAGTAAGAGCATGTATTTGTCATATGTGGCCAACAGAAATCTACCAACAATTTCCAAATGATGTTCTATATTTTCCAGCTTTTGTGGGCTGCCTGCACATCTGTTCTCTTGTTAGCAGTATAATCAAATAGCTTTAAATGTGTCTTCTTTAAATATTTTAAAGCTTTTCCATTCTTGAGAAGCCCTGATAACACACATGATGATTATCTCAATTCTTTTCTATCAAGATGAATTTTGCAGGGCTTGATCAGTATATAATAGAGAGATATTAAAATATGGTTTCCTTAGTTCTTTTGAAATGTAAAATATTAAAAGCTCTATTATGAAGATCAGCAAGGAGATTTTACAATGGGCTGGTTTCTTTTAGAACTTAGATATCCAGATGTTAATATACAGAACAGCTTTTTAAGAATTTATTTCCTTTCTCTGAATGCAAAGCAATGAATATTCATTTAATATATGTAAATTAGAATTATTCTCCCATCACTTTTCTGATTTAATATTCAGTCTAGATATATTTTGTTAAAAACTTTTTTCCCACTTTCAAATTACTGTAAACACAAAGTAAGCATTTTCAAATAGTTTAGTGGTAGCAATAAATACACATATACATGCAACTGTTAAAAATTGAAACATAAGTTATCTGCATTCAATATTAATTATAGAATTCAAAGGATTTATGATACGAATGACTCAGTACGATATCAATTTTAGAATTATGGCATGATAGGATTGAGAGAGAACTGTCCTTAGGCACTCAGTAGAACAGAGAGTTAAGCCAGAGATTAGGGACGTTAGCAACCTTGTCAACAGTTACAGAGCTACCAAGTCACAGGGTTTATTTCAGTGATCCTAACTAAGACCAGTGTTCTCACTACGCATACCATGTGCTCTATACATAGATCTTTTTAAAGTAGTGTGTGTATAACAGCTACTGTATAACGGTGTGTATATACAGTCCTCTTAGTGCGGTGCCTGGGGGACTCAGTCAGTTAACCGTCTAGCTCTTGATTTTGGCTCAGGGCATGATCTCACAGTTTGTGGGTTTGAGCCTCATGTCAGGATCTGAACTGATGGAGTGGAGGCTCCTTGGGATTCTTTCTCTCTCTCTCTGCCACTCCCTAGCTTGTTCATTCTCTCACGCTCTCTCTCCTTCTCTCTCAGAATAAACATAAAATGATAAATTAGAACACTAAAATTTAGAGTCCTCTTAGTGAATCCTTGCTATAATGTCTATAGCAATGAGCCTTAGACTTTAAGGTTACGCATAAGAATGTCAGATGCATATTTAAAATACAGATTTAAGGTTACGCATAAGAATTATGTCAGATGCATATTTAAAATACAGATTTTTGAGTTCCATCTCCAGCGGGTCTGTGAGATGATCTGTGGTAGGATTTGGATCCTCATTTTGAGCAAGGCTGTCTGGTAATTCTGATTTATTTGGTAAACATTTCGACCTATTTTTTTAATATTTAAGAAATGTTTATTTATTTATTTTTGAGAGAGAGATAATGAGCAGGGGAGGGACAGAGTCTCTGCGCTCTGTCAGCACAGAGCCTGAGGGGGGATCAGACTCGTGAACCTATGAGATCATGACCTTAGCCAAAATCAAGAGCCAGACACTTAACTGACTGAGCCACCCAGGCACCTCCAACATTTTGACCCATTTTAATCTTTACACTCAGGCATGAGGTGTATATGTAGAATGCAATCTGAGATATGCATAGCAAAAGTATAGGGTTTCTATGTGGCATGGATGATTTTGTGTTCCAGAATGGTGAGGATTTCTAAAGATACAAGTGAATTTAAAAAAACAAAAACAAAAAACCATAACTTTCTTTTCAAGATTCAGTAGGAATTTTGTTTAATTGAATTATCTCAGTCAAAAGTTGGTTGATGACATAGACTCATCCACCATCCATTCTGGTTAAAATTGGTAAAGAAAAAAAGTGTCTATATGAGAAGAGTGATTACCCAATCAGTTCAAATATGTCTATAGTAATAAATCAAAACATTTATTTTAATATGAAAACATACTATTAAATGACTCTATTTTCTATTCTAAATATGTGTGTTACTGTCAATCAAATAGATGCCACAAAATTAATGTGCAGAATCAAAGTAATCAGTCTCAATTGTTCCAGGAAAAATTCAGGTCACCTGTCAACCTAGATGAAGAAAGATGTCCAGATTTTATTTTGGCTCTTTACCATTTCCCATGTTAATTTGCTATTTTAATTTTCTAGCCTCCTAAATTAACTATTCAACCTTTCACTATTCAGATTTCCAAACACCTGTTTGGCATGAAGACAAAAAGGGTAAGAAGAGATGGTGATTGTGAGATTAGTCCCAAACCAGCCCTTTTATCGACCCACAAGTCATTAACCATCTGTTTGTTTCCTGTCAACCCCTGGCTGTATCTTCCTACCTCCCACCCGCTGGAGCTCTTGCAGACAAAGTTCTAATTAATCAGTTTCTCTGGCTCTTAATCTCCCACTTAATTCCTAAAAGGAGAGCATATCTCTTCCTTTCAGGAATGTGCTTAAATTTGAATTGTACCTCTGGAGATGGAGACCTTTGATTTGGATCTAACACCATCTGTGTACTCCCCCCAATGAGCTGCCTCTTTGGAAGTAACACGTCTCTAGTGTTTTCTGAGTTTCCACACTTAGCAATATTACCATCTATTGACGTGATGCTCAGGTACAGAAAAATGTATAGATTCTGGGCTTGGGAAACTACATTCAGGGGCATGTATGTCAAATCTCAAGTATTAATTTTAAAGACTAAGCAGTATGGTTTGGCCAAACTATATGGTATCTTTTGTTTGCTTTTACTGTACTTCTTACAACTTTTGAACTTAAACTTTGGGGTCGATGTGTAGGTAAATGGCAAATAGTGATTGATTCAATTTATTTCTTAGGGATATTATGACCTTTGTCTGCAAACGTTAAAATTCAACCATTTTTTTCCTCTGAGAAATAAATTTCCATTTCTAATGCACTCCGTAACTGAACATTTTCCAAAGAACCTGTTGACTAATTATATAAAACAAGTCTATGCTATAAAACAATTATATAAAACAAGCCTCAAACATTTTTACTACTTTGATTAGGCCACAGATTTTGAATTTCAGTGGTCTGACAAGTGTATAATCTTACACAATATGTCTGACCCACATTTTGTGGAATAATGCCTACATACTTGCTTGTTCTTTCCCCGTTCATCCTTCTCTGAACATGTTATTAACTTGCTCAGCAATAACTTCATCCATAAATTAAAATCACATTATTACAGTTTGACAGCCATATTGATAAAATATGACCCACAACAATAGCTAAGATTTACTGAGTGCTCAGTGCACTCCCAACACTGCTGTAAGCACTTTCTGTTTATGTTCAGTCTCAGCCATGCACTTATGAGATGAGCACTGTGATTGTAAAACTGTGGCACACAGAGGTTAAGTAACTCACTGAACATCAGAGAGGGAGGAAATGGCGAAGTCCCGGTTGCGAGTGGCCTGGAGCCTGAGGTTTTGATTGTGTGTATTTTACGTCTCAATCTTGAATATAAACTTGATGGAACTTAGCTTTCTGTCTAGATTCTTTACGTGAAGAGCGATGGTGTCCTGGGAAACATAATTTTTTGGTAAATCTTCAAAGAGGGCAGAAGAAAAAGAGCTATATGCCATCTTAGGCTTTGCATGTTTAGAGGCAGGGTTTTAAGAAATTTACTTTAATTAAAATTCAACAAGTGCTTTAGTTGTCCCAGTCCTAGATAGGCAAGAGAAATATTGAAATTAGCATGCTCATTTGGACATGTCAAAATCAACTCATTTCTAGTCAACTTACTGTCATAGCAACTGAAGCCAACGCAATAGAGAAATCAAAGAAATGAATATTATCTACTCACAGTTTGCTATGTGAATTTTATATTAAATTATTAAACTGAAGTCTATCCAGATTAGTCATGTATAACTATTTGCGAAATTAGATTAAATAATTACATCGTCAAACTATGGCAATAACCCAACATTTTAATGTGAAATTTTCAGTAGGTTGTAGACATTGGCCTCCACCATTAGTAGAAATAAAGCAATGAACATATTGCATGAGTATAAGTTTAGACAAAGGATGGTATTTATCTTCTGACAATTAGGGGCACCCAGGGATACTGTTAAATTCTAAGCAAGAAGAGACATTTAAAATACTGCTTCACCTTTGTCTGTAATTTCCAGAAGGAAAGCTGAAAATAAAATGGTAGTTGCTTGTAATTATGGTGTAAAAGCCATGTGATTTGGGCCTATTCCTCTGAGCGTGTCCTGGAAGACAGTGTATGTTATATGGTAATTTGATGGTTTAGGTAATGGCATCTGGTCAGGATGACATCTGTGCTTGATGGCATGTGACTCAAAGAGGCTTATGTGAGGGCAAGGAGGGAAGGATATCCCACCCGTAAGGCACAGACATGTTATCACCTGGGATCTATTCTCCTTCATTTTATTTATTTAAAAAAAATTTTTTTTAATGTTTTATTTATTTCTAGGAGAGAGAGAGAGACAGCTTGAGCAGGGGAGGGTCAGAGAGAGAGGGAGTCACAGACTGAAACAGGCTCCAGGCTCTGAGCTGGCAGTCAGCACAGAGCCCGACGCTGGGCCCGAACCCACGAACCGCGAGATCATGACCTAAGCGAAAGTCGGACGCTTAACCGACTAAGCCACCCAGGCGCCCCTCTATTCTCCTTTAGAAAGAGGGAACTCATATTCCCTAATCTTAGATCGTGAATGTCTGGTTTGTGAAGGCATTATTCATTACATGTAAAAACATTTTAGATTCTGCAGTTTACACGGATAATTAATACCTCCATTTATGTAAAATAAATGCATTGCAATTATGCTTTTTGGAAAAAATCGAGGCCAAGTTATTTTTATAGCAGAGAAACAGAGTGAAATTTCCTGAAATAGTTACCAAAAAATTTATTACTACTTTAAAAATACGTTATTCATATAACTGTACTGGGGCAAAGTCATTGTAAGCTTCTTTTGAAGGACGGATTCTCATGCAATAGAAGAAAAATCATAGACTGAGGAGACAGCATAAATCTCAGCTCCAACACTTACTGGATATGTGAATTTAGTCATCCCTACACGTGGTTACCTCTGTAAACCATGAGTAGTAACTAATATGGTCCAATATCAACTTATATAAAGTATTGCATGTATTGCATGGGACCTGGATACTCAGCAAATGGTAGTTTCATACTTTCAGATTCTTTTTCTATTCAGTGAGATTGGCAATTTGACACATACTTTCACTGTGGGCATTTATATTATTTTCTTGTGTCTGGGTTAACATCAGGAGATGAGAGAGAAATGACATTATGAGGCGTGCAATGATGATGGTAACTGCATAATAACCTTTTAGTTGAATGTCATAATATAAATAAAAATAAAGCATCATTTTAATTTACATGGTGATTAGTAAGAAAGCTAGGTTGATAAATGCATCCTATGCATTATATTTTCTAGGTTGAATGTTGTGATAGGAACGCTAGCTTGTTTGTGGAAAATGACTTAATACTCTGAGTGAATTTGAGGTTTTGACCCTCTTCTTTAGCTTTTTTTACTCTAAGCCTTTGAAGCTTTAATATGCTAACACTAACTTAGCTGAACCCAGATAAAAAGGAAGATTTACATTAATGAATAATTAATGATAGTATCTGAAATTAAAATCAATCTCATGAAATAAACACTGTCAACTTTTCTAGTGAGTTATTTAGTATACCCGTGTGTATAAGATTTATTTCGAATGGCAATTCACTGATCACAACGGTGTCTGAAAATATTTTGAAATCAATCAGACTTGTCTATTGGTAGAAATGCAATAAGCCACTGAAATTTTCGGGTCTGCCAAAAACTAACTAGGGGAGTAAAACCAGCCTTTGAATTGTTGAGAATCTGTCTTCTTTCTGCCTTTGCAGCAGGGATGTTACTAATGACATCGCATATGTAGATGTGCCAGCATGTGCATAGGATTATGCTGTGAAACATGCAGGAAGATGGCACAAAAGCTACAAGAGACTCTTGCTGTATATAGTGGCCCCTGGTTGAAATTCACTACATCCAGCAGAATATTATGAGTTAATAATTTTGGAGCCCTGACTATGTGTTGGATGCTTTTAATCCCCACAATAGTTCTATAAAGCATATTTCATTGTGCTCATTTACTGATGGGGAAGCCAGTACAGAGAGGTTAAGTGATCCACTCGATTTTGTAGCCATAGCAGGAACCTTAGTACAAATAGGAACTAAATCCCATGTGTGGGTACAAATCTCACGTCCTTCTATGTCATGTTGTCTTCTGATAAGATAAGCTAATTAATCATTTCACCAAACACTTGCCCTCAGACAATATAATAGATACCTTCTTACTAGGAAATATGCAAGGTAAGGTATTCAGAAACTCACTGACACAGTTGAAATCTCCCTTGACTAAAGTTTCCATCTGGCTGGAAAAAAATGGGTCAAGGTTACTCGAGGAAGAAAATGTAGAGGAAAAAATCATTTTTCCTCCCAGTGAGATGTAAAGAATCCTTATATTTGAAAATATCCAAGGGCCACAAAGCTAGCTGAGAAATAACTAGAGATTTGTGGGAAAGATGTCATTAAAAAACAAAGCAAAATGACAAAGTTATTTGCACTGTAGAAGGGAAGATGAAGGAAGATTAACTTGATTAAAAATCTATAGCACATTTGTTCAGTACCGTTTTTTAATAGGTGCTGAATTTGTAGAGCTGCACAAGCATCTGAGAGATGACTGAACTAAAGAATGTGAGTGGTCTTTTCCAAACCTAAGTTGCATGTGTCTTTAGCAGCTACAGTGTAGTTTTAGGATTACATAAAATGTATTTCTCATTTCTTAACACAGAGATTTAGGGAGAAATTGATATACAATTCAAATATCATTGCAATAAGAATCTTTCATGTTCCCCTAGGATTTAATATTTCATTTCAATGTACCCTTTTTAATTTTTTTAATGTTTATTTATCTTTGAGAGAGAGAGAGAGAGACAGAGCGCAAATGAGTGAGGGACAGAGAGAGAGGGAGACACAGAATTCAAAGCAGGCTCCAGGCTCTGAGTTGACAGCACAGAGCCTGATGTGGGGGCTCGAACCCACGAAATGCAAGATCATGACCCGAGCTCAAGTTGGACACTTAACTGACTGAACCTCCCAGGCGCCGATGGGTGTACTCTTTTTAAATAGTTTTAAATAGTAGGATTGTTTTTAGAAGAATACTTACTAAGTTTAGATTTTATTATTCAATATCCATGGAAGTTAATTACATTTCACAAAATCACCAAGTTCTAAATCAAGAAACAGATACACGTACACATGCATATGCAGTGTATCTTCTTAACCAGAGAAGAATAAAATCTCATTCTAGAACCTCAAGTAAATGGAACGTCAAAAACTCACACTTTGGACCTTTTGTGGGTCTTATCCCAAGTGAGGCTGGGTGGGGGAGACACCCAAAAAGCAAGCAAGCAAGAGAGCCAGGGGCTGATTGGAAGCCACAGGAGAAAGTGTGTTCACTTGTTGGCGAAATGTGGAGAGGAACCTCAGATGATGGTTCATTCCTCACCAGGGGACGTGTGTGGACCAGAATGAAAAAAGAGGTCGCAAAGTTGGTGGCTTAGACAGCAGCGAGACGTAAAGCAAAATAAAATGTTCATGATGGCTTGGGCTGTTCGGGAACTAATTTGTAAAATGGGATTATGTGTCAGGTGTTATTGTCTTGCCTCAGGCAAGGTATCAGGTTACTTAAAAGTGGGAGATGAAAAAGAGCACCTACACTGTCACATTTTGCGTCCTTCCGTCCTTCCGTTTCAGTGAAATTGATAAATGCCACTGCCTAGGCGTTAATGTCTTTGGTTTGAAGCTGAAAACAAGTTTGCTTTTTAATTTTAATTAAAAAAAATTTTTCTTACTGTTTTATTTATTTGTGTGTGAGAGAGAGACAGCATGATCAGGGGAAGGTTAGAGAGAGAGAGATACAGAATCTGAAACAGGCTCTAGGCTCTGAGCTAGCTGTCAGCACAGAGCCCGATGTGGGGCTCGAACCCACGGACCATGAGATCACGACCTGAGCCAAAGTCAGACACTTAACCGACTGAGCTACCCAGGCACCCCAATTTTTATTTTTCTAATAAATGGAGCCATCATGCATTTGTAGTGTTAGGCTTCCACAGTGTATCCACAGGTCCTCATAGTCGCCTTTACCGATCATTACCCCTTTTGTAAATCAAGGATTATTTATCATTTAAGGTTCTAGGCATTATACATAGTAAAAAGAAGTGTAAATAGGATTTATATCTTCAAGAAACTCAATATCCAAATGAGAATATACAGTTTAAGGACATGAAAATTAAATAGCCACAGGTGGAGGTTTGATATTAGAGTTAAATAATCATAGGTCAAATACTGGCTCCACCTCATTTTTGCTGTTTTCATTTATTTAAGTTATTTAACCTTCCAAAGCCCTGTTGCCTTCATCAAAACCAGTAGAGCTGATTGCATAGATCTCCTGGGGTTATTTTCAGGATAAGATTTGATAATGTGCATCTATCAAATTACTCGGTCACTTGGCATGTAGTAGATTGACCACATAATCATAATTATCACTGAATTATACTGACTGTTGCTGATGGAGCTAAGAGAAAGAGGAGGTATAGTGAGTAGGGGTTTATAAGATAAGGTTTTATAAAAAGCATCTTTGGTGTGAAACTCACATAATATTTGAGATTAAGTGAAACCCACATTATAGTGGAGATTAATAACCAAAAGAATATTACATTAGACATCAGGATGTGCTAAGATCCTGATTTCTTTGGAAAATCTTCTAACGCTGCTTGCTTTGTTGCTTTGAATAATTTATTGAATGTCTTCACATATTTATTTTGCTCGTCTGAATAAGCAATGACACGTAATCAATAATCTTTGGGGTGTCATATGATTCATAGAAGACATAAATGATTAATATATCAAAGTAGGCTGAACTTCTTTGTCGTCTTGAAAAGTATCCTAGACATGCTTATCAAAAGAAAATATGTGTGATATCTATAAAAACATAGAACAGTGACATTGGACATTACTGATCTAAAGAACATTAATGACCATATGCCAACAAGAGTTCTACCTTCTTCTTGAAAAAAAGTGCTCATGTGGAGATTTGCCATCGTGCTAGGAAATCACTTCTTAAATTTTTTAAAATGACATGGTAAATATTTTCAACTGTGTTCTCACGACCATGAGAATATTTTGTAATTACTATTTTTTTCAAAATGATCACTGAATTTAAAGAGCTATCCCATATTAATTTTTAAAAAAATCCAAGGATTATGAAATGTAATAAAGAATTTAACTCTTTATTTATTGAAAATTCATTTCAGGGTCGCCTGGGTAGCTTAGTTGGTTAAGCGTCTGACTTTCGCTTAGGTCATGATCTCGCGGTTCATGGGTTCGAGCCCCGCGTCGGGCTCTGTGCTGACTGCCAGCTCAGAGCCTGGAGCCTGTTTCAGAGTCTGTATCTCCCTCTCTCTCTGACCCTCCCCTGCTCATACTGTCTCTCTCTCTCTCCTAGAAATAAATAAAAATATTTTAAAAAAATGAAAATTCATTTCAATAATTTATTTTAAATAATTTATTTAAAAATTCATTTCTTACAGGAGATATGACAGAAAATGCTCATGGATTTAATGAAGTAGTAAATCAATTTATTAATGAGAAACATTTTTTGTTGTTCTTTAGTTTTTATGGAAGTATAATGAACATACAGTGTTATATTAGTATCATGTACATTGTACATTAAAATGTACATATTACTCAGTTATATTAGTTTCATTATACATTAAGATGGATTTATTACTTGGTGTTCATCAAGATAAGTGTATTCTTAATCCCCTTCACCTATGTCACCGATCCGCCTCCCCACTTCCCTCTGGTAACTACCCATTTGTTCTCTATATCAAAGAGCCTGTTTTTCTGTTTATCTCTTTTTGTTTGTTTTATTTCTTAAATTCCACATATGAGTGAAATCATACGGTAGTTATCTTTCTTGGACTTATTTCATTTGGCATTATACCTTCTAGGTCCATCATTCCTTGTTACGGTCGAGTATATTCCATTGTGTATATATTCCACATCCTCTTTATCCCTTCATCTTTTGATGAACTCTTGGATTGCTTCCATATATTGACTATTGTAAATAACACTGCAATAAACATAGGGAGCATATATCTTTTTGAATTAGTGTTTTTGTTTTATTTGGGTAAATACCCAGTGGTAGAATACTGGATCATACGGTAATTCTATTTTTAATTTTTTGAGGAATCTCCATACTGTTTTCCATAGTAGATGCACCAATTTTCATTCCCACCAGCAGGGTATGAGGGTTCCTTTCACCCCACATCGTTGTCAACATTTGTTATTTATTGTATTTTTTTATTTCATCCATTCTAACAGGTGTGAGGTGACATCTCATTATGGTTTTGATTTGCATTTCCCTGATGACTAGTGATGTTGAGCATCCTTTCATGAGTCTGTTGGGCATTTATTTGTCTTCTTTGGAAAAGAAAAAGTCTGTTCATATCCTCTCTCCATTTTTAGTCAGATTATTAGGAGGTTTTTATTTTTTTGGTTTTGAGTTGTAGAAGTTCTTTATATTTTTTGGATATTAACCCCTTATCAGATGTATCATTTGTAAATATCTTCTACCATTCAGTAGGTTGCCTTGTCATTTTGTTGATGATTTTTTTTGGTGTCCAAAGGTTTTTTATTTTGGTATAGCTCTAATAATTTATTTTTGCTTTTGTTTCCCTTGCCTAAGGACATATATCTAGAAAAATGTTTCTGCAGCCAATATCAAAGGAATAAATGCCTGTTTTATTCTAGGAATTTTATGGTTTCAGACCTCACATTTAGGTCCTTAATCCATTATGAATTTATTTTTGTGTATGACATAAGAAAGTGGACCAGTTTCATTCTTTCGCATGTAGCTGTCCAATTTCCCACATCATTTGTTGAATAGATAGTCTTTTCCCCATTTTATATTCTTGCCATGTTTGCTCCCTCTATTCTGTTCATTGTTTTGATCCCTACGGCTTTGTAGTATGTCCTGAAATCTGGGGCTGTGATGCCTCCAGCTTTGTTGTTTTTCTTAGAGATTGCTTTGTCTTTTTTGGGTCTTTATTGGTTTCATAAAAATTTTAGTGTTATTTATTCTAGTTCTGTGAAGATGTTGGTATTCTGACAGGGATTGCACTAAATCTATCGATTGCTTTGGGCAGTATGGACCTTTTAACATTATTGGTTCTTCTAATCCATGATCATGGAATATTTTTCCATTTGTGTTGTCTTAATGTCTTTCATCAATGTTTTATAGTTTTCATAGTAGAGGTTTTTTACCCCCTAGATTAAGTTTATTTCTAAGTATTTTATTCTTTTTGGTGCAATTAAAAATGGGATTGTTTTCTTAATTTCTCTGGTATTTCATTATTAATGCATGGTAATGCAACTGATTCCTATATGTCAATTTTGCATCCTGAGACTTTACTGAATTAATTTATCAGTTTTCATAGAATAGTTTATCTCAGAAAATTATGTTTTAAAGGCAATTTTAGTTGAATGGAAAGCAAAAGACATTTTAATATAGTAGATAATTTACCTGAGGGTTTTTTTTTTTTAATGAGAGAAGTTTAGATTATGTGAATTATACATGTAAAATTAGTGGCACTCATTTCTAAGAAAAGATGATCCATCATATGCTGATTTTCCAGTGATTACAAGGTGTATCATTTTATTTAGCTTTGATAGCAACTGGGAAATTTACTTATTTGTAACTGACAAAAAAAGGTGGAAAATTGGTGTGAATGTTTATAATCCACAGTTTCTTTGTATTTATGGTATAGTTGCAATTTTCCTTGGACATCTTTATAATTCAGCTTACATTATTTTGTTTGTGTTAAGATCTATCTGTCTATCTATCTTTCTGTCTGTCCACTTTTAAGAGTGGATATATCCACTGAATATGACTATTAGTTCATAAGCTACAGATAAAAGAAAGCATTCCTATTTTCAAATAGAAATTTGTCTGTAGAAATAAACCAGATGAATAAATAAATAAAGTAAATTCAACTGTGAAATCCAGTGCTTTGATCTGCAGTTTAGAATTAAAAAAAAAAAAAAAAAGCCAGGATGTTAAGTACTGGCTGAATAAACCTTTTGTACATAACCGATCTTCAAAGTCAACCTTTCTGAGAAAGGTCATTTTCAGAAATGACAGAAAGTCAACTAAGCAATATGAAAGAATTGTTGCTTTATTCAATTAGAGTCCCATTAATGGTTCTTAAAGTCATATTGACTTGATAAGAAGGTGGAAAGGGAAACAACCCCAAAGTAACAAAGGTCCTCTCAGGGATAATAGATAAAAATTATAGACAAATAAGCATTGAAATGTCATTCCTACTTCCAGGTCACTTGGTAATGACTTTACACGGGGCATTTACATATTCTATGTCACATGTACCAGTTTACAAGAATAAAGATAGAAATCTCACTCTTTCTGATTTTCACATGAATTTGGTAATTTCTGTAAATCACTTAGTTTGGAAATTGTCTCCTACCTTCACCTCCCATCCCTCTAATCCCCTCTTCCTCTGTCTCTCTCTTTCTCTTTTTCTCTCTGTGTGGGTGTATATCTGTTAATTAGCCAACATGTGTTTATTAACTACTTAATATAGACTAAACACCATGTGGTAGAAGGGGTGAGTAGGTCTTGAGTATTCAAAAGAAGTCAAACTAAACCACTTTGTCTCTATCATATATATATAATATATATAATATATGACACAGGGCTCTTATCAAGAAAATCACATTCTTACTTAAGCTTAAACTTACTTAACTAAAATACCAAGAGTTATAAAAGCATCAAGTGTAGAGAACTATGCAAGATAATACAGTCCCTCGGTTTTTCAGACAACTTTGAGGTTTTTGTTTTATTTTTCTTATTTATCATCACTTTCATTTTCCTTCATTACAATCAATTTCTTACAAATATAGTCACAGCCTGGAGGATTGAAGGCCAGGTCTTCAACATATGAATTTTGTGGAGACAAAATTCAGTCCATAACACATGTCATCAACCCACTCTTTGGAGAAGAAGAGCAGGATTCCAGACAGGTGCTGAAAACTTTCCTGGGCTCTGCTTGACCCTGAGTAGATGGTGAGGGTAAGTTTGTGTGAAGAGTCCCTCAGTGAGCCAATATGGATGGAGGGGAGTGACCAGGCATTGTGAATGGTATGATTGCATCTGAGAAACTGGCTAGAAAAAAGTAAAGGCTACAAACCAAACTCATACTGGAAATCAAATTATATCAGATTTTATTGAAAATCAGCCTGGAGCATGGCCCAGAGCCTGGAGCATGGCCCAGAGCCACCTCATCTCTGCCTTCTTCATAAATATCCTGTCTATTTATATAATTATATAAATAATTATAAGAACTAGCATGGAAACATTACAGAGATGACACAAGAAAATAAAAATTAGAAAAAACGAGCAATAGAAACAAAAGGCAAATGAAAAAAATCACTAGAGAACAGGCTAGAGAAGAAATGAGACAGAAATTAAGAGTTAAAGAGGATTAGAAAGAATATGTGAGAAATCTGAAATGCACTTTGTTGTTATCTATGAATAGAAGAACCAAAATAAGGAGTGGAAACCCTTTGAACAACGCAGCTGAAGAAACTGTTGTAGAAAAAGAAAGATTGAATCTGCATAATGATGGACCAAACATATCCTCAAGAAGTTAACAGAGAATAACTGTAGTTGAGACATAGCCTAGCAAAATTAGTAAATTCTAAAGACAAAGATATTTTGCCTAAGCAAACAGTCAGGACTAAAAGAAATTTGAAACTACGTGGTTCTTAAAAAAATAATTTAAAAAAAAGGGTGTGTCAGTTTAGACCAAAGCAAAGAAAATGTCTATAAAGGCAGCAGATAAACATTTTTTGAAAATGTAAGAAATCAAAGCATATAGTTTCCATGGTCTTTGTAAGATCATATATTAAAATCCAGCCAATAATAAATTTAATAAAGACTGGCAGTGAGTTGGGGCGCCTGGGTGGCTTAGTCGGTTAAGCGTCCGACTTTCGCTTAGGTCATGATCTCGCGGTTCGTGGGTTCGAGCCCCGCGTTGGGCTCTGTGCTGCCAGCCCAGAGCGTGCAGCCTGTTTCAGCCCGTGACTCCCTGTCTCTCTGACCCTCCCCTGCTCACGCTGTCTCTCTCTCTCTCTCCTAGAAATAAATAAAAAATGTTAAAAAAAAAAAAAAGCCTGGCAGTGAGCATTAAATCCACTTAAATGTAGGATAAAAGACTAAAATACATGTGAGAATTAAGTTTTAAAACAGAATGTAAAAGTTGCAAGACTTGACAATGTAAAAATTGCATTGCTTTAGGAAGCTGAGCTTGGGAGGAGGGAAAAGATGAAAAGAGGAAATAGTACAAGGATGTAGATTTATAAAGTTGAGAGTCGAAAGATACAATTTAAAAGTCATAAACCAGATAATGGAAGCCTTAGTATCCTTAAATTAAATAATCATAAATATTAAGAAAATAGGACTCTCAGTAAAATTGAGGGGGGAAGCAAAACATATTACTTAAATTCTTGCTTATCATAGAGAAACTAGGGAGAAAAGAGGATTAGGATATTATATAAAATTATAGTTATAAGTGTAGCCATGAGAACAAAAACACATTGAAATTATCAGAAAACATTCATGAAAAGAAAAGAACATAACTTGTGATGGTAGAACTAAGATCAAACATATGTGTCAATAAATGTAGATAAATTCAGTGGAACAAACACCCCATTAAACCAAAGGATTCAGGGATCAGGAAGCAAAACTCAATATATACTGTATACAAGAAATATTGGGTCCTTCTAATGGTTTTATGGGGGGGTGGATTTGAAAAAGCCAAATCTGCAAATGAGGAGACCAGTCAAAAAGCGACCACAGCTTTGCCCAAGAGAAATAATGGGGACTTAACATGAAACAGAGGATTTAGGGAATCACGAGAATTAGAAAGCAGAAGAATTTGTTATTGACTGGATGTGGTACTGAGAGAGAGGGAGGGTATCTCCTAGGTTGTTCATGGGCTCACTCTCCATTGGGACAGCGAATGTCAGAGGGATAGGGTTTTTAAAAGAAAGATGGTCCATTTCTATTGTAGCTCTTGAGTTGGAAGGGTCTATAGCCCACCTAAGTAGATCTGCTGGGCATGTAGTACCTACATTAATCTAAACCGCAGTGGGCAGGTCTAGGAGAAAGATACTAATTTGGAATTTTTACTAGTAGAAGGAGGAGTGAACATGTTCATATCGTATCTGTGACCCACATGTTAAAGACAAAAATGAAATTTAGGACTCTTCCTGGAGTCTGGCCTAGACAGAGGGTAATATTATGATGGTGAGGGTAAATGGGAAAGAAAAGCAATCTCATTTTCCCTCATCATATAGAAGATTGAGTTTCTTCGGTTGCCATATATTGTGACATATGGTGATTTTTTTAATATGCTAATAAGTTAAGAATTTTCTAATGCTTATGATAATCTAATGCTCACAGCAAGATCTTATTTCTATTATAATACAGTGGAAAATCTGCCAAACACAGCACTCCAAATTATAGCAATAACTGTTGTAAATACGTGGAATGCACTTGTATTCTACTGCATGAGCTTCTTTAATGTTAATAGCTCAATTTCGCTAATTTATTTATTGTCATTTTCGTATTTTGAAATGATTTTGTAATGGTTCTTAACACTGAAGCCCTTGTCGTGCCCATTAATGATACAATAGAGTTAAGTCAAATATATCCTCAAAATACTCCGGCTGAACTTCTCACTTTTCCTATTATTTGTGACCCAAAAAAAAAAAAAAAAAAAAAAAATTCCATTTCATTATAGCAGTGAGTCTCCATAAGGAACATTCCATCCAAGTAATTTAGCATTTCGAGTTGTTAAAATCACTTTGCTTTTGGCTTCATAACTTAAAACACCACCCAAGGCACGCTGTAATTATGTAGAAATGCACGACTTGTCAAATATCATAGATTTTAAACTCCAAGTCAATTGAAAGGAAGCACATTCCATGAAAGTCTTTGCCAAAAAGATGTTTCTTGTTGGGAGGCGACACTCTAAGGAAAGATCCTTTTTTGTTTTTTGCTTTTGTTTTTAGATAGAAGAAGAATACAGTTGTAAAAGAGGGGACGCAAGGGGCACACAGAAAAGGGGGCGGGACTTGTGCGGAGAGAGGCAAAGAGGAAGGAAGGAGAAAAAACATGGCTTTGACTTCCTCATTGGGCTTCAGGGACTTCAAGAGTGTGGGAACTGTGCAGCCTCTTCCGACTGGGCTGGGATTGGAGTAGGGATGGGGCTAGCAAGAGCCAAAGGGGGCAGCCAACGGTGAGCATATACAGTGTAGTGAATAATAAAGGAGAGGAAGCTAAAAGCGATACTTTATCTCATTGCTAAAAGGACAAGAATTGAAGACATATTTACACTGAAGCGGGATTATGCAAGAAAAGTGAATCCTGAGCCATGCTTGGGAACGTTGACGAGATCCATCTTCTTGTCTTCCTTTTTCCTCATTGCCTCTCCCTCTCTCTGATGTGTAACTCTTTGGCTGTAATCACAGTCTTCCCTCCCTCTCACTCTCTACACTCCTTGTCTTCCCTATGTCTTTCTCCCTCCAAATGCCCACTGGCCTCTGTAGTCAGCCATATTCCGTCTAGTGGGT
Source organism: Hyaena hyaena (assembly GCF_003009895.1). Taxonomy (NCBI): domain Eukaryota; kingdom Metazoa; phylum Chordata; class Mammalia; order Carnivora; family Hyaenidae; genus Hyaena; species Hyaena hyaena. The sequence continues at coordinate 1,738,709 of NW_024080648.1, forward strand.
ACACTCTCATCCTCACTTCTTTTCTAAGCATCCTTTCCTCAAAACTCTTGAAAACTTTCAGAGAGAGAGAGAGGCCACAAATACAAAAACTCACAAAATACGCCAGTATATTTGGATGTATGCTTTCATTCTTTTCTCTTTGCAGAAGGGTAGAGCATCCATTTTATCTGCTGGCTTCATCTTTAAGTTTCTATTTGAAGTCAGAATAGTACAGCAAAGAGAGCCATGTCTTCTAATTTTATTCGTGTACCATATTAGTTTCCTGGGAAGTCAGTACTTGGTAAGTTCACAAGATGCTGATTTTTTCGAGGTGGGGGAGGGTGTGGTGTATTTCAAATGGTATGTATTTATATCAGCGATTCACCAGTGCTTACACTGCTTCAGAAAAAAACGGATAGGCAAGCACAATTTTTTTTTTTTTTTTGGTGAATTAGACTTTGCAGCAAGAAAACACGGTCCCAAAATGCCAATATGTACAAAACATTAGAAGCATTTGTCTATTTTTGCATGTAATGCTAATGGCATTTTGTGTAATTGCTCCTTTGAATGTAAGAACATTATGGTGGTGCCTGGAGTAAAAGAAGGGTTATGGATGTGACCGTCTTCAGGGCAGAGTGGTAGTCGGGACTCCGCCACTAACCAGCTTTGTGCCTTCAGTCAGTCACTCAAAACTCCTGGTCTTCAGCTTCCTCATTTGCAAAATAATAGGGTTTGCCGTGCTGTGCCCCTTTTTGCTCTGTTTCACTGTGTTCCTTTATAAGAAATACTTTAAAAGTTATCATCAAACTCATTTCCTTCTTAAAGTTCAGTATGCTTTGAAAAGGAAATGACCTCAGAAAATGTCAGGGCATTTTAAAAATGAATGCCATGTTGGAATTTAAATATGTCTAAATTATTTAGATACACTCTAAGTCTGGGAATGCATTTCTTAGTCTTGAAACACCTATCCCTTGAGGAGAGATGATATTTCTTATTTTTATCTGGACACGACATATCGTAACTATATTTTCCAGAGTGAATATGAAAAAGTGATATCTTTGCATAGCTTGAACTCTGAAGACAAGAGCTATCTAAAAGAAGATACTAACTCATATACTGTACTATGAAATTTAAATTTAAAGTAGCTGAACCATAAGCGAGTAGGGCTACCAGTCATTCAATGTGGGTTGTGCTGTGGTGGCTGGTGGGTTAGGTGCGAAGGGCACAGAGAAGAAGAAGGCAGTGACAGAGTCTAGCCAAGGAGACTGACATGCTCTGATAAGGGCTATCCAATCGGATGTGCAGGTTCAAGGGCTGCCCAGAGGGTCAAGAAGATATACCAGGCTGAGCTACTACATAAGCTGATGTCTTTGTTCAGTTAGGAAAGACGAAGAAGTGTATTCCAGGTAGGTGAGGCGGCAGACCAAAAAAAGATCATGGCATGAAGATCCCAGAGCACGGGCAAAGGATCAGATGTGAGAGCGACATCAGAATTTTGGAGAAACGTAGTGGTTTTATATGGCTGGGGAATAAAAGTCAGAGAAAGTTTCAATGGCCAGAGAGGAGAGAAGGAAGCAAGCAGGGGACACAAGATGCATATCTTGCATCCTGTGTTAAGGAACCTTAGAATTTACTTTTAGGCATCACAGAATGAAAAGAGAGTTTTTTTCAATGAGGGTACCTTTTAGAAATATTTTTAAGATAATAAGAAAAATAAACAGGCGAAATGGAAACAAGAGACCAGGATACCAGTCAGGAGCTACGACTTGTGTATGAGGGTTTGCCAGAGAAACAGACCAATATACAAAAGATTTTAAAGAATTGATTCATGTGATTGTGGGGACTGGCAAGTCTGAGATTTATAGAGCAATTTCCATAGGCCAGAAATCCAGGTAAAAGTTGACATTTCAGCTTGTGACTGAAATCTGTAAGGCAAGTAGGCTAAAAACTCAGGCAGGGTTTTATTTTATTGTTTTAATGTTTATTTATTTTTGAGAGAGAGAGAGAAAACAGGGGTGAGGCAGACAGAGCGAGACACAGAATCTGAAGCAGGTTTCACGCTCTGAGCTTTCAGCACAGAGCCCAACGTGGGGTCAGAATCATGGACTGTGAGATCATGAGCTGAGCCGAAGTTAGACGCTTAACCAACTTAGCCACCCATGTGCCCCACAGGCAGGGTTTCTATGCTGTTGCCTTCAGACCAGATTCCTTCTTCATGAAACTCCCTCCTTTGTTCTTAAGGTCTTTAACTGATTGGATGAGGCCCACATTATGGAGTGCTTTACTCAAAGTCAACTGATTTAAATGTAAATCACATCTAAATATACCTTCATAGCAACAGCTAAACCTATGTTTGATCAAACAACTGAGCACCATAGCCTAGCCAAGTTGTCATACAAAATTAACCATTGCAGTTATCATTTTCATTAGTCTTGTCTATTCATTTCATTGTGAATCATTACTTAGGATTTGCAGATGGTGTGATTCATTCTTTCTCTTCCTCCTTCCTACTAAGGCAGAAAATAAAGTAAATATAACACTAGAAAATACAAAATGAAATTATAGCCATGTAATATTTTCACAGGTTGTTATCTGTAGTTTGAAGCTAGTCTGGTTATTAAAAGGTCACTTCTTTTTAATAAAGTCTAAGCAGGTAGAGAGACTGTCTCACCAAGAGCCAGGTCATTGCTGGAAAATGGAGAAGAGAATTTCAATGAGTGAACAGAACTCAGAAGAAAAAAGCTGATATCACATGCTAGAGTTTGTGGTTAGGGACCAGCAATCTGTGGAGATGGGTCCCTGATCAGTGAGAGCAGTCCTGAGCAATTTTTCCCCCTAAAAAATGTCAACCTCTGATCATTATAGGTCACCACTCTGTGTCCTGTGTGAGGCCCAGTGAAGGTAGACAGCCTTCAGCGGACTCACCTCTATTTCATTCACTCTTTCTTCTTCATATTCACTTTTTTGATCTATTCTTCTGAGCCCCTCTCCTGTAAAGGGTCAGTCAGAAGAGACAAAGTACCCATCCAACTATGCCACCTATGGAAAGCCACCGAAGCTGGCCTTTGTTTTGATGTTGAGGTTGAGACCCAAATCATGCTATTACATTTTAGTAGTCACGTATATATTGTGAATTTTTGAATGCTGATTTTCCTGAATTCAAAAATATTTCATGAATAGGTAAAATGAGAATAGTTTCAAAGCTTTTTCAGACTGCTATAAATAAGTTCTATATTATTTTATTTGATCCTTATACCCCTGTGAATTAGATGTGGCCAGTAGTTTGATCCAAAAAGACATAAAATCTTAAATCTCTTGCTTAATATTATATGCATAGTAAATAGAAAATTTGTGAGGAGAGTTTAGGTTTTTCAAGTCCAATCTTTTTCCTTTCATCGTTTCTCATTCAGCTTTAAGGATTTCTCAAAGAGATTTAGTTACCCTTTAAGATAATTCATGGAATTATATGCTAATTATTCAGATTAAAGAAAGTAATAGAAAAACACTTTCTGAGAAACTTAGTAGGAAGAATCTGGTCATCTCTCATTTTATGACAATTCATTTTATCACGTTGCTGCTCTAGGTACTTAAAAATTATGAAACATACACATTAATACTAAAGACTGTAAATTAAGGAAAGAACTTTGCTTAAGTGAATGATTATTACTTTAAAACTCAAGATTTTTTGAAAAAAATTGTTTTTCCTTCCCTTGAAAAATGAGAAAGCATTTATAGGAAGTCAGAATCTTCTAAGGTATTTCCTAGGATGAAAGGTACTTAACAGTTATTGCACATTTACAATGTACATATTATCTTAACTCCACTGAGAGATGCATTGTTATCCCTCCATTTTCTTAAGCATTGTGGTAACGACAGGGGATCCTTGGCTGAGTAGCAGATCGAGGATGAAAACCTAGGTGATTTAACAGCAAATCTTCCGCTATACTCTACTGGACTGGTCTCTAAAACCATAAGGAATGAAAAGGCTAGCTTATTTGTTCAGCCAGAAGACTATGCCATGCTTGCCTTTCCAAGGAGTTAAAAGAAGTTAACTATAAAGCTTGTAAAATATTAAATCTAAATATCACACTGAGCCTTGAATTACTCTTTAAGTAACATCCCTGTGCTGTAAAATCCATTTGCAGTAGATTTTCATATGCAAGCTAAAGGATTTCAGAGTCTTTCTGGAAAGCCCATGGGCCCTATGCAATTTGTATGCCTTACATTCTTTCCTCTGAGTGCTTAGAAATTCATTGTTAGAGGGGTTTAGTCTATTACCTTAAACTCAAGTCTCAGTCAATTACTACCTGTTCATTTTCATTTTGTGTGTATAAATGTCTTACTGTTACCAAAAAAAATATCCACGACGGTGTACAGACTGAAAGTGTCAGGTGCATATTATCAGTGGCAGAATAATGAAATAAAACAAGTTGATACAGGGAGATTTTCCAGTTGTGCTTGTATAGGAAAGCCTTCAGAGATGATGACCTTTAAAACTGAGTTCATGATAATATGCAAATGGATCTAGTGTTTATCATTTTCTGAATGCAATTATTTACGTACTGCAGTACTCTCAAGTTGTAATTATGGTGATCAGAGAAATACTTTGCAGCTTGTTGAGAACAGCTAATACCATCATCAAAATTTCAGGTGTCTTTCTTTTGGTTAGTGTAGAAATGGCATGGAGCAGAGGAAAAAAAATAATGCGCTGTTCACACTGGAAAAATTTTTATTGAACAGTGACGATTTTGCTTTGTGGGGAGTGCCAGAGTCTTCTCTAAGTTCACATATTTCTGAGCTTAGCTGCTATATCTTCCATCTCTTCTGGAGGTATGTGTCTGTGTGTGCATCCGTGCCTAGGCCTAACAAACATATAAAATGAAACACATATGCATACGTATTTATGGCTTATGAAGAATAGAACGTAGGTTTTAAAGTAGATGAGAAGTAAGAAGAGTGGCAGATTTCGAGATGTATGTGCTGTGTTTAATATTGTGATAAGTGATCTGGGAACGGATGTGGGAAATGCATTCTTTGGCTTTGCAGATGATATTGAGCTCTTCAGGTTAATGATATGCCAAGATGACCAAAAAATGACAGATGTTAGAGAGGATCAAGGGTATGAAATAAAATAATATATGAATTCCACAGTGAGCAAAAGTAAGGCAGTACAGTTAGGAGACAACGATCAGAACAGTACTAATAGGATGAGAAAAAGTGAAATTAACAATGAACTCACAAAGGGGAGAAACCCCTTTAGGTTACTATTCCCAAGCATATTGGGCCAATTATACTGCTGGATGGGCTTATTCAGAAAGAACTTTAGAAAAACTGTGAAGGTAAATTCTACCCCAATATAAAATCTTGAGATATACACACATGGAAAATACTAACATTTTTAAAAATTTTATTATTTATTTATTTATTTTATTTATTTCTAAGAGAGAGACAGCATGAGCAGGGGAGGGTCAGAGAAAGAGGGAGACACAGCATCTGAAACAGGCTCTAGGCCCTGAGCTAGCTGTCAGCACAGAGCCTGACGTGGGGCTCGAACCCACAAACTATGAGATGATGACTTGAGCCGAAGCTGGACGCTTAACCGCCTGAGCCACCCAGGCACCCCAGAAAATACTAACATTTATATGAATTTCTGGGATATTCATAATGCTCTTGAAAATAATAAGCAATTCTAGACTTTGAACAGTATGCTTTCAATTTTCTGCACTCTTCTAAATTGTGGGATAAAATCTATGCAGCTGCGTTTAGGTACCCAGCGTATGGACTTTGATCATCAGATGAATAAACAACATTTTGGAATATTGAGTAATGGTGCTGCCTATCAGCCAATGCTTCAATTTCAGCAGTAAGTAATCCCCTTTTGTCCAGTAAGATTAATTTCTTCAATATTAGATTTCATTGCATTTCATTCTTCTTGCATAAAAATGAATACAAAGCAGGAAAAGTAAAAGTGCTGAGACTAGTATCAGAGCCTGTAAACCTGATACTATAGAGAAAAATTGGACCCAAAGAATTCAGCAAATATTTAAATTCACTCTGGTTTGTTGGGTTTAGTTCAGTTGACCATGTGTGCAGTGATGAAGGGATATTTTAAAAAAATATATTAAATTAGGGGAATATCTTAAATAGTAGATCTTGGAAAATCTTAGCTAAAGAGGGTCCTTTTTATAAAATTATTGTTTTCAAGTTTTTACTATTAGACTTTCAATATTCTTTTCAAGAACACTTGAATGTAAAACAAGTATGGGAGCAAGAAGATCATAGGTATAGAACTGACCCTACAAGTTACTAGCTATGTGAGTTTTGAAATTCATTAACTTTTCTGAGCATCAATATTCTCATTTGTATTTTGAGCATAAAAAGGACTCTGCTGTAATTGTGAGTGGTAGCAAATCAAGACAACAAATGCAAAACACTTAGCACGGTCCATGATACTGTTGAGCACTCAATAAATTGTGGTAGTTATTAAAGGTTCTAGCCCTCAAACCTAAATTGTCACCGTAGTGCCAGAGAATGGACAGACCTGGAGGTAGATATTTAATTGCAAGCTGCTGAGCAGGGTGATCACCCTAAAGATATGGGACGGGAGCCTGAGAATGGGATTGGAACCCAAGAATAAATGTTACAGTGATCCTAAGTGGGTTAGTCACCACATAATGGGACATTAGAAGGACAGGGTATGTCTCTACTCTTTATTGCCTTTAGGATGAAATATAACATCTCTTACAAGGATTTCAAAGTTTACATTGATTTGATGCCTGTTCATATCATCATTTGCATCTCTTACGACAATGCTTTTATACTTTATGACCCAGAGACTCTTAAACTACTTTTGGTCACCAAATTATGCCCTGCCCTCTATGCATGGTACTTGCTATGCTTAGAAAATGAATTTTTTTCAGGGCGGTTGGCTATTCTCACTCAAATGTCTTGTTTTGGATCAATGCTCTTCTCCTCATCTGCATTTCCATTAGATAAGTCTCTAACGTGCTTTTATATAGCATGGTGTAGGAGGCACAGTGATGCTTTTCAAACTGCAGTGCTTATTTGTATCTTTCACTAGACTGTGAGTTCTGTGATGATGTCTTAGATTTATCTTCTTTACTTGTACAGTACATAGCCTAGAATAGGAGACCAATAAATATTTATGGATGAAAGAAGGGATGTGATGAATGAATTTTGAGGTAGATGGTAAGTATAAGTATAATCACAGAAACTCATATGAAATCGTTTTATCAAGTTCAGAAAACTAAAATGTGGTACAAAGTGAGCATAAAATATTTCAAGAGAAGTCTAAGTAAAGTCAGTGGATTATAATCAAAGGTACTTACATAAGCATTGCCAAGGCACTAGGGAATAGGATTAGAAGAGTTTATTCTCAGACATTTACACCTACTACTCACTGGATGACATTTGTAAAGTCACTCAACTTCTTTTGGGTGTCGTAAGTTGTCTATAGAATAAGGATAATAAGATTTGTATACTTAAATGCAAGACGCTGAGTAATTCCTTGAGGTCTCTTCCAGCTGTAAGACACAAGATTCTTCAGATCAACTGTTAAATTTCCAATTCAAAATTTTCAGTATGCATATTTAAAAAGAATCACTGTGAGAACTTAGTGTGTGCACATATGTGTATACATAGAAACATGGTTTCTGAAATGAAGTAAGATCACATATAGAACTAAATGACTGAAAATTATACAAAGTTAGAAATTTTCAACAGACATAATCATTTTGGTTTAAACGCTATGGATATTAACATACAATCTACATATACATTTTTAAAAGATACAAACTATTATATATATAACCACATATTCAGATATAGTTCATGGTTATTTCAGTTTCAGAAGGATTTTCATCTCCCTAGTTATTGATTATTCATATCATATAAAAACCTCAATGAATACAGATGATTTGTATAAAGATACTACTTTTGAAAAAGACTGTATTTGCTTGTCAGTTCAGGCCATTTTTCATATACAGAGAAATCTTCTTGCTTTCCAACTATATATTCCTCCATGATAATGTATTGGGCTTGGTGTCAAAAATTTTCTGTGAATAAAAATCTCATAGTGAGAGACTGGGTGGCAGAATTTGAGTTATGGAATGAAAATAAGTTGGTCTAAAAGCCTACTGATGCACATTCTCAAAAGAAAGAGAAAAGTAATATATTCAATGTACAGAGATTATTTAAAAATGGAAGAAGTAGAAATAATTGAATACATTGGTAGAATATTTTGACGTGAACAAATGCCAGAAGGTACAAAATATCTAAAAGTTGATTATGAAAAGTTTGAAAGTAGTAAGTGAAAGAAATTCGGAAAAATCCACTATAGAACTCAGGGAGTATCTTATCTTTATAGATATAAAAATTATGTTTAAACTATCAGAACCATTGCCATAATGGAAGTATGGCCTAAAATGGAAGTAAAAGCCTAAAAACAACCCCAACATGACCAAAGAATGAAAAACCAAGATAGATTTTCTACGTTTTCCAGTACAAATACTAGAACAAAGTTCCTAGCAGTAATTGAGTTAAGATAGGAAGAGGAGAACATAAAAGTATGAAACAAGGATCCAATCATTCAAAAATACATTTATGCACTTCAAATTAAGATCCTACCATGTGCTCAGCACATGCTGTTAAGTCCTGGGCTTACAGAAATAGACACTTGGTGACCTTAAGGATTACATAGCTTGTTGAGAGAATTGGATCAGTCACTCAGCAATTATAATAGCATGTGATAAGTGGTGCTGTAGAAGCAGCCGCATAAGCACAGAGTCCTAACAAGCCCTCCTTGGGCAGGAGAAAGAAGTCTTACCAGGAACGAATGTTTAAATGTTGCCTTGAAAATATGGGAAGAATACCAACGTGTGTGTGTGTGTGTGTGTGTGTGTGTGTGTGTGTGTGTAAAGGAAGACGTGGAAAAACATGGAATTTGAAATAGAGGCCAGAGCAAGTAACAAGGCACAGAGGAATAGGCAGCACTTGGAGCAAGCAGTTCTTTATGTTTGGAAAATATATGAGTGTGGGAGGGCAAGATTGCAGACCAAGGGAAGATCAGGTCCAGATTTTTTTTTAAAACTTTTTAAAATGTTTTATTTATTTCTGAGAGGGAGAGAGAGAGAGAGACAGCATGAGCAAGGGAGGGTCAGAGAGAGAGGGAGACACAGAATCTGAAGCAGGCTCCAGGCTCTGAGCTGGCTGTCAGCACAGAGCCCAATGGGGAGCTAGAACCCACGAACCCTGAGATCATGACCTGAACTGAAGTTGGATGCTTAACCGACTGAGCCGTCCAGGCGCCCCAGGTCAGGTCCAGATTTTGAAGGGCTGACATCTGATTTGTGCATTTGGAAATCTTCTTTAATGATATCCTGTGAATTAATTTAGGAAAATTAAGCCTGAAGATACAGAGAGAATGAAATCCTTTGAAATAGTATAGAGAAAATATGAGACTAGTGTAAATAGACACTGAAGTTGAGCAGACATAATGATGAAAATGAGCAAAAAAGAGTCTACAGGTCATGAATAGACAATACATATGCAGGAAAGGAGCAGGAAAAAATGAGAATAGCTTAGTGTTCGGGTTAAGTATCAGAAAATGGTGATGTCATTTATAGAGATATTGGATGATTGAAGCCTAAGGGCGTTAAGTGATGATTCTCCTTCAGATATTTGTGGTTTGGGGCTTCTCAGCCATACAAATCGCTATTGGGGCATTTGAATTCATGAGTTTGAAGCACAGAAGTGTACAGTGGGTGATGCCATGGCCGAAAATGAAATTACACTTGAGTAAAATAAGGAAAGAAAATAATTTTGAGTGAACAGTTTTGGAGAACACTGAAATTTGGAAAGTAGGTAAGAGAAAACATAGGACAGAAACTCAAAGGGGTGTCATAAATTGTAGAAAATTTGAGTCACAGTTGAAAGCCTGAGTCTTTATATGAGGACCAGAATAAAATATTAGAATAATGGAAAATAAAATAATTTCAGGGAATCAATTATTTTTTTAATATATAAAGAAGTACAAACTTGGAATCAAGGCAACCCTCAACTCTTAAGTCTTAGGCATGAAATGAAAGAAGTAAGATGAAGCCGTGAAAATTCTTCTTAGAGAGAAATTACAGGAAGTTAAATTTAAATAACACTAATGACTCAATTTCCAGTAGAAATGTCCCATGACCTCACTTAAGTCTTGTTCTGGATGTCTTTCAAATTATGACAGCAATAACCAGTCATGCATCCTGGTTTGCTGAGCTACTGTGAAGCACTATGTGTATAAAAATAATTTAAATCATTGGAAAAGCAATATTCAAAGTCACTTCAGAATAATGAAGACAGTAGAGCTATGGAAAAAGTTGAACTTCATTAAAGGGAGATGCACTTTAAAAGAGATTCTAAAAGATCATTGATGGTCATGAAGACATAAACTGGGCTACTTTTTCCTGGTGATAAACTTAAATTGTAGCCAAATGATTTGTCAGTAGAGTTTCTGAATTATTTTGTCAAACTTAATATTGTAGCTTTCTAATGTAACTTTTTCTACATGTAAGAAATTATTTTGTAGCCTACCTTTGTCAAAGCGATGCAAAATTATCCCCATAGAGGAGGGACAATATAAGCACTCAAATAACTGATTGCATTCCTGAATGGGAACTAGTATTGCTTATTAAAAGTGCCCATGTTAGCTGGCACATCATGATTTTGTTTGTTTACATCTTATAGTAATTTTAACTGGACTCTGTTTTTCTCTTAGGAAATTCCAAAGAGAAAGAATTTTGTTACAGGGAAGTCATACACAGTACAATGGAACTACATCAATATTGGGCCAGAGGAAAGTGTACTTGTCATTTATTCTCTAAAGAAAGGCTTTTCCAGACAAACCCAAGAGATGTATGAGACATGGGAAAGAGATTAAATGCCTTCAAATCATCCCCGAGTACATTTAAAATGGCATGCTAAACAATTTATATTCTTCTAGCATGTTCCTTGAGGGCTCCTACCTGGCAGTACTGTGTTAACCTAGGTCTATTTATTGAGTACTCTTGAAAAAAATTAAACCTGCATGTCTTTGCATGTATTCCCTAGTTCTATATCTTTACTGACTCACATGGGTTAAATCAATTAATTAAATGGAGTGATATTTTACTATATGGATCTGTAAAAATAATTTTAAATAGCCCCCAGAATATGAATGGTATCAAGTTGCAGTATTTCTTCATAAAATAAGTAATATATTTTAAAATTTGTCTCTCATTGGGGATACACCAGACTATCTCCTATTTATCTTATCCTTTCCCAGATATTGAACTCTAGACAAAATGTGGAAAATGACTATCTAATGCATTGGAGGGCCACCAAAAAACCAGGCAGATACTGGATAAGAGTCGACTTTTGGAGGAAGGGAAGAGCTTTGAAAGAGAGTAAAATTTCCATGTTAATGACCTTTAGTCTCAGCACCTTGTGAGACTAAAAGGTGGCTAAATTTGGATAAAATATTTCACCTTTGCTGGCTTGAAGAGCTAGAGAACAGTCTTTTGGTCAATCACAGCCACTAGAAATGGGTAAGGAGAGTCTCAGAAAAGAAAGATTCATAGAGGAGAGGGACCCTAGGTTCTGTATATAAACTCTATCCAAGTCTCTGGCTGGTCCCTGAACCTCACATGCATGGTGAAGAATCTAAGTAATTCAGCTAAGGCCGATGTTTGAATCCCTACCATCACTGTGCAGACAGAGTTTTCAGTTTGACTTTATTTATAGTAAGTGCCTGCTAAAATAACACCAGCTAAAACAGTACAGCATTCTTCAGAAGAATAGAAGAACCTAGAATCTTGGGGCATTGACTTGGGTTATGATCCCAGGGTTCTAGGATCGATCCCCACTCAGGCTCTGCACTGACTGTGGAGCCTGCCTAAGATTCTCTCCCCCCTCTCTTTCTATGCATCTCCCCCGCCCTTCTCTCTCTCTCCCTCTGCTCCTCTCCCCTTGGCTTGCACTCGCTCTCCCTCTCCAGACAGACAGACAGACAAAAAAACACCCAGAATCTTAACATAACATGGGTCCCAAAGTCAAGGATACAAGGCAGCTCTTTGCCACAGAGGGACATTACCTCATTGCTCAAGGTTGCTGGTTGCAAAGGTGGTCCCAAGAATAACCCAGGGAAAGAGAGTGAGGGCCTTAATTTCTTGGCATACCTTGTAAGAACTCTAGTTCAGGAACTCTCAGAGCCCCAGGGCATGTGGCTTCCTCCAACACCCATTTTTCTATTCCCTTGTGTCCAACTCATCTGAGGGTAAAGAAGATAGTTCCTAGACTAAAAAATAGGAAGACTTTAGAGAGAACTGAGAACATTAGATAAGAGACCTTGGGCCCAATGAGAGGGAGGGAAATCTTACTATTTATAATATGCTAATTGGTTTACCATATAATATTTTCCTAATCACCTGCTCTTACTAGTGATTTTGCACGTTCAAAGAATCAGTATAAACAAAGATAAACACCTAAACATATTTCTAAAAAACGTCATTAATTTAGGAAATTACATTTTAAATATTTGAGACCTAATTATATATTTTTCAGTTGGGATGATTTCTGGCATCCATAACTTGAAAATATCGGTGATTATTTTCTAAATTTAAGCTTCTTCCAAGTTCTAATGCATTTTGAAGCAAAGCTCTCGGTGTGGCTATGAAGGATGGGAAAGAAAGTATCTCTTCATAATTGGCGTCAATAATTGTTTTGTTTTAAAAACATAGAATAATATAATAATTGGTAATTGTTTTGCTTTGAGAACATATTCACTAAAAAAATACATTAATTTTAACATATACAGCGACTCCATTAGTAAGCGTCAACATGCGTCACTTGGGTTCATCTGCTCTATGAGAGATAAGATGCACTGTATCGACTGTGAGGGTTATTTATGCAAGTTATAGAAGAAACCGACAGCTTCTATTTTTGTTAGCTCAGAATAATTGTCATCACTTAAGTAAGGGTATGCAAATATTTATTCTTATTTTGTAATTTTTAATCAAGAATTCTGCGTTAAAGAACTATAATTATAGATTGGTGTGTGTGTGTGTGTGTGCAAAAACACTTTACCATCGTGCTTTGGATAGGAAATATAATAACTTCAGGTGTTTTGATTTGGCCTATAATGCTTCTGGAATTAGAAGAAACCAATATTGTAGGAGTTAGAAAACATTTAAAAATGTGACTCAGAGAAATTTTTAATAAGCCTTTAGTTAAAAAAAAATGTCTTGAACTAATAAATTTCTTCCAAAAACATCTGTTTTAAATTATCTGTAATTCCCCCTTTCCACTTTCAGATACAATTTTCTGTTATCTGCATACAGTGAGCATAGACATCTTGTGTGTGGACACACTATGAATGGCTTAACTCTCTTGAGTTGCAATAGGGAAAACAAAAAATGTAGCACATCTTGTAATCTGCATGGTGGACAGATTCCTTTAATAGAAGATACAAGATCCTGGAAACATAACCCCAAATAAGATACTTTGAAGAGGAGTCCTGTGATCACTGATGTGCCACAGGCTCCATCAACAGTTTAGACTGAAGTAGACAGATGGAAATATCTAGGAGGAAGATCTCTAGGAGAAAACCAAAGAGAATAGTTTGATATATTTGACCAGTTAGGTATTTGACAAATCTCCTGAAATTTTAGCAAAATTAGCATTAGGAACATGGATAATTAAGAAAAAAATAACATTGGTTATTGTACAGATATATATACTTCTCATCCTCCCTCCGAAGGGAAGTGTATTATATTTAGCTTGCTTTAACCAATAAAGTATGGGGAAACATACCACATCAAAGCAGAAACCTTAAATGAAATAAGTAGTTCAGTTCAATTTCCTTTTTTTTTTTTTTAACCTCAGGAATATGGCCAGTCCCATATTAGGCCTTCCCTTTCAACATAGACCGCAGTATGAAAAAGGTATGCAGAACATTCTTGAAACCAACTGATCACCTCCCTGTAATGTAACTGAGAAATAAATGTGATAGGCCAGTGAAGTGATGACATTATTTGTTATGCAGGGGGCGGTGGGCCAAATTGTGTTACCTTCCATTCATATGTTGGAGCTCTACATGGAATGGTGTTTGGAGATAAGGTCTTCAAATACGTGATTATGTTAAAATGAGACAATTAGGATGACATCACTGACTGAGTATTGACTGGGGTCTTTTCATGAAGAGGAAGAGGCCCTAGGGACAGGTATACAGAGCTAAGGCCCTGTGAAGACACAGCCACGTGCAAGCCACGGAGAGACCTCAGAAGAAATCGGACCATGCTAGCTCCTTGATGTTGGAATTTCAGCATCTCACTGTGAGAAAATAGATTCTGTTTAAGCCTCCCCATCTGTGGCATTTTGCTGTGGCTCCCTGAGCAAGCTAGTGCACAGTAAAACCTAGCAAAACCCGAAAGGGTTAAGAGGAAATATAGTCATAGTGCCTAGAGTGGCTAACATTGAAAACATTTATGTGGCCATAGTAATGAAACACTGACAGAAAAACAAAATAAAACCAAGAAAAAAGTATGTTTCCAGCAAAATAAAAAATGTGTTCCAAGTACTTTGGGAACACGATAGAAAGGAAATGAGAGCTTAATTCTCATCACTGTAAAAGGACGTTAGGAGCAGTTTTAGAAGGGTGCCTGGGTGGTTCCGTCACTTGAATGTCAAACACTTGATTTCAGCTGAGGTCATGATGCCAAGGTTGAGGGACTGAGCCCCGCTTCTGGCTCTGTGCTAAGTGCTGATGTGAAGACTGCTTGGGATTCTCTCCCTCCCTCTTCCTCTGCCCCTCCTCCTCCCCTGGGAGCACATGCACGTTCTCCCTCTCATAAATAAATAAATAAATAAATAAATGTATTTAAAAAAGAGCCTTTATAGAGATGATGCTTACACATGTTAAATGAAAAAAAACCCATTTAATCATGTCTGTATTTGTATACATGTGTGTGTATGTCCTGCTCACTAGCTAGCAACTTGATTCTTTGGCCCAGTTGTTAGGTAGTTATTCAAAAATCACAATTGATATACAAGTATAATTAGAAAACTTTGGTGCATTCATTTAATCATATTTGTGTGTGTGTGTGTGTGTGTGTGTGTGTGTGTCCTACTAACTCACTTGCAACTTGATTCTTCTGTCCGACTTTTAGCTAATTCTGCAGATATATAATTAGAGTGATTTAGTGTATATTTATATGCATATCAAGCCTCACACAATCCTTCAAGCTAGGTATTATGATCTCCATTGTGTCCAGAATGAAATATTAAGTGGCTTGCCTAAAATGAAGACTTGATAAAATGAAAACAACTATTTTCTAAGTAATGGCTTTTGTTCACTTAGAACATACTAGTTGTTAGAGCAAAATAAAGGTTTATTATAAATAATAAAGCAAATTATTAACTCACCAAAGTAAAAGCTGTTATTATTATTATTATTTTTAGTATATACCAGAAAACTGAAACTTGCTTAAGGTGACTTAGAGGAAGGAGAGGAATGTAGGAGAGGAAGAGACAGAGCGAGGGAAAGTCAAAACCTGTGTCCTTTCCTATTAGCTCATGCTGTCAGCATCAATGCCAAAGTAGAGTCAACAGATAGAATTAAGTTCTAGAGTTCTAGATGTTCGTTCAGGTCGCTGTCTTGGTGGAAAAGAAAAGTAAATGTTCAGTGATGTTTTTTGGAAACGAAGAGGCATGATAGCTTTTATAAGCAAGATTCATCTGGCAAACTTAAAATAGATGTAAGCCTGCTAAAGCATCCAAATAGAAAATTATAAAGCTCATAACTAAGGTGCTAGTGGTTTAGCCATGACTTTTTGTACATCGAATATGTGTGAATGCTATGTTAAAAATCCTGGGATGGGGTGCCTGGGTGGCTCAGTCAGTTAAGTGTCTGATCTCACAGTTCATGATCTCACAGTTCGAGAGTTTGAGCCCCACATCAGGCTCTGTGCTGACAGTGGAGCCTGGACCTGCTTCAATTTCTGTCTCACTCCCTCTAACCCTCCCCCACTCACGTGTGCTCTCTCTCTCACAAAAATAAATAAACATGAAAACTTTTTTAAAAAAATCCTGGGCTAGAAGGGACTGGAATGTTTGTGTGTCTGTCTCCCCAGCAGATATACAGGGCCTTCAATAGCCTTCCCGGTGGGTGGGTAGCTATGATGCTGGAAAAGTGACCCACGGGGAGTTCTTGGCTGCATTTTGTTTACATGTCCAGATGTTTATATGCATTTACTTTCCTATCAGGCACTGCCAGACTTTTCCAGTGAGTAATTTATAAAGTTTTCAATTTATTTGATATCCATGTCTTTCCATTCCCTAATGGGCTCACCTCCATGATCTACTGCCACGATCAAAAGCATTTGATCTAGCATTTGACCTAGCAGGTCTTACCATCCCTGAGAACTGTACCATATCTGTATCAGTTAGAAACCTCAAGCAGAAAAGGAATTTATCAGAGAATATTTAGTGGCACACAAAATCTTTACAAAGGTCCAAGAACCAAGACTAGAGGCTTTGCAATCCGGAACAAGGCCCAGCTTATCACCTAAGGACTGCTCGCACAGGAACCTAGCTGCTCCCATGCCAGCAGGCTCTGCTGACGTAGGTACGGGATGGCATCACTGCTACCAATACCTACAGGAGCTGGGCAGGTATGTTTCCTTCTTTCCTCAATGGATATTTTGGGGGTACATGCTTCTCCTAGCCACCAGCTAAATCAAACTCTGCCAGAAAGTCTGAGAGGTAGATCCTAGATCACACTGCTCCAAGGAGGCTGGGAAGGTGACTTTTAACTTCTAACTGGGGGGGAGCATGGATTCCTGAGATGAGGAACCTCAGATAAAGGAGGGATGAGCAGTGTTTTTGAGCAGCTCTACCAGTCATAGAGAGAGAGAGATCTGGAAAGAGCAGGAGGTGAGGAGAGGGGTCAGTATTCCTAAAATCTCTGAAATATCCATTCCAGTGTTTCAAGCATTTCACTGTCCCACAACCAGATTGCCTTCCTCTTTCTTTAAACGCTAGTATCCTAGGGGTGCCTGGGTGGCTCAGTCATTTAAGAATCCAACTCTTGATTTTAGCTCAGGTCATGATCTCCGGGTTCGTGAGATGGAGTCCTGTGCCAGGCTCTGGGCTGACAGTGTGAAGCCTGCTTGGGATTCTCTTTCCTTCTTTCTCTGCCCCTCCCCTGCTTATGCGTGTGCATGCACTCTGTATCTCCCAAAATAAATAAATAAATACATAAATAAATACATAAATAAAATTAATAAGCTTAAAAGAGAAGCTCTAGTATCCTCTTTCTGGAAGTTATACGAGCACATAGGTACCCCAACCTGTTGACTCTACTATTCACTCTCCTTTAAACATTCTTCCTTCTTCATTATCCATTTTGTTTATTCATTCATTCATTCATTGATTTATTCATTCATTTGTTTAATGATTCCATTCCTCTCTTTGCTGTCTTCCTTATGACTCCCACAGGCTGTGCTGCATGGGGCAAGAGCTGGGTCCTGGAAAGAGCTTCTGCCACCCTGCTACACGGCAGTTTTAAGATGTGCGGCCCAAGCCTTTGCCATTTGAGGATTGTGGCAAATGACTCCTCATTATAACCACGTCCTTGCAAACATGCTTCATTCCTGTGTTGGTGCTGCCCTCCTTGCCCTCTGTTCTACTCAGGAGACAAAAGTCAAGTCACCGGTAAAGCTATCAGTTGTCCTCATAACTGATGCTGAGTACATGTACACAGCTTTAAAAAAATCACACAACCCTACTGACTAATTTTCCTTTAATGACTAAAATCTCTAAAAGGCATTGAACACTGCCGGGCATTCTATGCTATCCTTTATTTTTTATTATTTTTTAAAGGTTTATTTATTTTTGAGAGAGACAGAGAGAAAGTGGGTAAGGGCAGAGAGAGGGGGACAGAGAATCCAACATAGGCTCCATGCTGACAGCAGAGAGCCTGATGTGGGGCTCGAACTCATGAAGTGCGAGATCATGACCTGAGATGAAGTCGGATGCTTAACTGACGGAGCCATCCAGGTGCCGTCTACATTACTCTTTATTAAGTTTGAATATACATTTGGCCCCACACTCTTCTGGTTTTCTTCCTGCCTCAGCCCTGACTCTGTCTATTTCCTTCTCCTCCAATTCATGTCAAGTTCTCGAGATCCCGCAACGCAGATTTGAATCTCCCCAAGCCCTCTTCCATTTGGTAAATAGTACCTCAATTGTCTTTGTTGCTCAAGTGAAAATTCGGAATGAACCTTTACGTTCTTTCTCTGCCCTCACATCCCATCTGTCATGAACTTATTCACTTCCCTTCATTTCCACCTGCTATCAGTCCAGTGCCGGCCACTGCTGTCTCAGTCTCTCTTGCAGGAGCATCCATGGTACTCCAGCTTCTAACCTCACCCCATCTTGCAATCCATTGTCTAAATACAACAACCAGAGTGCACTTCCCGCAGGGTAAAATTGTCCTGTCCTTCCTCTTGAACTTGACATGACGATCCTAACTCTCCAAGATGGTCTTAAAGCCCAACATGACCTATGGCCCCACTTCTTTCATGAACGATCATATTCCTTTTCCTTAAAAAAAAACTCAGTATCTAAAATTATCTTGTTACTTGATTAGTGTTCGTGTGTAGTCCTGGTATCTTCCCACTAGAATGGGATAGAAGCATCTACTTTGACCATCCTTACTAATTTAATTACCTACTTCTTTTCCCTTGCTTTATTTTTATTTCCTTGCTTTACTTTTCTTCACAGTGCTGATGAGTCCTCAACAGTACATTGTTCGTGCACTTGCATGTTAAAATTTGTCTCGCCACACAAGAATGTGAGCTCAGGTGCCTCATGGCCTCAGTTTCTCCACCATATAGAACTGCTCCTGGAACAGATTAGGCTCTGGGATTCTGGAATGGGAAAAAGTTAAAGAGTAAATTAACTCCATGATAAGGAAGATAAAGGATATTCCTTCATAACATTTTAGGCGTGAAAGGGACATTTGTAGTCGTTTAGTTGAACATGATTAGCTCTGAGTGAGAAAACTGGGAGGGGGGGTGGAGGGAGTACAGCTAATTGTTGGAAGAATTGGAACTAATTACATAGCTGTCATCGAATTGACATTTCACCTTGCCACATTGTGTCCTTTGTAAGTAAATGAATTTCTTTTCTTGGCCTTCGTTTTGCTGCATGCCTTGGTCTGTGATCCCTTCAACGTTTCTGGTCTATTTTAGGTGCTTCAGAAATGTGTTTAATTAATATATGAATAAATAGTACTGTGATAACGGCTACTGATAAATTATATGACCTGGTAGCATTTGCCTTGCTTCATTTCTACTTGTCACGGTAGAATCTTTGATGATCTCTGATACTCCTGCTATTTCCTCTCTTTCGGTCACAGAACTGGGAAAAATGTTTGCGTGTCTCAAGGAAACATATTTTGAGTTCCTGGGGTCTAATGGGAGCACGGAGGAGGGAGTCTCTGAGTAGGAAGCTCTCACGTTCTTTCTGACAGCACTTCCCTGCAGCCCCTTTCTGCGCGGACTGAAGCCAGGATAGAAATCTTCAGGAAGGTTGCTGGCTGCACATGGGGTGAAGCCACCCTTTGAACATCTGCACTTCCCATCTGCTCTTCCCTGCCAGTGCTGTGCTCCGGGCTGGTGCCAACCGGCCCACGCGGTGCTAATCGGGGCGCGGGGGTGCCAAAGCGTGAGCCAGGTGAGGGCCCTGAGCGCCGCTCCAGCACGGGGCTGCTGGCAGTGTGGCCTCCGGGCTGGAGCCTCGCAGGCACACCCAGGCGGGGGCCAGGGGCGGGGGCGGGGGGTGCGCAGCTGCAGGGTGCCGTGTGTGCCCCCTTCCTCTTACCCTTCAGCTTGCCTGTCACACACCTTGCTGTCAGAACGCTGAGCAGCAGCTTCGGAAGGTGAACTGGGTCCACGATGACTAACAGGTGCTGCGTTGCTGACAGGAACACAATTTCGCGACTTAAAAATAAAAAAAGGAAATTCTGCTCCGTCCACGTTACAAGGAAGGTGGATTTAATGAAGTGGAGCGGTATGAATATTGACATTTTAGCTCACATTGAACCTGTGTATATCCTGAGTTTTGCAAAATCTCCTTTAGCCAGTTTTGACTATGACAGAGAACTTCATTTACAAGAGGGAAAAAAACTGTTTAAATCAAGATACAATTACAGAGAAAGAAATGTGAGCATATCCTATCTGGGTTTAGACACTATTATTTTTAATGTTCAGCTTTTTCATGCACGTTAGGGAAAAGAAGCCTTAGAAACCCAGCACTGTTCATTCACTTATTCATCCATTTACCCATTAAGTAATGACTTTGCTGCTCATCTTATGATGAGTGTGGCGTTGGTCTGGATGCCAGAGTAGAGAAGTCACAGAAAATAAAATGGGAGGCACAACGAAAAAGAGGTGCTTGTTTTTTCCTAATTAACATAGACATAGAACAGGAAAATAATAGCACATTCTTCTCAAATCCGTTCACATTATCCTATGAGAGCTCTGTGCTCACATATGAAAGCTCCAAAGGATGCTTAGATCCGAGGTTCTGGAAGCAAAGATTCCTTGAGATTATGTTATAAACAGCAATAATTGATCGGAGGTGGGGGTAAAGGGACAGGAGCCTGTTTCTCACAAACACACACACACACACACACACACACACACACACACACACACACACACCCCATTCTGAACCAAGGGCTCCAGAAAGGAATTGAATTGTCCCAGGGACAAAGAACTACCCAGGTGCATTTTCTAAACAGGCTTGACAGTGAACAGTAGAAGGGCCTGTTATCACTAAATCTCTTTATCCAGTTTTACTTTTGGTATATTTCACTAAAGTTTACTATGTAATTTAGTTACTAGGAAAACAAAGGAAGACAGGGAGTTAGGTGAAAAGGAGAGGTTCAGGGAGACAGGCCTTTCAGGAGGATGGAGCGATGACGGTGTGAAGGGGTATTTCCCTCATGACCCTCAATGGCTGGTAGTGGCAGCCAGCCACCCTACACTAATAACAAATCTCCATGGTCCAAGGAGCCTTGGGTAAAGGTGATCCCAGGCCCTGATGCTCCAGTCTCCTAAGAGCCACGCATTGCCCGGAAGTGGATCACACTTCCATGTGACCGAGTAGTGCTGATGCTCACTTTGCCCTATTCCCAGAACTAGTTTCATGTTTCTTCTGCAATTCCTGGGCAGCCCTGCGTTATCTGGTTGTACATTGTAGTAACTGAAATCTTCTACTTCTGTGTATGTTCAAGGTCTACCGCACATATGAAAGGGTAGCCAGAATAGTAAAAACAATAATACTCGTAACTAACATTGCATGAAAACTTATATGAGTCAGAGATTATTTTGACTCTGACATTCATATAAAGTATTATTAGAACATCTATTTCACGGATGTGGAAAGCAGAGCACAGAAAAGCCAGGAATTTACCCAAGGTTGCACAGCAAATCATCAGTAGTGATTGAACGTAAGTGTGAGTTGTAGGGATGAGAACCCTATTATGAAGAGCCCTGAATATTCTTCCACAAGGGATGGACTTTATCCTGCAGATGGTGGGAAGCTACTCAGGGATTATAGGCAGAGGAGTGGCATGATCAGATGCAAACCAGGTTTGAAGCATTTGCAAAATTGAGTCTTACAAAATTAAAATAATTTTGCAAAGGCTATCTACCTAGGAAATGACAGAAATGCACATATCCAGGTATGAACACAGGTCCCACAGCTTAAACTGTTTTATCCTACAGCTTCTTTCCAGCTGCAGGCATGGAGGAAGGGGAGCCAATAGGCAGGTGATCTTCCCAAGGAAGGGAAAGGTAGTATCTGTTTTTGAAGCATTCCAGGAGTTAGCAATCTGGGCACTTTACTTGCACAGTGTGGCAGTGGGAACAGAAGGGACCCTGGCGGATAAGCTATCGTTAATCTCTGAGCTGCACGAGGCCTCAGAGGTGGAGGCCACTGCATATTTAAATGGAAGCTGAGGACCATGTGAGTAAGACTGGGCCTGAGTGAACTGACCTGTATGAATCAACATGAGAAAAGAGTTATCAGAAATTAAAAGTTGGGTGACTATTTTTTTTAAATATTTGGAATAATGTTGAGATGATTTTTTAAATGTTTTTATTTATTTCTAGGAGAGAGAGAGAGAGAGACAGTGTGAGCAGGGGAGGGTCAGAGAGAGAGGGAGTCACAGACTGAAACAGACTCCAGGCTCTGAGCTGGCTGTCAGCACAGAGCCCGACGCGGGGCTCGAACCCACGAACCGCGAGATCATGACCTAAGCGAAAGTCGGACGCTTAACTGACTAAGCCACCCAGGTGCCCCAATGTTGAGATGATTTTGAAAATAAATGATTATGATTATTTGGTAGCTACATATAATTTCATGAAGACCAAAAGTTAGATATTCACTTACAGATACTTACCAAGATCTGGAGAATGGAGGGAGTATCATTATGCTCAGTGATGGTCAAGGTACTACATTCTGAATCACTGCTATGTCTTAGCCTCTTCACATCACATCTGCTTTGCAAAGGTCAAATACGTCATGTTAATTTCATATCTTAGATTCAAAATTTGTTTCTTGCTCTCAATGTTGTCAGGGAAGATGAGGGAGTCGTGACTTAAGGATGGGAACTTTTGGGTCCTGGTGTCAGAAATCTGACATTCGTGGAGCAGCATGCCATGCCAGTTTATGTCAAGCTCTTAATAAGCATGTGTATAAATGGTAAGAGAGGCTTTTTTTGGAATCTCTGCTCAGAAATTTCCAACATGAGTGAAGGTGATCTAGGTAAATATCAATGAGAACTTAAACCTATGTAACAGGTAAACATTTCTTAAGAGATGAGTTCTCTGACATCTTCACTGATAGAGAAAAAGAAAAGTAAAACCAAACTTACCCCTTCAGCTTTCTTTTCTATGGTTAAATTTCATAAAACTCAAAATGGCATGAAACTGCTTTTCCCCTTAGTTATTTTTATTGGCCTGCTTTTAGATTTTTGTGGCTGTAATGTTGGAGATAGGTAGTGAGCCACCTTTTCAATTGGATGCTCAGGACCCAGGGTGCCAGCGCGGCCACCATGGGAGCAAGTACTCATGTGAAATCAACAGCAGAGGATGAAAGGAATCCCAGACAGGCAGAAAGGGATAGAAGGTGCAAATGAAGATTCCCTATAAGGCAACATATAAATAAATGACTGTGTGTCAGAAAAAAAAAAAAGACCTAGGTAATTCACAGTGAGTAAGAAAGATGAAATTCCTGCCATGCTTATGGAGTTCATGGCTACAGTTTCCAGAAAGGCTGGTGTGAACAAGGCAGGTTGTTAGGCTTGGATGAGCTGGAGATGAGACCTGCAGTCAAAACAAGGCTTCAGAGGCATCTGGGGGGCTCAATCTGTTGAGCATGGGACTTCAGCTCAGGTCATGATCCCACGATTCATGAGTTCCAGCCCCACATCAGGCTTTGTGCTGTCAGCATGGAGCCTGCTTTGCATCCTTCGTTCCCCTCCCTCTCTGCCCCTCCCCCGCATGCACTCCCTCTCTCAAAAATAAATTAAAACTCAAAAAAGAGATAAGGCTTACATAGGGAAGACAAAACATTTGTGATTTTATGAACTTGACATGATTGCAGGCACCAGTTTGGAGCTCCATTACCGAACCTGACTTAAAATTTAGATATAGTTACAGCTGAGGTAGATCGGATTTTTTAAAGAAAAAAAATTTTAATGTTTATTTTTGAGAGAGACAGTGAGAGCCAGGAAGGGGCAGAGAGAGAGGGAGACACAGAATCTGAAACGGGCTTCAGGCTCCAACCTGTAAGCACAGAGCCCCATGTGTGGCTTGCACCCACGAACTGTTGAGATCATGACTGAGCCAAAGTTGGGCGCTTAATCGACTGAGCCATCCAGGTGCCCCAAGGCAGAATGGATTTTGAACTCCTCTCTGCGGGAGTTGTAAGGACTGAGCCTATGGTGGGGTCAAGGAAACTTAACATGTGAGCCAGAGTGATGTGGAGAAAGGTACCAGGTAGATAATTTCTTACACCAAGAATAAGTATGTAAGAATAATGTTTTCCATACATGGTTCAGCAGGTACCGTTATCCCTCAACATGCTTTCTACTCAGATATCTTAGAAAACAGTTAAGCAATATTAAAATTGGATTGTCTTTTAACCCCATGACTTCTCAAAAAATACGCAATACTGAAATTTGTAGGCGTGTATCATTTCCAAAATTTATTTGATCAGAAAATCTTTTTTTTTCCCCTCTCAAGGAAACTCTGCCCCAAATCTCTGTCATACCTCCCACGAAACTCCGGGAACAGCTCTACACACCTCCACACAGTGCAGAAAGGGAAGTCTCAGGGAACAAAACCCCGGAATCAGATACTCTCAAGGAAAAGCGTCAGGACCAACCCCGAAAGCAGGGCATCCCGCTGACCACAGCGCTGCTAGATGCACAGAGCTCTCCTGTAAACTTCCACAGTCAGGACATCCAGATCTATGCAGTCTGTGTCCCCTTGATGTGACTCAGTGCACCCACCAGCCGCTGATTTGCTTCCCACTGCCATGTGGAATTTCTAACCTGCTTTCAGTGAATGCCCCAACACCTGTTTCCACAGTCTTGAATTCGCCGAAGCCTGGATGTGTACTTAGGAAATCGCCCTCCACGAAGCCCTCATAAATGGAGGATTTTTCTTTAACTCTTCTCCTTCCTAAGTAAAGGAAGGTAAACATAAGTGCCCCGGCTGCAAATGTCAAAACCTGTTGCTCTTAATCTTCCTCCCTCCCTCAGGATGGAATCTTGATGAAGTCATAGGGATATGCAGTCCAGCTCAAAATATCCGTCTCTCAACACCGAATACATTATGGCCCAGGGCCTCTCCCACCATTCACATTTTGATATTAACATCAGTGACTTCCATGTTCATTTAGATGTTTGACTCGGTTTCTTGACAGTCTCAGCTCTACTAGGGCCTTCCTGTCTTCTGCGGCAGCACCCCAGTCTCCCAGAAGGCTACCTCCTCCAGGCTTCTTAGCACTTCCTGTCTTTCTAACTTGCATACTTGACCACACCTTCAGGGGCATTCTTCAGTTCCAAGCCATAGTGGTTAAGATAGTGGTTTTAAATCCAGAGGCAACTTATACTCATCTGAGTAGCATTTAAAAAAATGCTAAAACCATGGCAACTTGGTGGCTCAGTCAATTAAGCGTCTGATTCTTGATTTCGGCTCAGGTCATGATCTTAGGGTCATGAGATTGATCCCTGGGTTGGGCTGTGCACCTACAGCACAGAGCCTGCTGGGAATTCTCTGTTTCCTTCTCTCTCTGCCCCTCTTCCACTCATGCACTTTCTCTCTCTCTCTCTCTCTCTCTCTCACACACACACACACAATAAGTAAATAAATATGAAAAAGATAGTAATACTAAAAATTATATAGAAATTAAAACCACAATGAGATCTTGCTCACACTCATCATGATAAATTGAAACCACAATGAGATCTTGCTCATACTCATCATGATAGCTAAAATTATAAAGAATGACAGACAGTACCAAGGGGTAGTAAGACTGTGGAGCCACCAACCTCTCACGTATCACTAGTATTGGCACCATTACTTTGGGAAACTTTTCTGAGTATCTCCTAAAGCTTAATATACACCTACCCTATGCCCGAACAATTCCAAGTCTAGATGTGTACGCAAGAGAAATAAACGTACATATACACCAAAAATGCATGTAAGAATGTCCATAGCATCATTCATAATAGGCCTCAATGTGAAAGAACCTCCTTGTCACTAGGAAATGGCTAATTAAAAATTGTGGTATTCTTACTACACAACAATCAAAAAGAAAAAAGCTATAAATGGCAATAAAATCTCAAGATCTTATACTGAGTGAAAGACACCAAACCTGATAAGAATATCTATATCTTCATCTATAGCTATAGCTATATGTTCTTTCCCTTCTAAAAGTTTTTTAAATTGTTTATTTATTTTTGAGAGAGAGACAGAGAGAGACAGAGCATGAGCGGGGAGGGGCAGAGAGAGAGGGAGACAGAATCTGAGGCAGGCTCTAGGCTCTGAGCTGTCAGCACAGAGCCACCTCGGGGCTCAAACTCACAGACCATGAGATCATGACCTGAGCCAAAGTCAGACACTTAACCAACTGAGCCAACCAGCCACCCCTTCTTTCCCTTTTTTTGGCCTCCTTCCCATGTGCCTTTCCCATTTTTATTCCTCTCTGCCACTTTTTTCTATACTTTTGACCTAGTTGACGAATCATTCACTTTTCACTTGGATGCATCTATAGAGGTCTTTGATTTCCTGCAGGTTAAGAAGAGTTTGAAGGTGAAGAAAGCAGCTGTCAGCAGGCTGGTCTTAGAATAAATCATCTATAAGGCTGTCAAACCTATTAGACTGCCAAGCTTGAGAACCTCTTAACTAAATTTCAGTGAATTATTATCTTAAAAATGCATCATGTTTCTTGACTTTGCCATACATTACGAAAGGTACTCAATCACAGAACGGGATGGAACAAACTCGGAGAGACTTCACTGGTCAACTCTGGGGCAATTTCAGCATCAAAATCAATAATACTAAGAACAGATTAGAACTCATTGAATAAAAGAAGAATCCATAAGCTGATACTGATACAAGTAAATAAGCAAATAAATGAAAAAAAGATTTTGGAAATTAATCTGAATGACGAGTAGTT
The DNA here is from genome assembly GCF_003009895.1 of Hyaena hyaena. Lineage (NCBI taxonomy): Eukaryota > Metazoa > Chordata > Mammalia > Carnivora > Hyaenidae > Hyaena > Hyaena hyaena. The sequence goes on from NW_024080648.1 coordinate 1,765,487, forward strand.
TGATGTTTATGTTTTTAAGCTGATACTTTTACTTTACTAATATCTCAAAATACCTATTTATCCAGCACTTACACATTCTGTAATTATGCATGGTATGTGTAAAAAATATTAAGCATGCAGCATGTTATCCTCTTTAATAGAAAAGTAAAAATTACACTGCTTTAGTTTTTTTTAAAATGTGCACTCTATTGTATTAAGAGTGCTCTTCACTGTAGAATGAAAATCAATATGCAAGCACATAGTGAAAATAGAAATCATTGCATGCAAATTAGTGTCCTAACAACATCATTTAATAGAATGTAAGTCTACATAATATTAATGTGTGAATGGATGTGAGAAACTATGATATCTTGTGCATTCATGTTAGGACATATATTTGAATATGAAACCTCCTGGCCAGTCTCTGGCTGTTAGTTCCTCTCATTAAAGAGTGTGGTAGAGAATGTTCCTAGTCCTTTTCTTCTAATTTGGTCTCCCCGTGGCCAGTGAGGGTCTGTCTGATTGGATAGTGTCTATACCAAAGGGACTGACTACTGCTCTGATTAGCCACTTTGTCAACTGTCACTTGCAATCAATTTGGCTGATGGAAGGAGCCTTCAACTCTGATCAGAATGTCTGTTTTGTCAGAATAGCTGAGTACCGGGATGCAGATCGATGCAGTCACAATGTTCCATATGTGCAAGACAGGGATGGAAACATGACAAAAGCACTTTGTAAGCATAAATAATTAATAAGTGATAAGCGCAAACATGACATCTCAGAATTACTTTAACACTGACCTACTAAAGGAATCTCCATCTGAAACCCAAACTACTGTGGCTCAGCCCCAGGGAAAAACAATTGAACATTATTGATTTAAGCTACATGTACATCAACATGCATTAATTCAAGTCTAGAAACATAAAGAATAGGGGCGCCTGGGTGGCTTAGTTGGTTAAGCGTCCTACTTTCGCTTAGGTCATGATCTCGCGGTTCGTGGGTTCGAGCCCCACGTCGGGCTCTGTGGTGACTGCCAGCTCAGAGCCTGGAGCCTGTTTCAGTCTGTGACTCCCTCTCTCTCTGACCCTCCCCTGCTCACGCTGTCTCTCTCTCTCTCAGAAAACAAAAACAAAAACAAACAAACAAAAAAACACATAAAGAATAGTGAAGCCATATGCATTTGCCCTGGCACTTCTCTATAGAACATTATTTTTATTTTCTTTCCATAAGGCATACACACAACTCAAAGTCATTGTTACTCATGAGAAGTCCTCCCATCATTTTGAGGCCCATTTCAGTTGCCATCAGGTGTACAAAGGGAATCTGACCCTTCAAGCTATCTACAGTAAAGCATGTATCTTCTATCGTTTGTCTCTCTAAAATGATATCGAATACGCGTTCAGCCTTGAATGGAAGTAATTTATCTCTGTGCATATTTCTTCCACTAGTTAGGTATTTTACAGTTCTTCTTAACCCGAATACAGTGTTTATCAACCATGTCAATAAAGAAATACAAAAAGCTCATGACACTCCCGTGTAATGAGATCAGTATCTGATATCTAAAATGTATACCCAACGTCTAGAGTAGATCTAGCAACTAGGAACTAAGGAGATTTTGTTGAGCTTTACTTTCTATAGCTTTAAATAAGTATAAAAAACCAGAATCATTCTAATATGCTACTATATCATTCTATATTCATGTTATTATAATTATTATTAATCACTATAAAAAATGATATGAAATTACCTTCACAGAACTAACTGTAGCATCTCTGTTCTCCATTCTAGCTTTGCTCTTCTTAAGTATTCCTACCTCTATCCATTGGATATCAGAAGACATGAAGATAAATTCACTCCTAATTAATCCTAATCTTACCCATCTTTGCAGTTCTCAGAACACTGGGCTGAATAATTTCCATCCAGCACATCCTCATGAACATTTTTTAAATGGAACGCACTTACGCGTATTCATCTGTCTTAAACTTGATCTTAATAAAAACATCTTGATCCACCAAAGATTTTTCAGAAATCTCTGAAATTTTACTGTTTTTAATAATCACTCCTGATTCCGTATGTGTGTTTTTTTGGGGGGGAGGAAATAATTTCATCTACTCCAAAGTGAAATATTTTCACTAAAAGGCAAAGGCAGAGTCTATCAAGAGGATTGCAGAAAGCTACGCATGCCTGCCAACGAGTTTCAGCTTTCCCAGCGGGGCACTTAATAAGCTAATGAACCCAAATGTAAAGTGAATTTTTCTAATGGACTTAATAAGAGTGGGCAGCACTAGAAGGGTTTAGTTGACGGAGAACCAAGTTGAACAGTGCACCACTGCCAAATGAACATGTGGCACACAAAAAATAATTGTAAAGCTGAGTGTTTGGCTTTGTACTTGGTTTTGTACCCATGATATATTGGCTTATTGATTATAGCACGGTCACTTTCCATATTATATAAATATAATAATATATATAATATGTATATATGTACGTATATAATATTTATATACGTACGTGAAGAAGACAAGTTATATATATATGTATCCTTTTATATACATAAAATATCGACTAGGACTAGTTCACTTAGAATCAAAGCTCTGTCTGTAGATAAATCAGTGTCCGCATTATATGCAAGGGCAGGGCTGGCGTTTAAGCTTCATTTCGCAGGAAAGTATAGATGGGAAGGCAGAGGTTGTTCTGCAGTGTTCTGCACTGAAGGCAAGGGAGGCTGCCTGTGGTTTCCAAACTGGTTCCTACAGAAAACTGCCTCGAGAGCAGGTCGCGGAAAGGTTGCACAACCCAGTGCAAGGCTGCCGATTCTCCCATTTCAACTTAAACCGAAACACCATATTTGACTTTCACAAGACAGTCCTGCCACTTACAACATCAAAGCCCTGAGAGCCAGTTTATTGAAACAGGCAGTTTCTAAATTTTTTTGACTCACAAACTTGTTGTGCTATCAAATATAGTGTCATAATTATTTTAAAGAGTTACAAAACTATTCCCTTCTCTTTATGTGTCATGTGCCGAAGAAATTGTTTTTCTAACAAATTATTTTAAAATATAGGAAAGCCCATTATATATTTTTAAAGTTTATTTATTAATTTACTTATTTATTTGTTTATTTATTTTGAGAGCGAGAGAGGGAGAGAGAGAGAGAGAGCAAGCAGGGGAGGGGCAGAGAGAGAAGGAGATAGAATCCCAAGCAGGCTTCAAGCTGTCAGTGCAGAGCCTCACGTGGGGCTCAAACTCACGTACCATGGCATCATGACCTGAGTCGAAACCGAGAGCCTGATGCTTAATAGACCGAGCCACCCAGGTGCCCCTATATTTTTTTTTATTTGTTTTAATTTCATTTTTTACTATTTTAAAAAATTTTAAAAATATTAAGAAAAATGTTCTTCATCTTTACTTGTTTTTAACTAGCAACATGGTATTTGATTTACCAGAGTAATCATGTAAGAAAAGCCCGATTTATTTAAATATGTATTCAAAAACAACCAGCATTTGAGGCGCCTGGGTGGCTTAGTCGGTTAAGCAAAAACAAGCCACATTATTGTTTGATGTGATTTATCTATATTATGGGCCATTTATTTTGTTTCATTTTTTTAATTTAATTCATGCTTACTTATTTTGAGAGAAGAGAGGACCGGGGCAAGGAGATGAGGAGAGGGAGGGAGAGACTCCAAAGCACTCCTGCACTGTCAGTGCAGAGCGGGGCATGGGGCTCAATCTCATCAAATGTGATCATGACCTGAGCCGAAATCAAGAGCTGGATTCTTAACCTACTGAGCCACTGTGGAGTCCCTATTATGGGCCAGTTAAAATTTAGAGGATACAAACATAAAATTAACTAATAATAAAAATAATTTAAAATTATATTAGGGTCAAGCCCACCAAGAAAGTTAGTCAATATTAAGCGTACTTTGTGACTGAGTTTTCTAATCTCCTCAAGATACATTTGGTGGCTTTCATACTGTTCTGCTGAAAGAGAAAATAAATAAATGGTTAGTTTATTTGCAGATTTAAAAAAAATAAAATCAATACTCTTGTCTTCTTTAATAGGATGAATCCTTAAGACTCCCAACCAGTGGTTGGAGAAGCTCTGGTAAAACATTCCATGCACTCATTCAAGACAGAATATGTTACCACACCCACTGTTCTGTGTGGTGAAGGGCTAAGTGGTTAAGAAAATGAGCAAAAATAACAAAGCATCTAGTCAGGACATTGTAATACACCTTTTGAGAAACTGCCAGCGACTTCATTATGGAAGTAGAGGGCACCATAGATGAAGAACTGACGAAACTGGCAATGTCTGCCCTGATGTACAACAAAATCACTTCCCTCTTTCCCCTTACAGAAGAGACCTGGGTCTGACTTAGCAAAAAGTGCCTTCTTGTTTGACGTGCGGATGGAGAAAGTACTGTAATACCAAAGGCATTTTCTTATGTTATATGTAATTTCTCAACAGTTTGTTAAATAGAAGTTTAAATTTAGACGTGTGTATAAAGAGGTTCACACCAAATAGCTCTTTTATTAGATGGCAGAATGGATGTATAGACTTTCCGTAAGGAAGAAACTGTTTAAAAGTGGCAATATGTGAACTCCCATCAGGTAATCAGGTTGTAGATTTGGTATATTATTTCCAGAAAACTTATTTGTTAGCTTGTTTTAGGTCACTTAAAAAATGTTTTTAATCTCTATTCTTGAGAGAGAGAGAGAGAGATTGAGAGGGAGAGAGAGGGTGGGGGGAAGGGTCTGGAAGAGAAGAGACACAGAATCCAAAGCAGGCTCCAGGCTCTGAGCTGTCAGGACAGAGCCCAACGCAGGGCTTGAACTCACAAACCATAAGATCATGACTTGAGCTGAAGTCGATGCTCAACTGCCTGAGCCACCGAGGCACCCCAGTTTTAAGCCACTTTTAAATCCTGCTATTTTAAAGGAATATAATGAGCTATTGAGAAATGAATTATCTTGTGACACAGTGGAGTATATCACCTTCTAGTGCCACAGCCACCTTGATAGCTCCCCACTCTGTGGTCTGATTTAAAACTTTGCTTACTCTATAAGAAACGTGCAGCAAGACGGTGAAAGACGGGGTGCGGAGGGGCCCGCAAGAGGGCTATGGACCCTAGCAAACAGGCATCAGCAAGAAAGGGAACTGGCCACCAGCTGGATTTCACCTTTCCTCTGATCCATTGGTGGGGTTGATTAGAGAATGAGAGGTTGGTGTCTATATAAATATATGTGGCTTTCCTGTAAGTAAATTTAGGTTTGTTCTAAAAAGTTTCTCATCCTCTTAACTCCATGCCAGAATGTGCTGGCAAAGACAGCATCTTCATCATCTTCTTATGAACACAAACGACTTTTCCCACAAAATGAGCATTTCCCACAAAGAACAGTAAAGGCAGAATGCAGACAGGAATAAACTAGAGAAACATACATACTGATTCTTTTCCTTGTCTTTCTCCAGACATTCCCAGGTTCGGCATCACATTGTATTTCAGAGTTACTTTCATGATTGAAAAGGAAATAGAAGAGATTGGAATCAGATGTAAAAATTAACAGAACATATTACAAATTGTTTAATGCTTTGTTATCTTTTGCATAGTAAGGTAATATGTCTTATCTTCTTGGATTTCCAACATTTGGCTTATATATTTAATTGATGTGTAATTGCTGACATCCATTTGTTCTACACCTAAGGATTCAGAAATCTTTCCCCATCTGAAAAGATGTGTTTGTGTGCATACCTAGATTCCATGACAAAGTTTTTCTTTTTCTTTTTGATAAAGGACAATTACTAAACATATTAAAATTGATATATGAATTTCTGTCCATATACTTATCCTGGCTTTGACTGGGAATTCTTTTTGATGATTGTGTGACTAACCCATTGTATATGTGCTTTAACTATGTATACATGGCCAAAGAAAATTATATAAATCGTACAATCATTGTTATACATTGTATATTCATCTTTTTTGGAGATTATATGGTGATATCGTATGGTGATTGTTATATGGTAATAAAACAACCAAAACAATTATATTGTATAATCTCCTTAGTTACATTTTAAATTTATATTTTAAATCTATAACCATGATTTAAAAATCACTTTAAAAACAATGATACTGAGAGGTGCCTGGGTGGCTCAGTCAGTTAAGCGTCCGCTTCGGCTCACATCATGATCTCACAGTTTGTGGGTTCGAGCCCCACGTTGGGCTCTGTGCTGACAGGTAGAGCCTGGAGCCTGCTTTGGATTCTATGTCTCCTTCTGTCTCTGGCCCTCCCTCACTTGTGCTCTGTCTCTCAAAAATAAATAAATGTAAAAAAAAAATTTAAAAAAAACAATGATACCCAAACATTCATAAATATACTGATCTTATCTAAAATGTTTAAAATAATTCTGTGCACTTAGAGATGTATTTTCTCAGGGTACTAGATCATGGTGAATATCTATTTAGTGGGAATTGTTTTACCTGAATTCTTCAAAAAAAAATGATTTCTAAGGTTTTAATAATATAAGTTTCTTCCTTATAGAGCATATATTTGATATATTTCATACTATATACTTAGAAAATACCACTCACTTGTTCATAATTTTTTTATCATTTCATTTATTGCAAGTTTGGAGAGAAATGAAATTTGGCACATATATGTGTTTTTCATAAGTGGTTTTTTTTTTTTCAAAATATGCTTGAATCCAAGTAATAAGTTACCTTTGTAATAATATTTCTAATAAAATTTACCAGCCTGCAATCTTATCAATTTATTCTGACTTTGGTAGGTATAAGTACATAAAAACAAAAAAAAGATCTTTTCATATGCTTGAAATAAATCACAGCTCACACTAGTTTGTTGATATTTTCTAAAACTGGGCAGAAACATACCACTTTCCATTGCAAAGCATTTACAAGAAAGAAGCAATTTGTTTTAAATAAGACATTATGTAAGTATAACCATAGTCTTTTACCTGGAAACAAACTCACTTAAAAAAAAAAAGGCAATAGGAGACTAAAGGCTGCTTCATCAGCATGTACAACATACCCCTACCATCAGCCTTAGCATGGAGGAGAAGAAAAGGTGGTGGAATGGGGTAGAAAACAAAAACCGAAAACCAGACTTAAAACTTTTGTTTTCTTAGAACCATTAGTATTTAATTATCTGTTGACCACAATTGGGGTAACTACTTAAGTAACAAATTTGCTATTTTATGGTTTTGTATAATAACTCACATATGAGTTAAAAGAATCCTTTTTTTTAATATTAAATTTGCATTTTCAGAATGCTTGCTGGTTATTTACTTTCTTTTGCAAATTAAATATATCAAATATATGAAATGTAAGTTATAATGGAGAAATAGCCTGACACTTTAAGTAAATAGTGTGCCAAATAGAATTAAGAATTATTGGAATTGTATGGTTTGAACAGAAATGGTACTTTAGTCATTACATCTAACTATGACAATACACAGATATATGGAAAATAGATCTAAGCATGTAAATAGTATTCAAATTCCTGAAACAGAGAGAAACATAAACTTAAAATAAGATAGCATTTTCCTCCATAAAGTTGCTAAGTTTAAAAAATGCATGGTCATAGTCCGTGTTGGTGAGATTTTTAGGAAAATAGGTCCTGTTATCTTGCAGATGAGTGTGACTATTCCTATATGAGTTTTTTTTTGGTGTGTGTGTGTGTGTGTGTGTGTGTGTGTTAAGTGAGATAGATATATTAATATTCTCAAAAATGTTGTACACTTTGGAGGAAGATTTCCAATGTGAATAATGTAGTATGAGGAAATACAGATTCATGCAAAAAATACAGATTATTGATTTATATAGGAAGATTGGGGGTAAAAAACCTTAGATGTCTTTAATTGGCCTATTATAAAACAATTTATAGTGTGTACAAATGTAAGAAAATCTTTGAAGCCATTGTGAATCATGATTTGAAGAATATATAATGGGTATTCCTTTTGCCAAAATACTGGATAAGAAACAGCATAAAAACCCTCTTGCATTCAAAGTCAGGGATGGTATATCACAAAGCTAGTAAGCCACCTAGGACACAAACTCTCTGATTCCAAAGATCACTTATGCTATTAATTACTTGCCATAGATGAAGACACCGTTGTTAGTGAACATAATACATGATCATACTAATGATTAAGAGTCATATCATAAATACACATCTAATATATTAAGATAGTTTCTATAATCAAGAAGCATGCTAAAATGAATTTACACAGGAAAGCTATACCAAGTAATCAATATTTTTATAGAAATGATTTTAAATTAACACATCTTCATGAATGGCCTAAATCTCAACAGTACTTGATAAGTCAAGGATTTATCCAAATGTAAAGCCATAGTCATTGAGAATTTTTAAGGAAAGAGAAGGTCTTTTGCTCTGAACGATTTTCCTCAGTTTTTACTCACAGGATTGAGCCATTATTTCATTAAACAGAGCCATGTTATTTATTTTTGTGTGTATATTTTACCTTCATAAATGATTCTCATAGCTATTTCAACAACTGCCTTTATCATTCTTTTCAAAATCTTCAAAAGTTTAGTGGCGCCTGGATGGCTCAGTCGGTTAAGACTCCAATTTGAGCTCAGGCCATGATCTCGTGATTTGTGAGTTTGAACCCTGCATCATGCTCTGCGCTGACAGCACAGAGCCCAGTTGGGATCCTCTGCCTCCGTCTCTGTCTGACCCTCCCCACCTTCTCTGTCAAAAATAAACATTTTTAAAAGCTAAAAAAATTAAAAAGTTTCAAAAGTTTATATTTACGTATACTTTACAAAAGTTTCTTACGTAGCTTAAAAATTACTTAAAGACATTACCACTCAAGAATTTTTAACTGAATATTTTTTTACCAAATATGTTAACACAATATTGAGTGGCTGTTGACAATCATAGATTCATATCAAGAAATGGAAAAAATCTACCATATTTAAACATATTATCATCTCAAAGACAACATTATAGAACTGTAGGATTTATATGTCCCTCCTCTGTAAATATTACACATATTCAGTATCTTTTCTTGTCTCTATTCATCCAAACCATGCATTTCTTGCAAAATAGAGTATCAAAGGAATACATTGAAAATGGAAAATAATAGTCACAGTTGAAATCCTCTTGTTTATATTTAAATAACTAAAATTAGAAATTTTGCATATAAAGTAGTGCCCTAACTTATTTGCTCATGTGTACAGTGATATATAAGAAGGAGTGATAGAAAATAACATTTTGGAAGATATACTGTATATCGGGCAGTGTGCTAGTTGTTCAAGTATAGGTTATGTTGGTTCCATTCTATTGAGGGCTGTATTCTTGGCTAGAAATGACAAAGGTTCTCACCCTGACCATATTTCCTCTTAGTGTACCCCACAGACGTCTTCCCAGCCCCTCACCACCAGGGCCAATGTGTGGCTGGATTGGCTCTTGTGGTTCTTATTATGATTGCAGGACACACTTCAGCAAGACAACTAGGGAACCTTGAAGAATGAGATTTATTACTTCCAAGTACTGGAGCGTATGTGATATCCCTGATGGCCACACACCATGATAGAGGAGGGAAGCATGAAGCTGGTCTCTGCCTTTATTTGGGTTGAGAGTGGTGAGCCGAGGGCTTCCTGGGTTCACTTTGCATTGCAGAATTTAAAGCATAGGAGTGGAAACTAGTGCATGGGAAGGGAGGAGCTGGGTCACTCAAGAGGTTAATAATCTAGGTTAAGCCTAGGGGCTTCTAAAAGGGAACCTTCATGCGGGGAGGGCAGCCTTGTTTCTTTTCTCATCACGTTCTGTGTCACGCATGGGGCCATATGTTTATTTGTGATGGGTGTTTTTAAAATGGATGCCTTGGCCATCAAGAGCTCAGTGTCAGGCACTCACAATAAAAAGCTGAATGTCAGACATTGACCCTAAAGTGTGTCACCACATTTTACCTTGCTTAGGCCAACATATGTTATTGTATACATTCCCATTTTAGACACGAGGACCCTGAAGCCCACACACGTTATTTGTGTGGAATCACAGACATTGGAATTTGAATCTGCGTAACTGCCAGACCACATTCTTTCCCCTCTCCCACATGTAGTGTACAAGGACTGCACACTGAAACTCCTCATTCCGGCTCTGAAGTCGAGGTGCTGAGAGAGGTTGTTGTGTCTGCCTGATTCCTGTTGAATGTTTATTTGAATAGTATTTGAATATATAGGTGGAGGGCATCACTGGCAGAGAGCTGACATTGTCCTATGAATAATTTGGCTTTGATGGTTGGCAGAGAGGCTCTATTGTATAGGGAAGCAAACTTTGCCACCCCAAAATGTATATCTTTGGCTGGGAATTATTTTAGGCTGATTATTTTTAAGAAACAGAAGAAGTCTTTCTTTCTGCCTCCCACCTAACTACCTAAGAATTTAAATAGAAGACCTGCTGGAGGAAGGATGCTATCACCATAGATAAGTATGAAATAGGTGAGGCACACACGGAGGAATGTAGCAAGACCTTTATCACCGAAGTCTTCTCCATGCCCCCTTGCTTCTGGATGGCCAAAACCTGACATTTGTTTACCAACATTCACTCATTCCATTCTTGCTATAAATTGCCTTTTTCCCCTTTGAAGTGTCAAACTCCTTCTCCCTCTCCATAGTCCAGAATGACTAGGTAGCTCATTTTGCCTGATGGTCTTTGGAATCTTTCGTGTTTCTGTGGATTCCCCGAAGGTACATAATTAATTTGATTTTCTCTTGTTAATCTACCTAATGTCAATTTAATTCTTAGACCTGCCAGAAGAACCCTAACGGACAGGGAAAATTTTTTTCTCCCCTGAAACTGTCTAGCTGGCAAGAGCACTTCCCCTAGAGTCTCGTGTTGTAGTCGAAGCCTCACTAGCTGCCATATCTGTACACATTCTTTGACTTTCTTGTGGTGTTAGCCTCCATCTTTCAAGGTTTTGTTGTGAGGATTAAAGGAATTAATAGATGTAAAGTCCTTCGATGGGGCAAAACACTTTTTAAGTTAGCCATCACTGATATGGATTTTGTTCCCAGGGATCTTAGCCTAATGCAAAATAAATAGCTTCTTAAGAAATTAGGTTGCAATTTAACACTCCTTACTCCCTGATGAGTGATAGACACCACAAATCAAGCATGGCACTCTTTACCTCTCAGCCTAGACAAGGATCCTTAAACTAAGTGCATCAACCAGACATCCAAGAAGTAATTGGGTTTGACATGTAGTAGTGAACTTATTTTCCATACTAGCCAATAGGACTTTTTTTCTTTTCTTAAATGAATAACTTCAGGCATTAAGAATAAGAGCCACAGGGGCACCTGGGTGGTTCAGTCGATTAAGTGTCTGACTTTGGCTCAGGTCATGATCTCACGGTTCATGGGGTCAAGCCCCGCAAAGGCTCTGTGCTTACAGCTCAGAGTCTGGAGCCTGTTTCGGATTCTGTGTCTTGCTCTCTTTCTGACCCTCCCCTGCTTGCTTGCTCTCTCTCTCTCTCTCTCTCTCTCTCAGAAATTTAAAAAAAATTTTTTTTAAAAAGAATAAGAGCTACAGCCTCCTACCTAGAATAAAACTACTTCAATTCATTGGCTTTATGATAGACCTTTCTAGCAGTTTGTTTTAAATGAGATAATTTCTAAAGACATGAAATATGGTATATCGATCTAAAATGAAATATCAATTTCTTTTTCTGAACGATCCTTTAGGAAATGTCTCCATATTATGATCTCTAAAATACAATTAGTCTGTTCTCTTGCATTGCAGAATTGGTAGACTCTGTTTCCTTTACTCAAACTGTATTTCCCGGTTAACCCCACCCACATCCCCAAGTGGCTAACTAACTCTTTCTTTAATCTTTTCTTTGCTACAGTCTCTCCCTGTGGTTTTGTGTATTACCTCTGCTATAGACTGTAACCACATTGTCATCACTTAGTATATTTTCTCTCTAACAATATTATGGAATCCAATGAAAGAAAATTGCTCACATCTCTATATTCTAGGAGCCTAGAACAGTCCCTTGTGTGCAGAGCATATTCAGTAAGTATACTTGACTTAACAAAATTCTGGTGACTTTACCTAAATCAGATGATATGATTTGCTCCAACTTTACATCCCTTCTCATTCTTTCTTCTAGCTCCCCTAAATTCTTTGGATAGTTGACATCTACTGCTTTAGACAGGGATACAAATGTATCCCTAAAACTCTATCAGTCATTACCCTGAAATTATGAAATCTTTACTATGATGTGAGGTGAGTAGAATCACATCATTGTTAAAAATCTTTATTTTATTACTCTAAGGATGTTATAACTATAAGTTAAACCTAATTCTTACTCCTATTCTAGGAGAGAAATATTTTCATAGGGTCATTATCTGAAGATATAAATTAAATCATACTTACAGGAAGAACAAGAATTTTGGTACTAAGAAAACCCTTATTCAACCTTTACAACCCATCGTAGATATCATTTTATGCACCTTTTCTTCTTTGCTCTCTCCACTGAGGATTCTTTCCAGGTTCTGTGTCTGCTTCTAAGTCTTGTACCCACTGCTGTTATTGCGTGTGCCACTCTATACTGTAATTACAATTTTTAAAAAAAAATTTTATGTTTTATTTATTTCTGAGAGAGAGAGAGAGAAAGAGAGAGAGAGAGAGAGAGAGAGAGATAGCATGAGCAGGGGAGGGTCAGAGAGAGAGGGAGGAGAGGGAGATACAGAATCTGAAACAGGCTCCAGGCTCTGAGCTAGCTGTCAGCACAGAGCCCGATGTGGGGCTCGAACCCACGAACAGTGAGATCATGACCTGAGCAAAAGTAGGAAACTTAACAAACTGAGCCACCCAGGCGCCCCTGTAATTGTAATTTTCAATAGATGTTATTCTTTGGAGAATATGGGGTTCACAGCAAAATTGAGCAGAAGGGGCAGAGACTTCCTATATGCCCTTCTTCCTAGCCTCTCCGTTACCAACATCCCCCTCCACAATGATACATTGGTTAAAACTGATAAATCTACATTGACACATGGTTATAACTCCAAGCCCATAGTCGCCCTTAGGGTTCACTCTCCCTGTTGTAGGTTATGGGTCTGAACAAGTGTATGATGACATATATCAACTATTACAGTATTATACAGACTAGTTTCATTGCTCTGAAAATCCGGTATGCTCCAACTACTCATCCCTGTCTCCTCCCAGCCCTTGGCTGTCATTGATCTTTTTACTGTCCTCATAGTTTCAACTTTTCCAGAATGTTTCATAGTCAGAATAATATGTAGCCTTTTCAGATTGTCTTCTTTTTCTTAGTAACAGGTGTTTAAAGTACCTCCATGTCTTTTCATGGCTTTATAGCAAATTTCTTTTTAGCACTGAATAATATTGCATTGTGTGGAGGGACCACAGTTTATTTTTCCATTCACCTGCTGAAGGACTTCTTGGTTGCTTCCAGGCTTTGATGATTATGTATGAAGCTTCCATATACATCCATGTTCAGGTTTTTGTGTGAACCTAATTCTTTTTCATGTCCATCTCCTTAACAAAAGTGGGATCTCTATGAAGACAGCTTTCATCTTTTTGTTTCTGAGACTAAGAACAATGCCTGGCACAGAGTAGGTCCTCGGGAAACTTTTGTTGAATTGAAAATGTGTGGCAAAGTGAATGGAATAAAGAGGCACACATTCCATTTCGGAACACTTGCTTGCTTTGAATGAGGATTCATAAAGGATTTCTAATTCAGGATGATCTATTATAACCATCTCATGGAAGCCATTATTTTCACAAGGCATGATGATAGCTTTGCTGTGTTGAAATAGATTTATAAAGACTTTGGCTTAAAACTCTGCTACACAAAGCATAATCAAAAATTGATAAACTCGTAGAGAAACAAAAGTGGGATTCAGTATTTTTTTTTTTTTTATTTTACAATGGGTAAGGGATTTCTGGACTGGTCTTTAAAGCCTCAGTTACATTTTTCTCTAGTGAGTGAAACAAAAAAAAATATATATATGCATAAATTCTTTGACACTATTGACTGGGGAATTATTTCAAAATTACAAATGTCATACTAAGATTCTTTGATTTCAGTTTTAAGAGCCACCCTAATTTTTAAGCTCTCACATACGTGTGTGCACATGGGTGTGCACACATTCAGACATGTGCACACATTCAGACACACCCAGAGCATTCAGTAAAACCTTCACAGGAAAAAAAATTACATATATTTGGAATATGGCCTAAATACAGTATTATGTAATATTGTCCTAAATACGTGCACATATGGGCATAAGTTTTGCTCCTATAAATAAAATCCCATTTTTCAAATGCTAATTCTGAGATGCTTAAACTACAATTTTCCAAGACAAGGTTATCAGAATATTCAGAATTATTAAAGTAGGATACCAAAGCACATTGAATTTTTCCTTTTGTTTGTCTGGTTTTGCTAATATATACATTATATATAACCTACCTACAAATCAAAGTTTGTTGCATAAAAATACCTAATATGAGAGGCTAACCATCATGTCTCCCAAGTATCTCTGGTTAGGCACTGATGTTATAATAGATAATTAAGCTCATGTAGATGATGACTTTTTCATAAAAATGCGAGAGACTGTTTTTCTCTGTTTGCACATTTATACTCATCTAGAAAATTTGAATTATGAACATGTTTGCAACCTGGCCTTTAAATTTTCTTGAATTTATTCTAAATGAATATAATTTGGAGAATTTACAGACCTTTAAACACCATGAAAGTATATATGATTTTACGTTAGTAATATATGAAGATGAATGATACAGTCTTTGGGTTAGATATGGAGATCTCAGCTCAGAAATAGAAGTACCTAATCCTAGCATCCAGAAAAGGAATACTTGAAGCTGTTTGTAAAAGAGTTACCTCTGAGATCAATGTACTTAGCATCTATAATATCATTTGTGGGGGTCATATTTTATCCACTTGAATCAACATGACTTGACGGACCAAGGGAACAACAAGCAGATTTAGTTGGAAACTGTATTTCTTATGAAACTGATGTCTACTAATAAAGACTTCAGAAGAAAACCAAAGAGCACTCATGACTGTTTCATCTTCATTAAAGCTATAGAATTGCTCTGGTCCAACAGGTCAGAAGTAAACTCTTTATTTAGGGCCATCTCACTTGAAATTCTGATGAAATTAAAATTTTTCTCATAAGTTTTGTAATTATGATCCAAATTCATATTATTTAAAAAGTCAAGGAACAGTTGTAGTAACATTTTATAATCTCTAGGAGGGCTAAGCTGGTAAGCAACATTGCATGTGGTTAGGAGTATCAGTGCCTTTACTCTTTTTTTCCTTATTATTTATTAATTATTTTTAAGAGAGAGAGATAGAGCCCAAGTCGGAAATGGGAGGTCGGGTGGGGGGACACACAGAATCCAAGCAGGCTCCAGGCTCTGAGTTGTTTGCATAGAGCCCAACACGGGGCTTAATTCACAGACCATGAGATCATGAGCTGAGCCAAAGACAGATGCTTAAACGACTGAGCCACCCAGGTGCCCCTTTACTCTTTATCCACTAGCTGTGTGTCCTTGTTCAAGTTTTGTAACATGGAGGTGAAAAGAGTCCATCGCTTGTAGGTTTCTCATGTGGAATAAACATGTAATAGATATCATCTGCTTAGAACAGAGCCAGACACAGTGTAAGTTAAATAAATATATTTCCAAATACATCTTTCATATTAAATATCAATTGTGAGGAGTGTTGTTGTGCCTTTTTCCCTTTTCCCTTCTCTTCCTTAAGAATTAAGGTCCGAAATTAGAACTAGTATATAAAACAAGGGATGCTGATTTATAAGGACAAGGAATTAAATATATATGTATATATATTATTTCTAGGAGAGAGAGAGAGACAGCGTGAGCAGGGGAGGGTCAGAGAGAGAGGGAGTCACAGACTCCGAAACAGGCTCCAGGCTCTGAGCTGGCAGTCAGCACAGAGCCCAACGCGGGGCTCGAACCTACAAACCACGAGATCATGACCTAAGCGAAAGTCGGACGCTTAACCGACTAAGCCACCCAGGAGCCCCAAGGAATTTAATATATTTTTGAACACTGAAGATATTGTCTGATAGTCACCATATCTGAAGTCACAACTTTATCTCTTGAGATATCTTCAGATTTATTAATGGAATTCTGCTTCCTGTTACAAAACTTCTCTGCATCTGTAAATATAAGTACTAGCATATACAATTAGAAGACAGGATATCTATCTGTAGGTATTGTACAAAGGCAGATTTTTACTCAGAATGGTCAAGTTCAATACAACTTACCCTTAAAAACATCAAAATCTCCCAGTACCATAATGTCCTGTATACAGTAGTTTCTCAAAAATGATTCTTTTTCTTATTCGATCAAAAACAAGTATTTTGTGTTTTGAATACAACAAAGGATCTGTTAAATTAACAACCCCTAAACTAACTTGCCCATTTGTGTTACAGAAAGCACTGGGATATTGATTAATATTACATGGAGAAGTGTTCTAAGGGAATATAATCTGATATCAAACGGGGATAGGGGCGCCTGGATGGCTCAGTTGGTTAAGTGTCCAACTCTTGCTTTCGGTTCGGGTCATGATCTCACAGGTTTAGTTCGTGGTTTGAGCCTGTGTCGGGCTCTGCACTGGTGGGTGCAGGGCTGGATTGGGATTCTCTCTCTCCCTCTATCTCTCTGCCCATACACAACTCCTGCGCGTGCGCTCTCTCACTCTCTCTCAAAATAAATAAACTCGAAAAAATAAACAGAAAAATACATTTCTTTAAATCCAGGATTCCTTAGAATCTCTAAAATGCCTGTGCACATTTTTGCTCTATAAGAGGAGTGAAACTTATTTGACCAAAGATATTTGGGGATGGGGGGAGGGCCTAAAACACAAACAAAATCATCTAATGAGGTTAGGGTTTCACAGAGACACAATGGTTTGGGAAAGCGGCCGTATTTGTACCATACCCACAGTATATAATTAGGCAACTGGAGACTTCATTTCAGGTGCAAAACAGTAATACTGACAATTATTCTCCTTTGTGATTTTATGAATGGTGCCACCTTTATCCCAGAAACCATTTTCAAAGGGGGATAAAAGAATATTAACCATTAATAAGCCAGTCATTTGCTGAGTAAACATACGGACCTAGTTTTGGCTCTCTGATACTCATGTGTCTCCTCAAAAAGAGAATTGCACGGTGAAAAGAGAAACTCACTGTTGAACTCTATTTCAGAGCTAGAGTTCCTTATGGCAGAAAACAAAGTATAATAGAAGAATTCTGCAATGTCTTTAGTTGCGCAATACAAGGTTGTTCATGGAGACAATAACTGAAGCAGACAGAGAGTTCCAGAAGCTTTATTAGCGAATAGCTTGGACAATGAATCTCTCAAGCCAAGCTCTGATTGGCAATCGAGTCCCTTTTACAATGTCACAGCTGTGCACGAATCTCCAGTGGTATCTGAGCACAGCTGGGATCTGACAATATATATAAATGGGAATTACTGCACTTTTGTTTGAACTTCTTCATGTCTTACTTTGAGGCACAATAGCAAACTTTCTGTCTACAATTTTTATCGTGATCTGTGATTTGTGTTTCTTTTCTTTCTGCAAACATCTATCACGCAGTCATGACAAACTCTCCTGATGCTTATTAAAAAATGAAAATGTTTCCTTCACCCAGAAAATGTTAGCGCTATAAAAACATGTAGAAAATAGTAGAACATTCAGAAATTATGCTCTTTCTGTCCTCTTAGGTATTTTCTTTCAGAAAATAGATCAGACATGTTTTTGAAATGTTGAAAGGAAAAATCGGGTAGTGTGAGAATTTTGCCCTTTGGAAGAACCTAAAAAAAATTTTGGTCATTCATATGAGACTTTGATATGAATGGTAAAAATCCAAATTTTCTGTCTAAGCCCTATTAGACTACTGTGGCAGCTAATAATTTCGAAAATGCTATTTTATAGGATAGTCTAAGGAGCAAGTGCACAGAGTAGGACCTTTGAAATTTTAATTATATGTGTTTAGTTTTATGTAATTAAGATTTTTAGGGTTGTCTTTGAAGAGACAAATTTTGAAGCTATATATACCACACTTTTTGATAATATGTGATATGTTTGCATGGTCCAAAGCACTAGGTAAAGTTTATATATATTAAATGAAAAAGTAAGACTAATAGAGAAAAGCATATATCAAATAATTTGATATAAACAGATTTAAACATTACACCTTAGAATTACTTCATATGTACAGATGATACACAGGAAGCAAAATTTAGACAAATGCTTAGGTACAATCTGGAAGCTCGCTCCTTCATTTCTAATTTCAAACATCAGGAATTGCTTTAATATTAATTTTCTCTTCATACCAAAAGAGAATGTGTTTTTAAAATATTTATTTTTTGAGGGAGAGAGAGAGAAATAAAGGGAGAACTCAAGTGGGGAGGGGCAGACAGAGAGGGGAAAACACAGAATCCAAAGCAGGTTCCAGGCTCTGAGCTGTCAGCACAGAGCCGAAAGGGGGCTGGAACTCAGAAATCTTGAAATCATGAGCTGAGCCGAAGTCAGATGCTTCCCTGATTGAGCTACCCAGGTGCCCCAAGAATGTCGTTTTAAGAAATCGAAAACTAGGAGCCCCTGGGTGGCTCCTGGGATGAAGTGTCACACTCTTATTTTGGCTCATGTTATGATCTCATGGTTCATGGGATCAAGTCCTGCGTCTGGTTTCACGCGGTCAGCTCATCATCTTCTTGGTTTGAAGCTCAAACTTCTTAGAGCAGACCATGAATTCCATTTCATTCTAATATATTTAGTCAGATTGAATAAGATTACGCTAAATATATGCTGTCGCCCTGCGATTCCCTCTTCCCCTGTCTCTGCCTCTCCCCCACTTGCACTTGCTAGAGCACAAATGCTCTTTCTCTCTAAATAAATAAACTAAAAATAAAAAAAAAATCAAAACCCAAATACTGCCTTGAATATGAGGTCCTACGCAGCCTGTTAGCAGCTCTGGAATTCCAATTAAGTGTTGGGTTGTCATCATATCTCTGGTGGCTCCTTAGAAGCCTGGGATTTCAAACTAAAAAGCGTTTGACCACTATCTGCTTTTTGTCTCAACCTGTGGTTTCTTAGAATTTTCTTCGATCATCTTTTCAGCCTTTCCACTTCTCAACTAGCCCAAGAAAAACTGCTTTAGGGGGAAAGGTTTTATTTTCTGCGTTTTTCTGCCCTTTAAAAACCCTTTAAAACTATAGCAGAAAAAAAGAAAAGAGGCAAAGATTCAATAATGTGTCTTCAAAATGACAGCCTGAAACTCATGTGTCTCTCTTGTCTCAATTAGAAAAAAAATATAGCATTTCTCTCTTAAAGGTTGGAGAGAAAATGGGAGCAGATAGGATTGAACTTCTCAGCTATGTGCACGTATAACGTTCACATTATTTTGTTGAACTTGCTCATCATCTTCTTGGTTTTGAGACTCAAGCTTTTTAGAGCAGATCATGAATTTTATTTCCTTCATTTATACATTTAGTCAGGTTGAATAAGATTATGCTAAATATGGTCATTAAATTGTGAGCCTCTTTTAGGTAAGTATTCCATTACATCTAGATAGTATTATTATTGGCCACTGCTTAGTTCCAACTTTTTTGTTCAAATCTTTGTTTAAGACTTTGCGGGAAAATCACATTTCAGAGAATTGCTCTCATCACACTGTTATTATTGCTTTTGGTCCTGATTACTCTGATCTTCTTTGTCTTTTATCTGCAGCACCTTCTGGCATACTATATAAATCTCTTATTTAATTTCTCTTGTTTCTTGTCTACATCTCTCCCTGTGCTAGAGAGTAAACCCCACAGAGCCAGGGAGTTTTGTTGATCTTAATCAGACATTATCCCATGTGTCTAAAAAAAATTCCAAGTATATCCCACACTAAATATTTGTGAAATGAAAATCTCTATCTCAAAAATTTTTCATCAAATTTGTCTGTTTATTTACTTTTTTAATGTTTATTTATTGTTTGAGATGGAGACAGAGACAGAGCACAAGCCGGGGAGGGGCAGAGAAAGAGAGAAGGAGACACAGAATCTGGAGCAGGCTCCAGGCTCCAACCTGTCAGCACAGATCCTGATGCAGGCCTTGAACCCGTGTTCTGTGAGATCATGACCTGAGCCGAAGTCGGAAGCCTAACTGAATAAGCCACCCAGGTGCCCCAATTTATGTCTGTTTAAGCAATTCTGATGGTTATTTCCTTTGTCAGTTTATATGAACCAAAGGAGACCTTCGTTTTACTTACATTTGTTAATATTTTGTTACCACGGTATTTTGAACCATGAAAATCAGAATTTACAGAACAGGAAGAACTGTATATGAATTATAAATCTAACTGCTTTGGATGTTTAAAAGCCCTAGATATTTGAGTGTGATATTCAAGTTACTATTTTAATTGTTCTCTTTCTGGTATTCTTATGTAAGAGCTTAAATGTGATTTATCCAGCTTCCTACATTCCAGACTGTATAAGCCTCCATTTGACTTGGAGGTCAATGGCTCATCAAGCAGATTGGGAAAATTTTCCTAACGCCAAAAAACTAATGGAGCTAAGTAGGAAAAGCACATCAAGTCAGTATTTGGAAAAGGGTAGACAAGCTAGTGTTTCATGTTCTGGCAGGCTCACTGACCAGATGGAATTCTCACATAACCTTTTTTGTCTACTACTTAGTACTCTAGTTATGGACATACCAAAGTTTATGCTTCTCACATTCTCTATGGCACGGAACCCCTGGGGAAACAATTCCAATCTGTTGCATGACCAATGTGGTAGAAAAAAAAAAGTATTGAAATGTTGCGTCAGTGTTGAGTTTCTATAGTCATCTCTAAGTGCTTACTCTTAATTTCTGTACTTACTGAGTTGAGTGGTAACAACCAATTCAGACACTATCATTGGATTGAGGTCTGCACTGTGAGTGTCATGGGCAACCACACACTGAGAAGTAATCCATGTGTTCATTAATGGCCCATCGTAGAACACTGGAAGAGGAATCCCAGGCAGAAGATGTTGGAGTAGAGATGAGAAGGTGCACCTGCTGGCATTTAAATGACCCCAGT
This sequence comes from Hyaena hyaena, assembly GCF_003009895.1. Classification (NCBI taxonomy): domain Eukaryota; kingdom Metazoa; phylum Chordata; class Mammalia; order Carnivora; family Hyaenidae; genus Hyaena; species Hyaena hyaena. The sequence continues at coordinate 1,786,594 of NW_024080648.1, forward strand.
TTGAGGGCAAAGTGTAAATACACTCACCTACCTAAGGAACAGACTTCACAGTGCACCCTCCCTTCTAAAACCTAGTAACAAACCAAGAGGCTGCTGGAGAAAGCTCATAACCTACCATGATAGTCCATCTGGGACTTATGCACCAAAGCCATGAACTTGTTTGACTCCATAGAAGAAGCTCTCCCTCAGACACTATTTAATCTGTTTCATGTCCAATTTTCAGCAAGCTTGCTTATCTGATTTTCCAGCTCATAGACCAGAAACAGATGATGACAGCTGGCAGCAGGAAGAAATAGCTGTTACTGTTCTCTGGCAACTGGAAGAGTTGATAACTGACTGAATAATCAGACAAAAGGGTGAAGAAAATGCACACAGTAGTCTAGGGACATTTAGTGGAAGGCCGACAATTCCTATCCACCTGTCCATGGCTTCCTGTTCAAACATGTGGCTCTGCTGTGTGCTTGCTGTGAAGCTCCTGTCTCTTAACTCTGCAAGCCTCACCTTCATGTATGAAATGTGGAAACTATCTCACAGGACCATTTGAATGTCAAATAATATATATTAAAGTCCTTTGCAATTGCTAAAATAACTGTATCAATGAAAATGATCATAATTGTTATTTTTATATTTCAGCCTAGAATTGCGTTTAGTCTATTGATCCTGTATCATCAAGATAAGTTAAATATTGTTCTAATTCAGATATCACCTAATTCATTATAAAAGTAGTTCAATCTAAATTTTTGGATATGTCAGTGTTAAAGCAGTGTAGTTTGCTAACTGAAACATTTACTTATCATTTAATAAAACATCTAATAATTTTGTATTATGTGTATTTTTTTAACCGGATGAAAATAAATAAATAAATGCTAGTAGTTCACTTATGTAGAGGCATCATTCCCTGACAATTCCAGATGGTGGAATTTGGAATTGCCCATGTTACTTTGATCAATTCATCTTAACATTTTTAGGGCCTGCCTCACTGTGAATTACTATGCAGTACCCTCATGAGCAGTTCATGGTATTATTGCAAAGACCAAACTATGGAAGGCAATTTATATGCAAAATTATGTTTCTATTTTATTACCTTATTTCTATAAAATGGGGTCATTAGGATGTTTCTTGGAAAAGTTATGATATGAAATGTGTCTGAAAGAGAGAATCATATTTCTGTCATTGCAGAGTCATAGAGTCTAGTTAGTGGTCAGGGTCTGGGTAATGGGACAGAACTGGTAATGCTCATTTGCAAATTCCAGGAACAACAATAAAAAATACCGATCATTTGGACAGAAGGGGTTACGATTCAGTAGTGAAAGAAGTGCATGAAGAGAAATCATAATCAATGGAAAACAGTGGTAAAGTGTGAGTCTTGGGGTAGGAAACCAGGCAGATTAACAATTCATATCACATGAAAAATGGGTTGTATTGTCTATAATCCACTGTTTCTTTCTCCTCTTAAGTAAATTCCTATGCAGGTTGGTTGAGAGGTCTCACTTTCTAGCTAGTTGCTCTAAAGTGAGTAAGCCTTGTTAGTTCACTTTTTGACTTAGAAATTGGAAGTCAGAAGGGTGCATAACCTCAGATAAACCAGGAGATTCTGATCTATGTGCAGTGATTGAAGTTCTAGAATACAAGTCTAAATGGATCTTTTCCCACCTATCCACAAGCTTGTAGGAGATTCAAGGCAATATTTTGTCTTGTTGTAGATAATGCCAAGAGGTCCAAATTCATCATCCTTTTCAGATATTATCAAACTAATTTGCAGCAACACATGAATTGCAGTTCTCTTGCTTTATTCCATGGCTTATAGAATTGACATCCATTCTAAATCTATCAGAATTAACAGCACAGGAGTATTTTAACCTGATACCTTTTTAAATATGGCTAATTTTTAAAAGAAAATAGCTTCTAATATTGGACTATTTTATTAATTCTACTAACATTTAAATCCAAACACTTATATCCAGTTGAGTTTGCTGAAACCATCAAAGATTCATACATATATAATATTTCTTGAACCTGAAATTTGAATGACTTTAAACATCAAAAAAATCTTTTTGCAATGAAAAAGAAAAAAGTAAAAATTCTGAATTTTTTGGTGATTATTTGATTTTAAGAAACCATGCATTTTTAAAATGTAGATGGTTGTCCTAAATCCACTAAAATGATTACTTTAAACTGAATTTTAAAATTTTACCCCCAAAATAGTTTTCTCTCTCTCTATTAAAGACTATATGAGAAAGAGCCTAAATTTGTGGGAAAAGAAAACAAATATTTAAGTATGAATATTTTAAATAATCACTGTTATTTTAACTACTTTTCATTGTTATATTAAGATGTATTAGCCAGGGACCTGACAGGTGGAATACTGACCATAATGAAAAGAAATATTTTGTAGTTCAGGTAAATTGCAATCCATTCTGTTGATTACTGGTGATGCCAGTCATATTGCTACTATCATCCCTTTGTGCACGGTAATAGAATGGTGTATTTGAGTGACATGATTACAAAAGTTAGAGTTAATATTTTCTCACGTTGAACTGATAATAGACATATTTTAATTAAGAATAATAATGAAAGGGGTACCTGGGTGGCTTAGTCCAGTAAAGTCCTGACTCTTTTTTTAATGTTTTAATTAATTAATTTCCTTTGAGAGAGAGAGAGAGAGAGCACAAGTGGGTGTGTGTGTGTGGGGGGGGGGGGGGAGAGAGAGAGAGAAAGAGAGACAGAATCCGAAGCAGGATCCAGGCTCTGAGCTGTCAGCACAGAGCCCAATGTGGGACTCAAACTCACAAACCGTGAGATCATGACCGAGCCAAAGTTGGATGCTTAACCAACTGAACCACCCAGGCACCCCAAGAGTGCTGGACTCTTGATTTCAGCCCAGGTGATGATCTCAGGGTTCATGGGATTGACCCCTACATCGGGCTCCATGCTGACAGGGTGGAGCCTGCTTGGGATACTCCCTCTCCATCTGTCTCTGCCCCTTCCCTTCTAGCACTCTCTCTTTCTCTCTCAAAATACCTAAATAAATTTAAAAAGAATAATAATGAGATCCAGAAAAACTGCCAATGTACATGAGAACATCTCGATATCCACACATACTCAGACACACACACACCGCTGTCTCCACCCTTGATCCCCATCTTCGTTTCACACGAGGCAGTCACTGAATCAGTGTGGGAGGTTCAGCTGCACGAGCCTATTCCTGTATTCTTCAGTAGGACAGATGTCTCCAATTACTATGGCAATGTGCACCTTGGATGAGTCAGAGGTGAAGTGTGTGGGATTTTTAATTGAATTTTATTTGCATCAAATTATTTTCACTGAGTGAGCCAAGGATAAATTGCTGATGGCTGATCTATAAGAAGTACTCTCTGGAAGGCCTTCTGGGGTAGCATGACTCAGCAGAGTTGATCTAAGTGAGTTGGCCTGATGACATCTGATCTGGTTTGAGGAGTCTGATCGCTTATACAAAGTACAGTGATATTGATGGCTGCTGCTATAATCTATTTTGGCTCTTGGTATACACTCACAAAATACATTTATTTAATAATGACTTGCCAAAAAATCACATATTCAGTTGTATAATACATAAACCAATGTCTCTAAAGTCTGCCTTTCTTTCTCTGACCTCACCCCCAAATTCAAAGCTAATCTGCCTGGCTCACTTGAAATATCCAACTGTCTGTCTTAATTCTAATATGTCCCAAGTAGAATTCTTGCTTCCTAATTCCCCCAAATATGATGCTCTCCCAATGGTCCCTCAGAGAGACCTGAGATCTCAAGCAATCAATAGAGAGATGCTTGAGTGAGACAGTTGAAGTGACCAATGCCAGGTTTATTAGTGATCAAAGCCAGGTCGGGGGACATGGTTAGCTGTGGAGTCACAATGAGGTTTCCACAGTGATACCTGCTCCCAGGTGGGGCTGTGACCTGTGCTCTGACTACCTACCTGGTCACCAATTAGGTAAGTCAGTCCTCTCCCCCTAGAGAGGAGTGGTAGAACTGAGGGCAGAAGGCTGCTTTAGTGGGGGGCCTTTGATACGGAAAATGTGAATTGATGAGAAAACAAGTCCCTCCCTATACTCTGTCCTAGTGAGTGGCTCTAAACTTATGCCACAAATCAATAGTGTCTTCAATTCCTCCTTTATCCCTGATCTGCCCAAACCAAGTTCTTTTCTCCTTATCTTTGAATCATATCTTGAACTCTTCCATTTCTCTGCACCTAGAAAATTGTAATAGCCTCATACTGACCCCCCAACTACCTTTCTTTGACCTCTGTCATCCATTCTCAGCACTGCTCATCATATCTAATCACATTCCTGTTTGAAACTGTCCATTGGCTTTTCAACTCCTTAGGATGGCAGAGAAATTTCTATAAATCCTCCCCCCTTGTCTTCCTTTCTCACCTTCTCCCCTTTCCTCACTGAATTCCAGCACACTAGTCTTTTAATTTTTCAAGTGCAGCAAAATGCTCTTGCCTTAGGGCCTTTGCACCAGCTCTCCCCTTTGCCTAGACTTCTTTTGCACCCAGTCTCTCTTTAGCTGGATCTCAGTTTACCTCCTTAGAGAGGTGTTTCCTGACTATCCAACTATGTGGTAATTTCCAATCACTATTGTACTTACTCCCCTTGGTGTTTTCTTACTCATTTGTTTTCACTCATTGCTTCCACCCATTCAGGAATTGCTTATTTTCTGTCTTCTCATCTTAAAATAAGCATTCTTGTTTATTTATATATTAAAGGTATGTCTGAACCTACAGCAGTGTCTGTGATATGATGAAAGTTGAACAACATGAGCCGAGTGAGTGAGTGTGTGTATGCAGGATAAAATACAAGATAAGATGCAGGCTTTGTGTCGGGCGGAGTGGGGGCTGGATGGGAGGGTGGAATTGATATGATCATCTTGTGCTTAGTGTCTGATAGCATTTCCGTATCAGTCTCTTAATTGGAATTCTTTCACATAAAATTTGGAGTTTTCTAGTGATGAGAGAATTAATGAAAAATAAGTTTGACATCTAGATAAATCAGTAGGACCCAAGTGCTGTGCAGTGCCTCTGGACGGGTGAAATTTAAGTGAGGTGCAAATATCAGCTTGGATTTATACTCAGTCACCTTCTGAGAGTTGGGTCCACCTGTTGACCAGAGCAATAAGGGTTTTTTGTTTTGTTTTGTTTTTTAATTTTTACATGGAGTTGAGAGGCAAGAAAAAGTTCACCCTACATGTCATACTGACCGGGCACAGCTCAACACTTTCAGGAAAGTAGTGCATTGCATTGTGGTGACATTAGGGGCTGTGTGTTTTCTCAACTCCGGCCCTGGCAGCCTGCTAAAATCTCTGCACCTTTTATTGTCTTCTTCAATCTTATACGAAAATCCTCCACAGTAGGAGTGATTACTACTCCCACCTACTGATGAGGCAACAGAGTCTTAAATTAAAATCTTTATCACATCACTAATATTTCCATGCCAGGATTCAAATCTCAGCTTGAATATAAAAAGTGTTTTTTAAAATATTATTCCTGCAGATAATTTTCAAGGATACTGGAAAGGTTCTATGAGGCAACTTATTAAGCATCGTGGTTTTTGAGCCACTACAAAGCCTTGGGGATTCGGAGTGTAAAATGGGTATCTGTTGTAATGATGGATGCTTGGTTCAACCCCATGAAAGAAGTTGCCTTATTCTCTCATTTCCCCCCCCCTTTCCGTCTTTTACCCAACACGCACTACTTTTTTTTTTTTTTAATGTTTTTTATTTATTTCTGAGAGAGAGAGACAGGGAGAGAGAGAGAGAAAGAGCAGGGGAGGGTCAGAGAGAGAGGGAGACACAGAGTCTGAAGCAGGCTCCAGGCTCTGAGCTAGTTGTCAGCACAGAGCCCGACACGGGGCTCAAACCTACGAACCATGAGATCATGACCTGAGCCGAAGCTGGATACCCAACCGACTGAGCCACTCAGGCGCCCCCACACACTATTGTGTGATCTTACCAAGAGTGTGATGCAAAGGGGAAGAAAGCCATTTGTTAGCATCTCCCAACCTCTCCACTACCACTAGCTTCAGCACATAATTTCCCTGGTGAAGCAGATACACCTGCGGCTCATCATCTACTTACCAGCAGGTGCTGGTCCGGGAGTAGGAGCTGTGAACCAGCAGTGAACCTGGTGGAATAGATGGTCTGTGAGCCCAACCTGGGATTTACTGCAGAAATCCCAGAAATAATTGTGGGAAACTTTGCAGAAGGATAGTGTCCCTGGATTAACTTCTGGGGATAATGAGACCCATATATTTTACTTTTTATGGTTAATTTGCAAATGTTATGGAGGAAAGGGTTTTTTCTTTTTCTTTTTCTTTTTTTTTTTTTAACCAATACAGGATGTGTAATGAATATAAACTTCTGGCAACTGGAGATATAGATAATGAGAAGTTTTGCCAGGGCGCCTGGGTGGCTCAATCCATTAAGCGCCTGACTCTTCAGTTCAGTTCAGGTCATGATCCCACTGTTCGTGAGATGGAGCTGTATGTTGGGCTCCTCGCTGACAGCACGGAGCCTGCTTGGGATTCTCTCTCTTCCTCTCTCTCCCTGTCCCTCCCCTGCTCATGTGCTCCTTCTCTCTCCCTCTTCCTCTCTCAAAAATAAATAAATAAGCTTAAAAGAAAGAATTTTTGCCAATAATATTAGTCCTCCTATATCAGAAAAAAAAATGGAAATAAGGGAGATGCAGAAGCAGCAGAAAATCCTGATGAGACCATCAAAAAAGAGACCAGTACATGACAAAAAACCAGAAATACATTCATACAGTGCTAGACAGGAGGTGTTATGGCTTGAATGTCAGTGTCCTTCACAATGCATGTGTTGGAATCCTATGTCCAATGTGAGGATGTTAGAAGGTAGTGCCTTGATGAGGTGATTAGGTGATGAGGATAGAGCCCTCACAAATGCAATTACTGCCCTTAAAAAGAGACTCCAATGAGCTCCCCAGCCCCATTCAGTATGTAAGGATACAAGGAGAAATTTGCCACCTGGAAGTGGGCCCCCTCGTGATCATGCCGGCCCTTTGATCTCAGACTTCTCCTCTCAAGAACTGTGGATATGTTTCTTTTGTTTATAAGCTGCCCAGTCTGTGGTATTTTGTTATAGCAGCCTAAAAGGACTAAGACAGGAGGGACTAGAAACTGATATCAGCACCACACTATTTATTATTTATTGCTTTTTCTGTACACTTATTTCCAGGCACCAATAAAACAAATAACATTCAGTCTTATTTTGTAGTGTTCCTTTAGATATTCTCAAATAGTTCATCTGTCATGGTTGTCAATTAGCTTAAAGAAAACTTTCAATTTTCACTATAAACATTTTATCCTAGTAGGATATCAGGTCCTTCGGAATTTTGAGGTCCATAATGAACAGACCAGTTCTTACAGAACAACTCCATGGTCTGGCTTATTTGTACCAAGAGATACTTGCTGTCTAGCAATAACTGAGTAATTGTGAACTCCTTACTTGTATAGAGCTGTAGCTGTCCACACAGAATTGTGACTCTATCACAACGCTTATACCTACTCTGAAGGAATCAATCCTTTTATAAAGTCAAGATGGACTAGCGGTCATAGACCCGCCTCTGGATTTGGTGATGAATATGCACTAAAGGGCTAACCATATGGAGCTCATCGGTGTTTTAGCGAAGAGAATCACACATCTGTGCTGAGTGGCCAAATGCTATGGATATTTGGCCATAAGTACAGGGAGCTGGTGTCCAGAGTCTAATGTTTCTTGACTAGAAACTTGTTGGGGCTTAAGGTCTATCAGAACATCTGCATTGAAACTTTCTCACCAATAAGCGTACACATAAAGCAACTATTCTATAAGCACTTAGTGAAGAAATGAATAATAAGCAGCCTTTACCCACAAAGAAACATACAAACTGAAGGGCTCATTACTGAGAAAATGGATAAAATTATTGCGGATCCGCAACTGTGTCCATGCACAACATCCTGAGTCAGAGCCTTGGGGACCTGACCCCGTGCCCCGCACATCCTTTGGCCTCTGTGGAATTGGTTTGTTCACATAATGATTGGACACTTCTTTACTGACAGCAGCAAGCCAGCAGGTATTATCAACCATGGTGGCTTCCCAGCTGTCTATATAAATGCTGCAGTGCCTCAGGCACATTTTCAGTACAGCCTTGAAGTCCTTCTGGAGACCACTCACGACTGGCCTCTGTACCCTGTCTTCATTTCAGAAGGGAGATGTCTGAGCAAACAAATAGCTCTTATTAGTCTCTCTAGCCCTGAGAAATTGAACAGATTTTAACCTGTCTTGGATCTAGCTCCTAAGTGTGGCTACGTTTTAGGTTTTGAGCCTGGTCATCCCATCTTGATTGTGGATGAAAGCATCAGTAGCACAAGCAGCATTTAACTGGGGAAGGGTCTGCTGTAACCGTCTCTGCTCAAGAGAAGCAGGTGGTTCTTCTCCACATAGTCCTACTCACTGTTTTCTTTATGATTGGTCAATTTAACCTTTAAAAACGTACATATGTTTCTCCATAGTCATAATGGCTATTTATTGAGCATATATATGTTCAAAACAATGCTGCAATGAGGTAAACTGAAAATAATAAAGGTTAAGTAACTGCAAGTGCTTAGAGTTGGCAAATGATGGAATCAAAATTTGACATCGGTTTGCCTGTTCTGATTCTGAGTTCTTCCTACAATATCATGCTGCCTTTCTTAGTTCATTTCTCATTCCTAGGCACTAATTACGTCAAATGATTACTGTAGAGGGAATGAAAGGATCAGGAAGGAACCAAGGTTGGATGATGGAAAGAAGGAAGGAAGGAGGGAGGGGGGAGCTCATTGAATAAAAGGAAATAGGGATTGCTTAAGTGATTTCAAGCACTCTTGGAGGAGCATATTCCTTTGTATTATAGATGGTAAGGGAAAGATTAAATACACTGCACTTCGATTTGTGGGAATAAAATACATGCTCAAAGAAGATCTTTCCATCCATAACAACTTTATGATTCCATTATTCAGATCATTTTATTTTCAATCTGCTGGCTGTTCATAAGAGTTCATAGCTAAGAATTTTATTTCATTTCAGTGCAACCAGAGAGAAATGTATTGAGGCAATCCAATCCGTCCAGATTTCATTTCAGAAAAAGGATATATGTATATATGTGTGTGTGTGTATACATCAAATAATCAAATAAGAGAGATAAGTCTACTTATCACTTAATGAGTCATCACGCAATACATGCATTTTTCCCTAATGCATACTAGATAATATTTTTAAAATGTTACCAGCGCTCCATTCCTTAAAAATCCACTTATTTACCATTAAGAAATTGGTACCAGGCCCATTTCTGCAGAATAGCTTTTTAAAATATAAACCTAAGAGCAAGATAACTCAACATTTTAAATGTGGTTTGGTAACTTACCAGTACATGAGAAAACAAAAGAGAAAACAAATACCATCTTCTGACCTTAAAAGTGAACAGAAATAAATTCACTGGAAAAAAAAAAAAAAGAAAAAAATCCACTGAAAAGCAAATGCTGAGCAATGATAAAGAATAAGTTTGTAATTTATACTACCACCTGTTGGACTGATAAGCAAGCAGCAAATATAATGCGTGTGTAGGGAATAATTTAAAAAATCTCTGTCTCTTTAATTAATCCATTAATATGGATAAGGATAGATTTTAATAGCTCCTTTATTAATGAGATGGGGTAGATATGCAGAGAATTTTATATGTAGATTCAAAAATAGATGCAAACATGACCTACTAATTGAGATATCCCTGTTTTGATATAATTGCTTGGTAAATTATGCCAAGAGCTATAGTTACAATTATACAGTAATGTATTCTACTGGTAATCACTATAGTTAAATGTGAAAAGAATGAATTTATAGTATACATGCACTCATAATTTTATGTTTTTTCCTTATCAACACCAATATAATTAATGTTATTGCATTCCATTTATAATGAATATTCTTGGTGACAATTTTATGCAACAATAAAGATTTTAGAGAAATGCAATTAATTGATATTTTTAAACAGGGACACAATTTTCCTTTTAGCAGGGTAGAGATCATAGAGTTTGAAAACTACACTTTTCTTTGGTAAAAGTATCTATTACCAATCAGAAGGCATGAAAGAAGATTTCATTAAAATTTGAGATAGTTTGGGGCACCTGAGTGGCTCAGTGAGTTAAGCGTCTGACTTAGGTTCAGGTCATGATCTCACTGTGTGTTCGAACCCCATTTCAGGCTCTTTACTTATAGCTCAGAGCCTGGAGCCTGCTTCGGATTCTGTCTCTGTCTCTGACTCGACTCTCTCTCTGTCCCTCCCCTACTCACACACACGCACGCGCGCTCTCTCAAAATACATAAAAACATTTTAAAAAATTGAGAAAGTTAGGAATTTAAATATTAAAGTGTAGTGTATAAGTTTTCAGCTATTATCATGAAAAATATCTTGCAATTGGCTGTTCTCAACGTGTTCTTACAACTGAGATCATGTTAAATATTTATATAAACAATTTAAGCTTTCTAAATTTTTATTAAAATATCCATAAAATTATTAGAGAAAGCCAAATTTAACTGTTTTATTTGGATTTTTCGTTTGGTTAGAAAAGCAGAACTTGGATTGTTTCAGTTAACAAACATCCAAACAAAACCCATGAGGGCACTTCTCAATGGATTCTGTCATGGCCAGTAGTTTCCTTTCAAGTTCAAAAAGACAAAGAGTATGGTTAACTGGCTTATAACAAATGAGAGAATGTGGATGAACTTCAATAACTTCTATCCAAATATTCAGTTATAAAAGTTGCATAGTCACAGTAAAATTGCTTTGAGTACATAAAGATACATGAAAAAAATTGTCTAACCATTTAAGCAAAGTTTCTATCTTTACATGATTTTTATTGCCTTATATCCATGAAAAGATACAACTGTTGTAAGAAAAATGGGACAAGAACACTGAATTTAAGAATTTAAGAAAGGGGGACCTGAGTGGCTCAGTCGGTTGAGCTGCCGACTTCAGCTCAGGTCATGATCTCACGGTTGTGAGTTTGAGCCCCACGTTGGGCTCTGTGCTGACAGCTGAGTCTGGAGCCTGCTTCGGATTCTGTGTCTTCCTCTCTGCCCCTTCCCTGCTTGTGCAGTCTCTGTCTCTCAATAAAAAAAAAATAAATATAAAAAAAAGAATTTAAAATAAATTTTGCAAGATAATCTTCTTTAATTGAAACTCAGAATTTTTCAAAAGCTGTATTTAAAAATTTCATTGTAACACTATATTCTGTGCAGTCTGTTTCTTATCTAATTACACTTTTACATTTGAGTTTGAAAATGATCATGGTGAGAGCATGTTGGTGTTGTGATTAACTATCAAATGGATTGTTTCTATTTTGTTTTTCTTTTTTTGTTCTTTCTGCACACACACACACACACACATACACACACACACACGCACACACGTTTTTCATGGAAAAGCTAATTACCTGTCTGTGGAGGGCAGAATGTTTTCATTCAGCCCTTGAATTTTGGTACTAATGTTGCTGTAAACCATTAAATGTCCCAGCCAAAGTGCTAACTTAGCATACCACACTTCCTCTTCAGTATTTTCAAGAGTTATTTACTTTCTTCAAAAAATAACTAATAATTTGTTCCTTCAAATGCATAACACAGCACTTTCCTCCTTGATATTTTAATATGCAAAAGTCAACATTTTTGCTAGCTTTCTTTGCATTATAGAAATGTCTAAAGAGGCACATTTAAAATTCCCTGATGGTATCATTTCCAGTTTTAACAGTCTTATGAAATGGAGATTGTAATTGGTAAGATAGATTTTTACAATTTATCTATGAAAATATCTCTGGCTTAAAATATAATCCTTTCACAGACTTTTTTTTTAAAGCATTCAGTTAATCTTTGACCCATCCCACCATAGCTGGATCGTTAGCAGTACAAATTCCAGTAACAATTTAATGATTCCTAGGATTTCATATACTCTTGAATATAAATTCACAAATTTATTATTTGGGGGACCTTTCACACAACATAAAAGTTGATTAATTACTAATTATCCTTTCTTTGTTGGGCAAGCAAGGGCTAGTAATCAGGATTTCCTTAACATCCACAGACTCGATTTTCAGAACAACATTGTGTTTTCTAAGTTTCTTAGTGTTCTTCAGTGTTGGATGTCAAATCATTATTTACCTTTCTCTAAATCACACCACTGGATAGCAGAATTTTCACCATTTTTTTGTTCTGCTTCAGCTCCAAAAATTCTTTGTTAGCATTGCCAGATACAGACCAGTATTAATGACAGTAGCAATGACAACATTTAATATTATTGAGGTCTTACATGTCTGGCAGTATTCTCAACTTTTTATTATCTTATGTAATTCTCTCTACAACCGTATGTCGTTAAGCTGCTTTCTCAAAGTCACACAACTAGAGAGTAGAGAAACCAGGCTTAAAACTGTACACAGAATCTGTCTAGAGAGCCTAGATTTTTCAATGAAACTTCTTCAAATGATTCAGCCTGAGAAGAACGTGACTTCATTCTCTGTATTATTAATTTAAAAACTTCTTAAGAAGCAAATTGAACCTTAGCTGGTATTTAACCTTACTATCAAAAGATTTAACTAGTCCTTATTATGCTGACACCAGTCTCCTAAAATAAAATAGTTCTGACCTTATAAGGTTTGAATGTTTCATTGTAATATGACATTTCAGATTCTTGGGAACAATTGCTGTTCTATTTTCTTTTAATTGCCACACATAATATACCGTGGGATGGTAAATTCTTCTTCCATCAAACTTGAACTACCAGATACTTCTTTGATAATGAAACTTGGAGTTGTATATATTTGGTTCTGTTGTATTTATTTGGTCATTGATGATACTCCCATTGCTTATGTTAGCACAGTTTAGGGTGATTCCAGAGGAATATCACCCAACACGTTAATATATTTTCATATTTTTGATTCATGTATTGTGAGGAAATGTTGGGGACAATACAGATAAAACTGCTTTTAATGTCTTTGTTAGAAATTCCACGACATGGCAGAGCAGTCTAAGAAGAACATTAAACTTACGATAAGTACACCTCAGTCACCAGAGCAGGGGCTGTCATTGCCTTTAAAAGCCCTCGATTATTCATTTGCAGCTCTTCAGAACAGGGTCCTCATTTCAGAGGAACTCTTTACTGCCTGTTACTGCTATCATACTGCAAACTTGTGGAATGTCCCGGAAACATTGGATTTTTCTTTAGTGGTCTTGCCCAAGTTTCTTGCCTTTCACTGGTTGGAAATTGTACCTGGAAGCTCTAGACCATGCATGGTCGGTTCCTTGATAGGAGAAAAAATAAATTACACATATTAATCAGAATCTAGTGGTTGTACTATGACTTACAAGGTGGTAACTCAGAAATTTGGGAAATAAATGTAGTCAGATTCTTAAAGTGTGTGAGAAGGTGGATTTTGAGAGAACGTGAAGGTTCTGAAATTAGAACAGGGTTTTCCCTTTAGTGAGTGGGTACAACTCACCATTAAAAATATTAAAAGTTCCTTGATTTTTGTAACCTTCATTATCATAAAGGATTCACCATTTGGAGAATGACTATGCCTATCAAAATCAGGAATGTTACTACTTTTTAGGAAAGTAAAGTAAATGGTCCCATTGTGGGTAACTTAAGAGTATTATGTGTCTTTTCCCCCCGGAAGCATGTGCCGTCTTCTAAAGCCATCTGGAGAGAAAAGCACAAGATAAAAGTTTTCAACCCAACTGCATTCATCAAGACCAATGTAGGAGCTTACTGATTTAAAGGAATTTATTTAAATGAGTTACTTTTCAGCTTTCTTTTTATAAAATCAAATATCGGTGCACTGAACTCTTATATTGACCAGATATCAGTGGCTTTTTTTAAAGCTAACTTGTCAATTATGTTTGTGGTCATTCCATTATTCTTTGATTTATATCTTAATGTGTCTTGCTATTTATTTCTAACTGCATTTGATTACTATTTGCAGGGAAACTCTGTGGAATAACTTTTGAGAAGGGTGAAATTGATTTCTTTTTCTCTTTGCTGTCCTCCTTAAGCACTCAGTGTTCCCAAGCTCCCTTCATATAGAACTTTCCAGATGTGGCATGTATATTCAGGGACCAAACTGCCTGGCTTGTAATCCCAGCCCACCCATTGTGCTACCAAGAACAGGATTTGACCTTTTATGTGCTTCAATTTCTACATATACAAAATGAAGATAACAATGGTATATATTCCACAGAAATGCTTGATATATATTAGTTATTTTTATTACCCTCAACTCCTTAATTCATACTAAAATGTACATGACTGATTCAGATAATGTGATAAGTAGCCTGGTAAATTTGCACAACTTTTCTACAAAGCAGAATCCCCTCCCCCAACAAAGGCAACATCCAATGAATCAACCAGAGACAGGAAGATGAGTTTGGAGGATGAAGCTAGGTATTTCCCAAATCTCTGAAATCATACCTCAGAAACGTGAAGATGTAGTTCATCCTTAGAGGAACAAGCCTTTCTCTGTGTTGTCACCACTGTATTGAGTTATTCCTGGTTCGATTTCACCTTGAAGCTCAGAGAGACATTTCATTCCCCCAGTCTTTCGTAGTGATGTTGAACTCAGGTACCAAGTTGCTCTTCCATCTGTCTCTGAGCTGTTCCTGTAGCGTTGCACACTCTCAGTCCCTCTTGCCAGCGCCTCAGAACCTTCGATGTATGCCTTTGTCTGTTCCATTTCCTTGCGTTAGCAAATGTTATTTCCTTTATGGAAGAGTGCCCCCTTCTCCTTTTTCTTTCTCTGTGCCTTGCTAACTTTCAAACGTCCAACTTCAATACACATTTCACCTTTTCCAAGTGGCTTTCTTTCGCCTTACGGTGGCCTCTTCTTTATGCAGGAATTAGCATCTGTCTCAGCGAGTATTAGCATGAATGACACTGCTAGCTTATTTATCTGTATCTCCGAAAATGGCGTGACCTCATTTTATTCAAGCAAAATGTTTTACACCTAATAGAAACCCCATGCATTTGGTAAGTGACTGACTTAAACTGTTTTCACGTGTGTGATTACAGAATAACAATCATACATCACTTTCTGTAACAAAGAACCAGTCAGAATAAGTCAGAGATGACCTTTTGGAACCCGTAAGAAAAAGTGCTGGTTTCTGTCAACCAGGCAAAAACACCCCCAGATATGGAGAAGACCATTCAGTGGAACTTAAATCTATGTGTACCCAATATTACAGAAGTAGCTGAGTTATTGCTATACAATCCTAAAGTAGAGTATAAATTCAATAAATTGCTTGAGTTTTATAATGAATCTCTTAGCTCAATTAAATGTCAACAGCTAGATGATATGGAAACAGAATAGTTTTTTGCAGAATTTTCAAAAGTCAATAGTTATATAGAGGTCTGTGTTGAATCTGAGCATAAAAATATATTCAACCTGTTGCTGCATCCATCTCCTAATTTTATATAAGAATTGAAAATCTGGGGATGCCTGTGTAGCTCAGTCGTTCAGCATCTGACTTTGGGTCTCAGCTCGGGCCTTGATCTCAGGGATGTGAGTTTAAGCCCCATATTGGGCTCTGTGCTGGGCATGGACTCTACTTAAAATAAAGAATTGAGTATCTATACAAGACAAGACTCGGATATTAATAATTGCCTTCAGGTAGAGATTTATACTTTGTAAAATTCCTGGCTGTTGCTGTTGAAACTTATAATGGCAATTTAAGGCTGCCTCAAAGTCGTGCAAGAAGTCCAGATGAGTCTACCAGGCTGATCCATATGCAGGACTTCTCCTTAATGAAAAAGTTAAGGTTTTGATGGATTTAATTGAAATTTATACTCCAAAGCACAAAATAGAGATAATTAGCAATGCCATGCAATCAATCATCATTTTTGCTATTAAAAGCACACCACTTAGGCACTGGATATATATGTTAACTAGATCACATCATTTTACCACTAGGAATCTTACTACTGTAACCCAGAAGTTTATTCAGAGGTTAAGTTTTTACCAAGGAGTGTTTGTATTTCTCATGAGAAAGCTGCCTTAGTCTAAGCTATTGTGTTCTGAAAGGTTTTTTTCCATTGTCTTTGCTGAGGAACTGGGGAAAAATGTTTATGTACAGTCATTTGCTTCTTTTTCTCCTTTTAGGTTAGTACTTCTGGGCCTTCAAGTATTAGAACTTTGAAATGGCTACAGTAGTGTTCTGTTATGTTTGAAAAGGCACAGTACTTTAGTGCATGTTTTATTCCTGAGCTGAATCTTCTTAATGTTTCCGACAAAAGAGAGAAATACATTTGGGAAGTTACATTTCTTTACCTCATATGTTGAAAGCAGTGACATGACTAGTACTATTTCTAATGACACAAATTTTAAGTATAATGATGACTTACATTTTAGTGGCATAGAAGATAATGGAAGGCTGATGCTCCTGATTAATATCATCACATATTAATAACAGCTAATTAACTTTCAATTGAAGCATTGCTGCTAGATTATAGGATCTTTGAATAAATTTTACTGTGATAAAAAGAACCTGCATGCTAACATAATTTCACTTTAATCTTTATTAGCAATTAATTCACTTATAGAAATATGCTGCTTATTTGCAGAGACTCAATCAATGGGATTTTCCTAACAGCACCAGTAAGATTTTTTTTTTAGATGGGATAATGTGTGCTTTGTCATAAAATCATAGGACAGATACTATTTTCAGTCATTTGCCAGAATAATCCATGAAAGAATATATATATATGTTTTATAGTAGAAAAATAATATGT
Organism: Hyaena hyaena; assembly: GCF_003009895.1. NCBI lineage: Eukaryota > Metazoa > Chordata > Mammalia > Carnivora > Hyaenidae > Hyaena > Hyaena hyaena. The sequence goes on from NW_024080648.1 coordinate 1,803,428, forward strand.
TATCATTGAAAAAAGTCCTAAAGTTCTTTGGGATGTCTGGGTGGCTCAGTTGGTTAAGTGTCTGACTCTTGATCTTGGCTAAGGTCATGATCTCATGGGTTCTTGAGATCAAGCCCCATGTTGGGCTCTGAGCTGATAGAGTGGAGCCTTCTTAGGATTCCATGTCCTTAAATATCTTTAGTCTATTAAATATGTAAATATGATACTAAGAAGAAACTGGATGGTTGTATATATGTGAAGAAGGAAAAGAAACAAAGGAATACATGATTATGATATGAATACTTGGCTTCAAATAATCAGAAATTTACAGAGAGGTAGATTCAGTTCTAAAAAGAAAGCTAAGATACAGCAACCTTAAGGGAAGAGAAGTCTCTCAACATCAGATTCTTTTTTTTTTTTTTTTTTTTTAATTTAACACAAAGCAGCACCCTCCTTACCACCTCCGGGGTGATAGCAATAACTCTATTCTGAATATTTTTATTAAAGGCAACCAAGACAGAATCTTAAATGGTGGGGTATCCATTACTCAAGCATCCCCAGCATTCCCATGTATAATTGGAGACACCCCTATATAATAAATATGCTATAATTTTTTAATTATGTATTTTTTATGTTTATTTTTGAGAGAGAGAGACACAGAGCATGAGCAGGGGAGGGGCAGAGACAGAAGGACACGCAGAATCTGAAGCGGGCTCCAGGCTCTGAGATGTCAACAGAGAGCCCAACACAGGGCTTGAACACACAAACTGTGAGATCATGACCTGAATGAAAGTTGGGCACTCGACTGACTGAGCCACCAAGGAACTCCAATAATGAATACCCTTTAGAAGTCAGGGCAGAAGTTTCAGGGCCCGTCAAACTGGCTAAAGAGCCAGGTTTTGAATAATTACTAAGTACAGGTGGTAGCACCTGTGAAAAGAGCAGTTCTAAGCCTGAGGGTCACATTGTGGCCATAGGTGACCAGGTTCTCAAGGGGTGATCCACAAGATCTCTGGAGTTCCTTTGATGTGCTTCCCTAACCATAGCTATAAGTTTGAGAAAATTCCAGATAGACAGAGAGCCTCTCATTATCAGTTCTGATTTCCTTCATCTAACTTTCTATAATGCCCATGAGGGAAGCATCATTAGGCTGTTGTAGAACCTTTCTTCCTGTCACCCTTCATGTGGCCGTGTCAGTCATCTGAGTGCATGTCTGAGGAGACATGCTCTTTGATCATTTTAAAATGAATTGTGTCTTCATCAGAAACTTGAATTTTTGTATATATTGGCACTTCTCAGAAATGACCCTTCACATAACAGGAAATAAATACTCCTGGCTTCTTAAGAAAAAAAGAAATAGGGGTCCCTGGGTGACTCAGTCAGTTAGCAACCGACTTTGGCTCAGGTCATGATCTTGTGGTTTGTGGGTTCGAGCGTCATATCAGGCTCTATGCTGACAGCTAGCTCAGAGCCTGGAGCCTGTTTCAGATTCTGTGTCTCCCTCTGACCCTCCCCTGTTCACGCTGTCTCTCTCTCTGTCTCAGAAATAAATAAAACATTAAAAAAAAGAAAAAGAAATAGACACAATAAAAGCGTAGAATCACCTTGTAACTTGGACAGTCTTAAAATGCTTTCTGGTGAGATTACTGTGCATATGTTGGAGTCCAACATTTTAGTAGTAATATTGATAACCTGATATTTTGTGTAATGTTCCAATTTATAAAATTTTTATATCTTATTTGATTTTCAAAACAAACTGTGAGATACATAATGTAGTTTTCCCATAGTATAGTTATTATTGTACCCTTTTACATGTGAAGAAGCTATTTTCCAATTAAAGGAATGATCCTGTGTAAACAATGTGATTGCCAAAAATTGTGTTTGAATGTAACCTAGTAGATGCTGCCTAGATGCCCCTAAGTCAGAAAATCAGAGGCTGGGTTAGAAGTTCCAAGTTTCAGGGCACCTGGGTGGCTCAGTCGGTTAAGCGTCCGACTTCGGCTCAGGTCATCATCATACAGTTCGAGGGTTCGAGCCCCACGTCGGGTTCTGTGCTGACAGCTCAGAGCCTGGAGCCTGTTTCAGATTCTGTATCTCCCTCTCTCTCAAAAATAAATAAAACATTAAGAAAAATAAAAACAAGAAGCTCCAAGTTCCTTTGAGATTTAAATAAATTTGGATCCCACCCCTTACTTTGGTTCACACTCACGTATTTGAAGTGATTTTTTTTTTTTTTTTTTTTTACGTGAGGTGGAAGGTGCAGGTTACCTCTTCCTCTGAATCCCACTATATTTTCGGTTTATACTCTTATTTCTCACACTAAGCATGATGCCCTGTTTTTGCAGTGAGTTACGCTAATTGCCCTTCGATTTTTTTTTTTTTTTTTTTTTTTTTTTTTTTACTTTCACGAAGTACCGAAAGACAGGACTGTGTGGGGGGCAACATTTGACACAAGTTTTACAAGTGGGAGGGGAGGGCGTTGATCAGCAGCAAACAAATAAATACACGATTCTATTATTACTAGTGCCTCCAGGAACTCTCCACCAGCCGTCCCGACTGCTGCCCACCAAGAAACTTTGCTCCTCCTGCGCTACCCTGCCCCCCACTCTCCTCTCTTTCATTGTTCATCCAGGATCCCAGATTATTACTTCTTTCTGGAATGCACATGAATGATTATCTAACAACTATAGGATAAGAAAAACTTGAAACTCTATGTTTCTTATTGTCTCTCTTTATGCTTAGTTAAGGAACTGACTTAACTTCTGTGGAGGGCAAAGAAGTATCCTTGATGGTTGAGGGTAACAGGGTGATTTCTGGATTGAGACATGAGCAATTTAGGGTTTTCTTCGGTAAATTCTGGAGTTTCATATGATGTATGCTTCCTTAGTGAATAGAATCCCCAAGGTCCGTTGGGAGCCTGCTCTGTGAACTCTGCTAACCCACCTTAATACTCCCCTTGGGGCACCAGAAGTTCATACCTTCTTTCTTACACCTTATTGGAGAGCACAAAGCACTTCTGTAGGTACCCGTGGGCCATCCTTCTAGATAGCCCCCTCAACTATCACTCAGGTCACCACTCAGACCACCATTTTGGGTTTGTATTCCCTGCTAGTTTTGTATCTCTCAAGTTACTATTCCAAAATATGGCCACAGACCCTTCTGCACTGGGACTCCTCTATACCTAACTGAGATTTCTATTGCTCTGGGAATAACCTAGGAAAGTTTTACTCTCCTATCTGGTGTTCAGAGTACAAACTCTGTGGCCTGAGTTCTCAGTGAATTTTTGAGTCATTTAAAGTTTCATGAAAGAGCACTTCTTTCTTAAGAGCCTGTGAAATAACAAGATTGTTTCTTGAACCTACACTGAGCAGTTATTAATTTTTCTAGTCTTCTTACCCTGCCTTTCCCCTGCCCACCTGGCCAAAGTCATTGATTCAGTTAGTAGAGATTCTGATAAATTTGCATACCCAGGAATTAAAAAAAAAACATTTAAAATGTATTTGTGAATATTCTGAAAATATTTTTCTTTTACAATTCTTAAGAAAAATAAAATAATTATATCTTTCCTCCTTCACCCAGAGTCTGTTACTCTCACAGTGAAACATTTCTATTCAGATGTGTTTTAACACATAGTAACCTCTTCTGCACAATTCTGTGGTCACCTAATTGAATCAAAATAGCTTTTGTTTTGTTTTGGGATAATCAAGCTGTATTAAAAGTATTAAAAAAACAGACTTACCAGCTACATAATAATTGTATGATTTGAAATGTTATCACTTCTACTTCATAGTAAAAAGAAGAACACTATTCTTGACCCATATTTAAGTTATTAATGAACTTTATAATATAGGGAAAATCAAGCTTATCAAGGTGGCTGGTGTAAATTTAAGTTTGCACAGGTACTCCTAATGAAGGGCCATATAAGTTGTCAGTTTTATGTGATGATCGTCGAGTCTAGAAAATATATTATATTTTATATCATGGGAAATGTGGATGACTATGTTAGTGAGTTGGTCCTTTATTCATAGGACTACTTTAGAGAATGATGTATTTGTTTACCTTAAAACTTACATATAGTTGATTTTTATTACTATTACTAGATAACTAGTTATACTCTTCAGATACCACGGATTCTATATTTTTCTGAAGAATGACATATTTTCATGTACCTCCCCAAATAATACATTTAAAAGCACTATTTTGTATCAAGAAAAATTTGTAGTATACAGAGGGTCTCTCAGATTGCATCATAAAAATTAGGATAGTAGGCTCAAATAAGAAAAGTTAAATAGAACCATAATTATATCTTTAATGATTATTGTAATTAAATCCACTCTGTGTTTTATTTGTGAATTACTTGACATTGAGACGACACTGATGAAATTTCTGCTGCTCTGAAAGTTTGGGAGCGAATTAATTTTTCAAAACACTACTGGCAATTTAATACACATATTAATTGATATTTAACTTTATGCAGTGAAATTGTTTCCTGAAAAATTAATTACTTTATCCTCCATTTGGGTTAATTATGAAGCAATACAACTTCAAATTGAAAGTGTAAATGGTTTTGATTTAATTACACTGTGATCATTAATAATGTAGGTAAATTTCTCCCACTTAAGATACCTATGATCAAAGAATATTTTCCCAAAAGATTCTCAGAATATGTTTGCTCTAGTTTGGAAAGAGATGCCTGGTATATAAGGGAGATGGAAGTGTATTCGTAAGAAAAGTTACCAGTGGGAGTCCTATGCAGAATTAGAATTTTTAAATTAACAACCATTAGAGTATTTGCGTAATACAATGGGTACAAGGTTTAATAGCAGGAAGATTCTCAAATTGTCCTGTGTATGTCAATTATCGGTGGAAATATTGGAAAGAAGTGATTCTATCAAATGTGTCACACACAATGAGTGGGATATGTAAAAAGGGACGTGTGTTATTTTCCTGTCTGCAAGAGAGGTGTTGTGATACCTGAAATGCTTTCATTTCTCCTTTGGGGAAATGTAATCTCCTTGGATTACTTTTCCTGATGAAGTTTAGTTTTGAAATTTTCAGTGTTTTTGAGCAAATGCTCAATACCTCTTTAAAAAATATATTTTATTTTTATCTATAAGTGAAAATGTCCTGCTATTTAGCCAATAATCTTTAAATACTTTGTGTGGATAACTTAACATATCATAGAAACACTGGGATTCACAGCTTTGTATTCTCATTTACTTTCAATAATTGTTCTTCTTTAGTATATTGTATGTGTGGAACAGAAGACTTGAGTTTGACCTACAGGCATTAAGACTTGTATTATTTAATTTAAAAATCCTTTAAACTCATTTTAGGAAAATTATTACATGATGAATTATCAATTAAAGTTTATAAATTGTCCATTTATATTGTTTTGATATTTTCACACCTTTTACGCTTCATCTTGCAGTAAATAGTAATCACAGAATTTTCATCCCTGATCCTGCATACAAAGTTATTTATGAGAAACTCAAATAGTCTACTTAAACTTTTATTATTAAATTGACAAGTCATGAAAGTTTGCCTTGAGCGTCTGCAGGTCAATCTTACATGGAGAAGAATTGGGTCAGACAGAGTGTCTTGCATTTAACAAATTTTCTCCAACTAGATTTCAAGCTAGGAGTCTCTAAAAAAAAAACAATTTTGCAAAATTTAAAAACATTGAATGATACAGCACTTAGCCTAAATGGATAATTGGCAAATATATAAATTTAATGAGTAAAATACTATTCTACATTTCTACATATTCAGCAGGAAAATATTTTACCTTAGATTGAGTACTTCATCAAAAGCAAATCATTTCAGATTTGTTCAATTACTGCTATGAATTTGAACATAATAACTAAAAGTCTCAAAGTAATTTACTTTATCATAGTCCATGTTTGACAGCACCCCACATATCCCTAGATGGCTTCCCATTTAGTAATTGTTTTTAGGGGTATTTTCGGTCTATGACAGTATAATATCTTTCCTGCAATTTACCATAAGAACATCAAATATACTTAATAATTGTCAATTTACTATATCAATGATACATACTGATTTACTGTAATTTACAACATAGAATGTTAATAAATGTTCTATAATTCTATAGATTGTTTATATTTAATAGGAGTGGTTTCTAATTCAATAGCCCCACATCTGATTATTTCAGAATTTAATAGCAGTATTTCAGAATTTAACAGCAATATTGCGGTCCCCACCAAAGACCAAAGCATCTGAGAGTTTTCATTTATTTCCTTCATTTTATTCCATTTATTTCATTTATTTGAAGTAAGTTGTTTGCTATTTGACCTAGAGCTTTCCTGTTCCATAGCACCCCAGTCCTAAAATCAGTTTAAATATTCAACGAGTAAGTTTAGGCTTTCGTTAGTGTTTCATGAGATGTTCTCTAGGAACCTGCGCTCTCAGAGATAGCCCGGGTTGTTTGTCTGATGCTCTGAATAGACAAGTATGATGCCCTCTGCTTGAGCCCATCCTTGAGCCACTCCTGGATGCTTTGACTTGTACACAATGCAACAATTCACTTCTGGCAGTGAGCTGAATAGAATACATTAAGCACACATCCTGCATTCTGAACTGCTTTCTGTTTACTTTGAATTGTAATTCAAGGCACTGAGGTCAGGCTTTAAATCTTGGGATATTTGAGCCCCCTACTTTTCTCATCAATTTTTAGCTCTGTTTTCTCTGTCTTATGACAGAAAATAGTTTGAGATAAAGTGACTTCAAGTGTGTTATTTGGGTACAGGAAAAGGAGCAATGCTCTCCTCTCTCCTTGCCTCAGAGAAGCATAACAATATGCCTCTGACACACACAACAGAACATGAGAGCCAGCTAATGCCAGCTTCAGTGAACCTTCATAATTTCCGGCCCTTTGTTCTCTCCACTGCAAGGGAAAGTGTAGAGAGAAGACATCTTATGTAGTTTTCCTCGATTTTAGAATTCTTGACTGGTTAGTAAGTGAGGAGAGAGGCAAAAATAAGAATCCAAATGTATTCATTTCTTTTTTTTTTTTGAAAATTTTTTGAAATTTTTTATTTATTTATTTATTTATTTTTTGAGAGAGAGAGACAGGGCACAAGTAGGGGCGGGGCAGAGAGAGGCACAAATCTGAAGCAGGCTCCGGGCTCTGAGCTGTCAGCACAGAGCCCATTGCAGGGCTTGAACCCAGGCACCACAAGATTCTGACCTGAGCCAAAGTCACAGACGTAACCCACTGGGCCACCCAGGTGTCCCTAAATGTGTTCATTTCTAATGTCAGTTCTGTCAAGAATATTGTTTCATTTTATTTTCATATCTGATTTCTGGGTATTTATTTGACCTCAAAGAAACAGAATTTAGGACTAAAGAAATGAGGGTAGTTATTAGTTTAATAAAGAATGTTGACATTTTGTTTTTATTTATTTATTTTTTAATAGTAAGACGTCTTTTTTAATGTTTATTTGAGAGAGAGAGAGAGAGAGAGGAGGGGCAGAGAGAGGGGGGCACAGAGGATACACAGCAGGCTCTGAGCTCTCAGCATAGAGCCCAATGCGGGGCTCGAACTCACAAATGGCAGGATTATGACCTCAGCTGAAGCCAGGCACTTAATTGATCGAGCCACCAAGGCACCCAAGGATCTTGACATTTTAAAAAGAAAAGGAGACTAATAGTGATCTTACTGGAATCCATGCATACTACACAGAAGAATCCATAAATGGATCATGGATGTGATACAAGTATCCAGAACATCAAACCTTCTATGTTAAGTTAGTGAAAATAACAATAGTAAAGCTGAAAACATCCCTAAACCCAGAATACGTAACTACACTAAGCAGAGGTTTGAAAATATAAATATAGCCTGCCTAAAGGAATTTAATTTTAGTTCAGAGATTCAAAAGTGTCCTAGAGGGCATTAGAAAAAAAGCAAGATCTAGCAACTTTATAATATTACATCATTGAAAAGACGTTTATTGCCAAAAATTAAAACCTGAATATGATCGAGCATCAGGTCAAATGTCCAACTTCCAAGATACATAGTGTTCAAAAACACAAGTGAAGTGATAGAATGGGGTTGTGTAAACAAAATCCAGATTAAAAGACACTCTATGGAGTGTTAAAAAAAAAAAGCCTTACTTTTATTTTTACAAAACATACCAGATACAAAGAAATGAAGGGGGAAAATTCTATAGATTAAAGGAAAATTTAGAAACATAAAGAATAATCTGAGATGTGGACTTCACTTGTATTTGGCAAAAATAAATATTTTTTTAAATCATTAGACAATCAGGGAAACAGATACAGATTTATGATTTGCTTATACAATGCAACTTTTACTGCTTTATGGACAATAATAGAATTGCAGTTATGTTTTGTCAGAGCCACTATTTTATACTAAAATAGGCACCGACTAAATGTTAAGCTGTCTGAAAATTACTTTGAAATAATTCCAGAGGATGGGAGGTATGGATGAAACAATATTGCCCACGAGTTGATAATTACACGAGGGGATCCAATTTACTCTTTTCTGTGTTTATGAACATGATTGAATTTTCCATAACAAAAAGGATAAAGAGGTTCTTGAAGGTAATTTTTATGAGAATAGTGTTGCCATTAGGCTAAATATCCAAATATCACTTCACTCTGGTACTTCTCTATGTTGCGTACTGATCTGGAATAAATCTGAATTAAAAGAGAGTATTGGTTGAAAGAAACTGAGATAATAAAGAGTTTGCGGTGCATGTATAATAAAAAAATAATTTTATATAGTTGAATATGTAAAGAAGCAGAAGATTATAAAGGTATAACAGATATGCAGTATAATTAAGGCTTTATTCTGATACAGTAAAATGTAAATGAGCTTAGGAGATAGAAGGTCCAGGGTCTGATGCCCTACCTATCTTGTTAGGAAAGCCACTGAGCCTCAATTTCCTCTTCTGTAAAATGGTAATAAGTATACTTTCCTCAAAAGAATATTGCAGATGTTTAATAATTTGTGAAAAACCCTGGTACTTACATAATACTATGTTCTAAATATGTTATTAATATATATTAACACATATTGGGGCATCTGGATGGCTCAGTCAGTTAAGCATCCAACTCTTGGTTTTGGCTCAGGTCATGATTTCACCATTTGTGAGTTTGAACCCTGTGTCAGGCTCTGTGCTGACAGTGTGGAGCCTACTTGGGATTCTGTCTTCCTCTCTCTCTGCCCATCCCGTGCTTGCTCTCTCTATTTCTCTCAAAACAAATAAAATTTAAAAAAAAAAAACTTAAAAAATTAAGTATAAATATATATATTTATATATGACAATTTTTTTGCATTCAGTCACTTGAGACAATAACCACTAACCCTAGTGTCCAGCAAAAAAAAAAAAATAAAAAAAAGACTGATGTCAATCTTATTTGTATTTATGTATGTTGTCATTCCCTTTTGAAATGCTGTTTTCTTGAACAGAGAATACATTTGACTGTCGTACTTCCAAGTGGAAAATGCATTCTGATTAAAGTATGTGGTAGATCATATTCAAGGCGGCTTCTTTATAATACACCTTATTCATTGTCATGCTTTCTTCTCTTATACACACTGACGCATATGCTGCTCATAGATCATGTATATTACCTGTAGTAAATTGGAACCTTCAAGTTTTGGGGCCACATGAACAAAAACTGATCAGGATTTGAGTTGGAATGAAAGAAAATATAAAGGGACATTATTCGATTCCAGTTTTTAATGCATTGTTTGGATAGTTAAGGCAATTTAATGCTCAGGATTATTCTTATGAAGAAATACATTCATCCATCTCCTTGCTTTTGCAGATAGGAAGCCTGCAGAATTAACTCAGTTTATTTCAGCAGGCCTCAAACTTTTACCAGGTGCTTCCTTCCTTCCTCAATGAGTCACGATATAGTCCTTAAAAGGAATCTAACTAGTGTTCCTTCGATTTGGCGGCATTTTAATACAGGTGGAAAGTTAAACATAAAATTAAAAACATATTCTGAAGACAATGAGAAGTATGGAAGATTAAGAAACCAATTAATTTGGAGCTAATGTAGTTGGGCAAGATTTGATAGAAGAGATGGGATTTGGACCAAGTAGCTCTGGGGTAATTTCAGTGCAGGAGATATGGTGAGATCAAATTGGAAGAGCTTTCCATACATATAAGGCTAAGTGAATGTGCTTTATTCCAAAGCAAATAAGAATGGATAGTAGACTTCTGAGCAAGAGAAACAATTTTATACAAGTCTTATTTAAGTAAGATTTAGCATAGCAGTCTTATGTTTAGTGAGTTGTGTCAAGGAGAGTTTATGAGCAAAGGGAATGCTTTTGTAGCCACCCGGATGTCAAGTGATGAAGTATGGTGTGGCGTAGGCAGTGGAATTGAGAAGGAAAACAGGCTAAGGGTCAGGATGGATAGAAAATGCATGCAGGGATGATGGCAGATAGATAGGTGAATAGATACGTACGTACATATTTCTATATGAATTAAGACAACCATAAAGATATCACAAGAAAAAATTTAAACCCTTAATTTAAACCACCTGGTATGAAACAGGTAGGAGAACATTTTGGGTTTTGCATGAATGTGCTGGGTTTCCCAGGCTTTCTGACCAATGAGAAGTAGTTTTCATACTACTCCCTCCTCTGCCTGCCTCTTACTTATTTTCTGTGTCTGCTTGATCAAGTCTGGCTCACTTTTTCTTCTTGGGTGAGGGAGGGGAAAGGTAGTGTGACCAGGCCATGAAATTTCCTTTTCAGCCAGTCCACAATGTCCGCTGATGCGTCCACCTCAGTCCACAGGCTGGAATGAGGTCACACGGCCATGCCCAGGTGCCAGGAAGCCCGAACCTTGGCATCTCTGCACTTAGATGGCATCTCTGCACCATTTTCCTTTTCTAAGCCTTGATATCTCAATTGGTTAATCAGTCTTCACATGTTTCCTAAGTTTGTCATGAGGAATATTTGAGATAATTATTTTAAAGGTGATTATTAAAAATTTAAAACATATGGGGCTCAGTCGGTTAAGTGGCCAACTCTTGATTTTGGCTCAGGTTGTGATTTCAGTGTCCTTGGGATCCAGCTCAGGGTCAGGCTCCCCGCTGAGTGTGGAACCTGCTTAAGATTGTCTCTAGCTCTCCCTCTGCTCCTTCCCAGCTCATGCACACACCACCCCCCCCACACACTCTTTCTCTCAAAAAAAAAAAATTGTAAATGTACAAATATGTTACTACCAGTGTTTAACATATAATGTGAAAAAATAACACATAAAGCAACAAATTAGTCAAAACTAGGAAAAAGGAAAACTACCTTTGGCTCACTTTTTAATTTAAATTGTTTTAATATTTATTCATTTTTTAAATTTTTTAATGTTTTATTTATTTCTGAGAGAGAGAGAGAGACAGCATGAGCAGGGGAGGGTCAGAGAGAGAGGGAGATACAGAATCAGAAACAGGCTCCAGGCACTGAGCTAGCAGTCAGCACAGAGCCCAAAAAAAGGCTAGAACCCACGAACCATGAGATCATGACCTGAGCCGAAGTCGGACACTTAACCGACTGAGTCACCCAGGTGCCCCATTTGTTCATTTTTGAGAGACACAACGTGAGCAGGGGAGGGTCAGAGAGACAGGGAGACACAGAATCCAAAGCAGGCTCCAGGCTCTGAGCTGTCAGCCCAGACTGACGCAGAGTGGGAGATCATGACCTGAGCTGAAGTCAGACGCTTAATTGACTGAGCCACTTAGGAACCCCCACTTTTATTAATTTTAAGGATTATGTGTTATTACTGACCCAAAGCCATCTCTACCTTTTCATATCCTAATCTAACATGTTTAGGAAAAAGTAACTGAAAGAAGTCTTAAGTACAGAATGTTACTTGATTTAAAAGCTGTGGCTTTGAACTTTAGGGACTGGTATTAATAAGTGCCTTTGATTCAAGTGCACTTAGCAAACATCTTCTAAAATGCAGTCTATGCCCAAGGTTTGCCTCATTCACTTCTTTATGTAAAGTTTTCTCAAGGGAGATAATGTGGTAGCAGTTAACATTAAAAAGCAGCACTGAATAACTGTAGCAGAAAGGACATAAAAAAGACATCCCTTTGAAATTGCAAAAAGGATTATGTAAGCATCTTATGGTCTTCTCCCATCTTTGCAGATCATTTAATTTTAATGGCTACAAATTTTCTGGATCCTGGTTTTTGAATTATATATGCAGATAACTGAATATATTCTGAAAATAAATTTTAGCAGTTCCAAAATATTTATCTATTGGAATTAAATGTATATGTGTATATATGTGTATGTGTGTGCATGTATGTGTGTGCATGTGTGTGTGTGTGTGTGTGTGTGTGTTATGGTCATACCAAATTACTTATTTTTATGACAACACTAAGCCATCATTGAAACTTTTTTAGAGGGAGAGAGAAAGAGAGAGAGAGTGGAGGGGCAGAGAGGGAGAGATAGAGAGAATCCCAAGCAGGCTCTGTGCTAACAGTGTGAGGCTGGAACTCAAGAACTGTGAGTTCATGACCTGAGCCGAAATCAAGTTGGAGGTTTAACCGAATGAACCACCCAAGCACCCCAAAAGTTATTTTTGAAGTTACCTAGGACAACAAGGCTGATTATGATCAAGTTGAATATTTTTATTTTGAACTTATATCTTGTCTCTTTAAGAACACAGGAAAATCTTTGATGGCAGGAGATAGTTAATCAATTCATCAGTCTCTCTTTGTGTCAGAGAAATAAGAGGTGCTCCATGAAGCCTTACTTTATTTTTTTGAAAAAGTATTTAATAGCATAGGATACATCAAAAACCATGAGCCGAAGACCTGCTTCAGATCTACAGGAAGTCAGCACGCAGGTAACAAAACCCATCTAAGGCTAAATAGTGATAAAATCTGGTATAAAAAATTAAGCAAAAGTCACTCTCATCAAAGTTTAGAGTAAAAAACATCAAAGGCAAACGGACATAATTTATGTAAAATAACTTTGAGACGATAAGGTAAAAATGTAAAGAAATAGAGAAGAGTTGAAATGGCATATGAGAAGCTGGTAGCTGGTAGAACTCATCCCCCAATAACTGAGAATGGGAAGCTTCCGGACTGTGAATAGTCAGCACATCGGGGGAAAGTGGGTGACATGAAATCACCCCCAAGTTGTAAAGGGAAGTAAGAAAATATATGATTTTGAGAAAAAAGTATTTGTGCATATAATTTTTTCCAGATTTTGAACACTGATAATTAGTTTATGATAGGTGTGATATTCCTATAAAAACATATATCTTCATTATTAGGGAAGGTTTTGGTTTTAAGAGTATAAGGAGAAAGGTTTAAGTCTTAGGGCAACCTTGGTTCCAATCTGGCCTTTTCCCTTTGTGCCAGTTTCATACTTCAGAGAAGTGTGTTTTGTTTTTAGGTTTTAATCTCTAAGTCTTTGTTTTCCTTTATTTTTAAAGCAAATGATAATATCGAGTTAAATACCTTACAACGTGCCTTACGCACATAATAAACTCTCATGGTGCCAAGGGAAGAGAAAGAGAATGATGCCGTGGTTGTGGAAAATGACAAAGCACTACTTAGGCCTGGTGATAACGCAAATGCCCACCGTGGATGGAGATATTAAATAGCTGTTCAGCGCTGGAGGAAGACCTCCCCGCATCATTCCTTCAGCAAATGTGTATTTAGTGCCTCCTTTCTTCCAGGCACTGTTCTGTGTGCCGGTGATAGGACAGGAGGTCCTCAATCTTTCAAGAGCTTCGGAACTCGGGTGCGCTGGGTGGTCAACTGTGAAGGACCCATAACATCTGTTGTGAATGAGACGTCTAGCAGAATTCTCTTCCATATGTTTCTGGACCAGCTGTGTCGGGGAAGCTACTTTTAGGGGAATGAACTTCTCCATGAAAAGGGATTACAACAACAACGCAAAATACTAAATTTCTTTCAGGGCAAGTACATCAGTAGACTCACGCGTTCTCCGTGTGCCATAGCGTGTGTGAAATGCATCGCTCACCGAGAAATGATAATCACAAATAACTTTAGGTGAGGGTAATTTTAAGTTCAGCAGAATACTTCATCTAGACTTTAAAGGAAATTATTTTTCAGATCTTAAAGCATTGCCTACGATAGGTCAGGTGCTAAATTTGGCCTAGTTTTATTTTTTTTGATCCCTAGCACTCAGAGATTCATATAAATGGAAGCAGTGTAAGTATTCTATAATTCATGAATTCTCAAGTAGGATTAACAGTTATCTTAAGACTAATGCTGGTATGTGATGTGTAAGTTTTCATCTTATTTTGTCATATTTTCGCACTATGTATCTTTTCTAATTCTTCACTGAATGCTCATAGTGGTCTCCTGCGAATTAGAGAACATCGCTCTGAGGGAGCGTGTGTTTTGATTTTATGTGTTGTTGTCAGAAGCTTCACAGCTAGAGGTAGACATGTTACAAGGGATGTAAAAATAAATACCTATAAATGTATTTATAAGCTACAAGAGAGCTTATGAAACTCATGTAATAACTTAAAAATAAGAAACTAGGGAAGTCAGGGATGCTAGAGGTAATTAAAGAGGGAATATTATTTCGGAGGGACTATTGGTATGAAAATTTTTGTTTATCTGGATTTGTTGAGTAGGAAACAAGGGCCCAAAGTTGGGTCCAAACTTTGTGAGCAAAACACATAAGGAAAAGGTGAAGTTACCAAAAATATACATATATATCCTGTTGATAATAAGGTGAAAACACATCACTTCTTATGGGAAGGCACAGCATTTCCTGGCCCCAGTGATGAGGAAAAAGGGCTCCCGTGGCTTATCCCTGAAACATTTACTGAGTTCTCTGACAACAAAGGTAGTAACAAATATTTGTTATAGCATCTCGCAGAAGACGATGAAAGTTCCATGTTAAAGTACAATTCAGTGTCAATAAAAAATTTCTGTATGCGTAATTCAGTGAAAAATCCTACAGAGCCAAATACACTGTGTGTAAGGAGTCCAGCTTTCCTCACAGAGGGAAAAATCTAGATTCACTACCATGGAGGTCTGTATATGCTTCCCATCTGTGATGATTTAATTATTTTATGTATCTAGGCTCTTAATGAGAATCAGACCCAGATTTTCTTGTCATTATGGTTTAATGGACCACTGGTATACAGTTCCCCTTTATGAGGCTGACAGTCTCTGGTTCTGTCTCCTTTTCAACACAGCCATGGCCTAACCTCAGGGAAATACCAGAGGGAGAGCCCGAAGTCTTTTCCCCACTGCAAATAACTGGGAATTTTAAATGACCAGACACTGGGTCACCTGGAGAGCAGAAGTGATAGATAACCCTTCACTTCCTTCCTCACTTCTCTTATTTTTTCACCCAACTGAATTTTGCAAAAGTAATTTTGCTTGCAAGTACTTTGCTAATTGTAGTGTTGTGGACTAGTGCTTACAACATGATGTGCACTTCATAGGATGATTATAAGAATGACTCTGAAAGTCATGCCTGCAGAGTCAGAACCCAGCACAGAGCCCAGCACAGAGCCCAGATTCCCATGTTTGTCTGCACTTTGGAATTCCCAGGGAGCTTTGAAAAAGACTGAGGCTCCATTTCATTTACAGAGGTTGTGAATTAATTAGTTTGAGGGTGTGGCCTGGGCTTTGGAAGCTCGGAAAGGTCTCTAAGTAATTCTTAAGTGCACAGGAATATGGGAATTACTGACCTAGCACCTGGTAAATGCTCCTCAGGTTAGTTCCCCTGCAGCCAGGTATAGTCTGATGAAAGCTGTGGTACTAGAGGCATCACATGCTAATTTTAATTTCCCAAATGTGTCTTCAATAATACAGCAGATGCCATATGAAACAACAGTCTTGTGTTTCTGTTTAAGGAGCGAACTTAAATTACAACATAGACTTTAAAAATGTACCATAAAAATGTATTGTGCAACATACACTACTAATCAAATTGTTTTCTACGTGGGAATAAAAAAAAAAAAAGCAAATCATGAGTCCAGCAATCATGGGCAGTTCAAGAGCTGACTTTGCACAATGTCAACAAGTAAAAAGATGTGCTGAAGCATTCAGTAATGATTTGCAAGTCAGCAAACAGTGATAGCAGCTGCTTTATAGGTGGAGAAAAAATGTACCTCATTTTCACCCTCAGGGAATATACGTGTTTAAATTTATTTCCTGTTGTAAATGTGAAAATGTTCATTAGATTTAAAAAAAAAAAACATAGTCGCCTGTCATGTGCATAAAGTTGATGTGAATTAGCTGATTAAAAACATGGCTGCACTGGTTTAGCCTAAAGAATCACGGGACTCAAGCAAGAACAGATTCAAAGAGGTTCAAATTCAAAGGCAATTTAAGAGGTTTCCTTTCCCAATCCTGTCATCTTGCGGAGGAGGGAATCCTTTATCAAAGGTATCAGCCACTTTTCCAAGGTCATAAGAAGATCTAGTAGAAGACACAGAGTTCATTTCTCCCATCTTCTAAACCATTTAGCTTGTTTTGATTATGTGATGCTGACTTTGTGGAAAATGAGCCGCACTGGATGCAAAGCCTAAATGTTCAAATCTAGATTCCTGTAAATCAGAGAAGAAAGCAAATTGATTAAGAAGGTGTCAAAGCAAAACTCATACTGACAAGGTTAAACAGGCAACAGAGACTTTATTCAAGGCCGTGGCAACAGAGGAGAAAGAGAGGAAGGAAGTCTGAGCTCAGTCTCCTGAAACAGAGGGTGGGGTGGAGGTGATGTGTGGATGTGTCTGTGTGTGCTGGGTGAGAAGCACAGAGGCCATTTTTGTTTGCTACTTTGCTTTGCTCAAAGGAAAAGTGAATGTTCTCTGATAGTTCTACCAGAAAGATATTTCCCAGTTGGACACCACTCTCCCACAGAGACTGCAAAGGGACACTCTCTTGGACATTACCTTTCAGAGAGATGCTCCCCGATCTCTGAGGAAAGATATTCCTTAATTGTGTAACTGGCAAGGGACATTTAAAAAGATATATCCCTGAAAGGGACAGGGAAAGAATGGACCAAAGGTAAAAAAAAATAATAATAATAGTAAATTGACTAATTAAAAGTAAACTAAAACTTTTAAAAAAGAGGCTGAATTATATATTTAAGGTGGGAACATCTTTCTATTACCTTGACTCTCAAATAAAATGTAATACCACTACCAAAAGAAAAAGAACAATTATAGGTTTTCTAGAATAGGTGCTCTAAGAAAAGGCAGGTCAGGAACCAGGGTCAGGAAGAAGCCTTTCTGAAGTTTAGTCAAAGTGAGGCAAAAATCGAAAACATTTTGTTGAGAAAAATTTTCTGTTTTAATTCTAGATCATATCTTGTATTTTTAAACTGTTACATCCATTTTATTTGATTTTCACATCAATTTATGAATTTGAAGCAACAAAAATGATACTTATTTAATGAGTTAAAAGTATTGAGACCCAAGGATTTTACCAATCTTAGTAAGTCTCAAAATTGATAGAGACATAGCCAGCAGCTGCCATGGCCATTCTAAACCCAGTGATTAGAAGTTCTCAAAGTAGCCAGTGACACCGTTGTAATTTCAGGCATGTGCTATAGCTGATACATGAATAAAATACGTTTTATTAGCAGGCCAGATTTAGCACTGATTTACTGCAGTTGCTGAAAATGACGTCAAAAGTATTATATTGTGGGGTGCTTTGGTGGCTCAATTGGTTAACCATTCCCCTCTTGATTTGGGTTCAGGTCATGATCTCATGGTTGTGAGATTGAGCCCCGTATTGGGTTCTGCTCTGAGCGTGGACCCCACGTGGGATTTACTCGTCCTCTCCCTCTGCTGTTCTCACTCAACATAAATAAATATAAAATAAAAGTATTACCTAGATCTCACTTATCCAATAAGGGATGGCCATATGTGTCTACTGAATACTTGAAAAATAGCTCGTCTGATTGAAATGTGCTGTAAATATTTTATATGTACTGAATTTTGAGGACCTGGTATAAAATAAAGAATATAAAATATATTAACATTTCTTTTTTATTGAATTGATGTTCCACGATGATATCTTGGACATATTGAGCCAAATTAAATGTAACATTAAAATTAATTTCACCAGTTTCTTTTCTATTTTTTAATCTTCCTACTAGAAAATTAAAAAGTCCCTATGTAGCTCATATTATATTTCTGTTGGACAACATTAATTTAGATAATTAAGTATTAAAAATTAAATACAGTTTGTCATACACAATTACTTAGAATTTGGATACCAAATCAAGTGATCTGGTGAATACTTTGGAAGCCCTGGTTTTCACTTAAGTGAAAAATAACAATTTACATTTGTACTTAAGGAACTATGAAGAAGGTATAACTAATTTGAAATGCTTGGATATTTTGAAACCAATTTTTAGTGGAAGTGCATTCATGAAATGATTCAAAAAATATTATACCTGTAAAAAGAGCATTCAGGAAAGGGTGGCAAGGGAGCTCAGGTGCACAAAATTACACAAGCCACAGACCAAGAAAACATTACACACACAGAACAGCTGTGTAAGTGTGCCTCAGAGCATGCACTGTTTAGTGCTGCAAGCTAGCAAGGTTCTTTGCAAAATCACATGAGAGCTGCAAAGATAAGAAATACATAGTCCACACTACCCTAAAGTTTTAGATTCTTATTTCAGATGTGTCATTGTAACCAAGATGGTGACAGAGAGACCAAAGCCTGTGCATATTAAATAAATGTCTGCCTAATACGTCAATCATTTTAACATCTGTTAGACATGATACTCTTGTGTCCTCATAAAAAATAAAATAAGTCTATAAAATTGACCATCTTAACTGTCTTCAACTGACAGTTGACTGCATATTCAGCTTGTGTCCAAATGGAGTAAAATGAATTGGCTTTATTCTGCCACTTGAAACAATAAGAAAAGTGGACAAACATATAAAAGAACAGTTTTCAAGTCTCTGTACAGCAGGCAATGACAATGATTCTGGAAGATGTGAAAGTGAAGGAATATGTTTTATGATTAAGTTCCTTGAGAGAATTCCCAGGCCATAACGTTGGGCAGTGGAGGTCAAGGGACCCCTTCTACACCCTGGAAAAGAGAGGTGGAGCTGTTGCAACTCATTGCATGAGGCCCACAATAATCTGAAACCACACAGCAAAAGGCATTTTGAGAAAAGAAAACTACAGACCATATACATCATAGACATAGATACAGAAGCCCTAAATAAAGTTTTAGCAAATAGCACCCAACAAAATATAAAAATGGTGAGATTTTATGAGCAAGTAGAATTTGTCTCAGGAATGCAAGAGATTGGGTTAACATTTGTAAATCAATGTAATTTACTACACTAACAAAATAAAGAAGAGACTAATATCTCAGAATAAGCTTTTGACAAAATTCAGCATTTATTCCTGATAAAGCTCTCAGCAAACTAGGAATAGAAGTGATTTTATTCAAAACGATAGACAGCACTTATGAAAAACCTTCAGCTAGCATCATGCTTAGTGTTGAAAGACTTAATGCTTTCCCCCTAAAATGAGTCATTAAAACAAAAATATTTGTTCTGGCTACTTCTATTCAATATTAAACCAGAAGTGTTGGCCAGTAAAATAAAGGAAAACAAAAAAATGACAACAACAACAATAACAAACAAGAAGGCATTCTCTGAAAAAGGAGACATTCAACTGTGTACTGAAAGATGATGTTATCATCTAAGTAGATAATCAAATGGAGTTTTTAAAAAGGCTGCCAGAGGGGCACCTGGGTGGCTCAGTCGGTTAAGCGGAGGACTTCGGCTCAGGTCATGATCTCACAGTCCGTGGGTTCGCGCCCTGCATCGGACTCTGTGCTGACAGCTCAGAGCCTGGAGCCTGTTTCAGATTCTGTATGCCTCTCTCTCTGACCCTCCCCCACTCACACTCTGTCTCTCTCTGTTTCAAAAATAAAATAAACATTAAAAATGTTTTTAAAAAGGCTACCAGAGCAAAAAATCACAAGGTTGCAAGAAAAAAATAATCACTATACAAAATCAAATGTATTTAAAAAAAATTAGAAACAAAAATAATACTACCATTTATAAGATTTATCAAACATACGGAATTCTTTGGGATAGATCTTAGAGAACATTTGAAAAATAGTGAACAATGTTGCTAAGAGAAATGAGAAGTACCTATGTTAAAGGGAGACATATGCTATTTTCATGGGTGGGAAGATTCAATGTTTTTAGTATGTTATTGCTCCCCAGGTTGATCTCCAGTTTTAATACAGTGTCAATCAACAGGTCAAAAGACAGTTTTTAAAATATTTTTAAAAAATATTTATTTATTTTTTGAGAGACAGAGTGTGAGTGGGGAAGAGGCAGAGACAGAGGGAGACACAGAAACTGAGGCGGGCTCCAGGCTCTGAGCTGTTGGCATAGAGCCCAACATGGGGCTCAAACTCATAGACTTTGAGATCATGACCTGAGCTGAAGTCGGACGCGTAACGGACTGAGGCACCCAGGCGCCTCATGCACGGACATATTCTTTAGCTTGGAGCCCCTCCATTTTAATTATCCATTGACTAGTCTATCTTACACATTGTACTTTTAATACCCTAAGAGAATATAATGTGATATCTTCACATCATCCAAATCTAGGGTCTGTATATGATATTTGATAAAATGTTAAGTAAATTGATCAGTCTTGGGAGCATATCCCTGGTTTAGAGCAAATCCTGATAAATCCTTTTTGTTTTTTTTCACATCCATCTTTTTCTACTGTCTGCTCTGTAAATCTAAGTTAGTAAGCTTACATAAAATGCTGAGGTTCTAAATGTTCCCAGCTGATCTATTCAAGTGATTTTAATCAATCTGTCGCAAAAATCATAATAGAAACTACAATTATGTCGTATGCTATATGTCTGATAGTATCAAGATGAGATACCACAAATTGCTTGAATAAATCAAATGAAAGAGCCATATGGAGTGTGGATTTTGCTAGTAATTCAATCACTAAATTAGAGCCACACATTCATTTTTAACCAATCCGATAAGACACCAAAATTGGTATATTTTATTCTTGTGCTTATTATACAACCATGCCCAGATTGGGCTCAATAAATTCTAGTTGGATTAAATTCTCTACAAGATGGGCACATTGCATCGCCTGTTCATTTAATTCAAACAAATGCTTACTGGACACTTATTATTTGAAAATAATTTCCCTGTGGAGAGCTATATAATTGCAGTGACTGGCTGTGGAGTTGGGACTGCTGAGCTCTTCAAGGGTTGCTCAGTTATCTGGCTGAAAACATGCAGAATTTAGGTAGAGATCTTTTTTCATCAACATTTTATTCCAAATATTTCTTGAGAATTTACTGTGTGAAAATGCTGCTCTAGTGCCTGGAAATAAAGGGCGAATGAAATCAAGCCCTGTTCCTTTCCTTATGGAGTTTACAGTTATCAATCACATAATTACATGAACCAGGGGGAAAGCTCAGCTGGGCTGAGTGTCCCCAAACAAGAGGTAAACCTACTAGGAGGCCCAGGGCAGAGGCAGTTGAACTATGCAGGGAGTTAGGAAGGGCTTCTCTGAGAAAGTGATGATTAAGCCGAGACTAGAAGAACAAACAGAAATTAACTAGGAGAAGAGAGAGAGCATTGCAGGTAAGAGAAACCAGAAGTGCACAGGTGTGTCAGGAGGAAGCATTGTGACTAAGGATGACCAAAAGATGGATGACACACCTGCAAAAATGCAACAGAGGAAAGTGGTGGTAATAGAAGAAGCCCCTGAAAAATAGATGAATACAGCTTTCTCCTTATTGTAAAACAATGCAAGCGTTTGACTAATGATGCTGATGTATGGAGAATGGGTTGGGTGGGATGAAGTGGAAGCTGATAATTAGTTATGATAATTAGCTGTTGTCATCATCCAGACGAGATATGATCGAACTTGGAGCCAGGCTGGTGGTAGTAGAGAGGGAGAGAATGAATAGCTAAGAAAGAGACTTAAAGGTCAGGGGGTGCCTGGGTGGCTCCATTGATTAAGCGTCAGAGTCTTGATTTTGGCTCAGGTCATGTTATCACTGTTCGTGAGTTTGAGCCCCACATTGGGCTCTGTGCTGATGGTGCGAAGCCTGGGATTTTCTCTCTCCCTCTCTCTCTGCCCCTCCCTCACAATTGCTTACTTTCTCTCTCTCAAAATAAATAAACTTTAAGAAAAAAGAGGTCAAATGCACTGGATAGTGAATTTAATAAGGTGGGTGTCTACAACAGTTTTGATATGTACAACTAAGTAAATGGTTAGTTTACTTTCTTCACTGAGGTACGGAAAGCTCAGAATGGCCAGTATTTTCTGAGTGCTTGGAAGCAGAAGAGTGCGGAGTGTTCCTCTCTAAATATGTTGAGTTTGAGATGCCTTTGTAGATACAAAGTTGGTGTCAAACAGCTGGATATGGGAGTCTGGAGCTCATAGGAGGATTGGGGAGAGTTGTGAGCATTCTTTATTTAAGTCATACGACAGAGGTGCAGATGTGGTCACCTAAGAAGAAAATAAACAATAATAGAAGGAAGATGAAGATGGAAGGAGGAAGAAGGAGATGGAAAATGAGAATCTGTGTACACACCTTCGGAAGATAGGCTGGAGAGAGAGAGCCCCGGTTAGAGGCTGTTTAACTTTGTGCCTCAAACCGTGTGGTCAGTGAACCCGTGATGTTGATTAGGAATTTGAATCTCAGATATCACAGGAGACCTGCATCTTAATCGGACGTCTAAGTGATTTGAGTGCATATTAAAGTTTGAGAAGAGTGACTTTATAACACTCTGCGATAGAGGGAGGAATTTGCAGTTCACTTAGTCTACTCCGTAGGAGAACACGGGCTAGTTAAAATGAGAGACTGACCTTAAACTTTGTATTGCCTGGCACATACGAAATTCTTAATAATTGTATAATAATGAATATATGCAGAACGGGAGAGAATGGGAAGGGAGTAAGAGCACCTTTTACTACACACTACCTTTTTTCTGTACTCGGCTCCCCAAATTCAAATGCAGTTTCATTCAACTTTGACCTTAGCTGTAGTTTAAATTCACAGCTTTCCCCTATCTCTTTGCCATTCATTACCTCTCCTTCAAATATTCTATTGAAATATTGCTGAGTTCCCTACAATACTACATGCTAGAAATGCATCTCTTCTTCAATATTTACTTAAATAACCCCAAAACTATTATAGCAGGTGCATGCACATTGTCAAGTTACATTTCATTTTTTTAAAAAATTTGGCACTTTTACAGGAGTATATCAGTGATAATACTATGCACTGCATCCTAAGTAGAAACTTTTAAATATGGTATTATTAAAATTAGGTTTTTAAAATATTTTCTTGTCTTCCTTTCAAATTGAGATAGACTTTGATACTGTGTAATTAATACTGTACTTTGTAAAAATTTGAATATACAAAATCCTTTCTAAATGTTTATTCCCCCTAGAGTTAGTCATTGTAAAAATATTGTATATAAACTTCTAGATTTTTAATAAACATATACAGTTATACGGTGGGATGATATGAATGGAATATTTTTCTTTGTTACAAAATAACTTAATAATGCACAATCCAATGCACGTTATTTATTATGAATCTTTTTTTAACATGTGAACTGTCATCTCCTCTTGATCTGATTACTTATTTCCCCTTTCTTTTCTCTGATAACATGAAACTGCTCCCTAGATCTCTTTACTCTTTTGTTTTGTAGAAGCCATTCTTGCCTTGGAATTGTCTATATTATTTTCCTGTTTGTCATTTATTTTGCATTCCTCAGCCTTCTTTATAAAGCTTTTTTAGTGTCTCTATTCATTTTCCACACATTCCTTGAGATTAATAAGTTCATTATTTTAATAACTTATAAAATAATAAAAGAACCTGAGACAATATTTTAAATTTAAAAAATATTTTAATGTTTTATTTATTTCTGAGAGAGAGAGACAGAATGAACAGGGGAGGGTCAGAGAGAGAGGGAGACACAGAATCTGAAACAGGCTCCAGGCTCTGAGCTTTCTATCAGCACAGAGCCCAATGCGGGGCTCAAACCCACAAACCATGCGATCATGACCTGAGCCCAAGTCAGACGCTTAACCGACTGAGCCACCAAGGCACCCCTTGAGACAATTTTCTGAGTGCTCACTGGGAAGGATTCTATAGATTTCTTTATCTAAACAGTCTGATATTTTAATTTTGGTTTCTCCTTTGACCCACTAATTATGGAGCGGTGCCTTTCTTTTCTTTTTAATTCCAAATTTTTGATTCAATGTTATTATTAGATTTACTGTGGTGTAGTCTAAGGTCATACTTTGAAAGGTGTTCACTTTTAGAATTTATCAAGATTTAAATTATGGCCCAGAATATGATGAAATTTATATAATTGTTTCATTAGCATTAGATAATTATATTTTAGAAGTAAAATATTATAAATAGAGATCTTTGGCATTAGTCAGATTTCCAAAATTATTTATCATTTTATTCAAATTCTGTATATTATTTCTTTCCTCTATAATCTATTGATTTATAAAAAAGGTGTATTACTATCCCTAAATAAGACTCTGGAGCTTTAAATTCCTCCCCGTACTGCTAGCAACTCCCCATTCCCTTTGTATTATGGTACTTTTACTAAGTGCATAAAGCCTTGTGATTATCACATAATACCAAGCTGATATCTTTGTAATATTCTGGCCTGAAATTCTACATTGTTAAATAAGAATTATATATCATTAACTGTGTTTTCTTTTGTTTGCATTTCCTAATTTGAGTCATTTGGGGCTACTCTCTTATTTTTAATCCATCTTGTCTTTTTTTTTTTCAAGTGTGGGCTCCTGTTGCCCCCCAAAAATGGCACATAGCTCTTGGGATTTTACTCAAGAGCAAGTGAGTGGCTAGAGTTAAACATCTCACCTGTCATTTTGGTGGGGCAGATTTGCGTGGTGTCATTGAACAAGAAGTATCAAATGGTTAGATTAATGGTCAAGTCAGGTAGTGATATCACCTGGCTTCCCCATGAATTGTGGGAATGAAATCCTGCCATTTGAAGCAATGTGGATGGGACTGGAGGGTATTATGCTAAGTGAAATAAGTCAGAGAAAGACAGATATCATATGTTTTCACTCATTTATGAAACTTGAGAAACTTAGCAGAAGACCATGGAGGAAGGGAAGGGCGAAAATAGTTACAAGCAGAGAGGGAGGGAGTCAAACCATAAGAGACTTAAATACAGAGAACAAACTGAGAATTGATGGGGCAGAGGTGGGGGGGAGAGGGAAAAATGGGTGATGGGCATTGAGGAGGGCACTTGTTGGGATGAGCACTGGGTGTTGTATGTAAGCGATGAATCACGGGAATCTACCCCCAAAACCAAGAGCACATTGTATACACTGTATGTTAGCCGACTTGACAATAAATTATATTTAAAAAAGAAAAAGAAAATTATAGAAAGAGACATACTGTTTGGCAAATTTTGCTAATCAAGTAGAACTGTTGAATGATCTTAATATCTACTGGCTGTTCCATTGTTTATCAAGGAAAGAACAATAATACTGAAAAGTAATACTGAAATTACATATAGATATATTTATATATAAAAGAAAGGGGTTCTGCTTGCTCGCAAATAGGGAAAGGGCTATGTGGTCTGATGTAATTCCATGAACACATAGTTATAATCATAGTTTTTTTTTTAATAATTAGAAGAGGATTCAGAGATATTTACAGATAATCAAACTAAGATACAGATCAATTAAGATGCTTGAAAAAATTCTGTTGCCAGTTAGTTGAGAAAGGGAATGAAACACAGAAATCAAACTTTCAGTCCAAGCACTTTCCCTCTGTTAACTTACTCTTCCATCTATTTCATGACGTTGCCTAGAGCAAGCCCTGAGGAGACCTACTTCTGACTAGCACAGGGCTAATCCCCTATTGCCGGTGACATTTTATACGGATTTTCTTATTTTTTCATGTCTGCAGTGCAAGAGAAGAAACTGTTCTCACAGTATTTGGCACAAATTATTCAGGCTCTCTCATTCTGCATATCTTATCTCTGAAGTATTTCTCTATGTGGGACACTTGCCCAAGTGTAAACATCTTTTGTGACATAGCACCTCTATTATGTTTAAACATACTGTTTAAACAATTATCTTTGTGCCAGCCTTTCACATAAAATCCAATTGATCTGGCATTTACTTAGATGACTAGGTGATTGTGTTGCTATTTTTATTCAGGCACAATGTCAACTGTACCAAAATGAATTTTCCGTATTTTCAAACTGGAAAATGTTTTCATATTTTGCCAATAAAGTACAGAGAAACTAACAAATGCTCAAACTGGACAAACCAGGTATAATGTCATCTATACCGAGATGAATTTTCTATATTTTCAAATTGGAAAATATTTTCATAGTTTACCAGTGAAGTACAGAGAAACCAATAAATGCTCGAACTGTGTACTTTTTAAATTAGTATTTGGGAAGCTTTTTCTACAAAATTGGTTTTACCTATACATAAAAAGGGAATACTAATTAATTTTTGTTGTGTACATGATAGATCATAAATTGTATAGAAATATATGCGATGACCTTGATCTGATTTTTTTACATGCTTGTTTTAGTATTCTTTGTTAAGATGGGCAATGGCTATTCCATTTGAGACAATATGTCTTTTCTTTATCTCATGGTGCAATATGGTAAAGAATAAAAATATATAAACTATTGTCTATGTAAGAAACCCTCATCCCTTGAGGGGAAGAGAGACAGAGGAAAATAAATCAGAAGCTGATAGACATAATAATTCATGCGCCATTTAGGGAATTCAATGACATACTTGATGTTGAAGGAAGTGATGGAACAAGCCATCTTTTTCTGCTGCCCTTTTTCTTGTCCTTCTCTCTGGTCTATAGTTATAGAACGCTTATTGCCTAGTCTTGAGAATATGCAGACTAATTGGAGAAACACACAATAAACTAGGTAGAGGATGATATGATAAATGTTCTACAAGAAGGGATGAGAAAAGCATTCAGAAATCCAAAAAAAAAAAATTATGAAATATACTGATTTACTCCCTTCTGACTGGCCAGGGAATGGTTTGGGAGCCTTATTACCACACAGGCTGAGGACCAGCTGACGTATTCCTCACGGGACAACTTTGTACTATCCAACCACTTCTACTTGTGAGATTCTTTTCTCTCTGTTCTCGCTTCTCCTGTGATAAAGGTTGTCATTTACATTTTGTTCCTTTGAAGTCACCCTGTGGTTTCCTTGTTTGAATGTAGAAGCCAACGTATTTTCCAAAACATTTCAGAGAAATCCTCTGTTCCTCCAGTCAAAAACTGGTCAGTAGGTAGGCCATTTGAAGCTATGCTGGTTTTAGGATTGAGAGAGGTTTATCAACTGATAAAAATATTGAGGGAAGGAAAATGATGGAGCAGGGAAGGTCAGCAGATTGTTTAAGCTCATCAGTAGACAAAAAGCACCCACCGATTAAAAGGCATAACTCAGTGCACTTCAGGCAACATTGAAGCATTGATTCAGACTCGGCTGCCAGAACATACAGTTAAAATGGTGACCACATAAAAGAACATCCTCAGATACAGAATAATGCACCCTCTTCTATAGTAAAATCTAAAAGGGCCTTTGCAATTTCCACTTGAATTTGTCTGTGTGCGTATGCATGAGCACTATTCCCTTTTAATAGGAAGACAATATTCCTCATTCTCTTCTGAGTGGATACAGTTCTACTCTCAACATCAATGTAGCTCTGTGTTCATAGCATTAAAGCAACCACAGGGGGCGTGAATCGTATTATTATTAATTTCTGTAATTGGTACAGTCCATAACAACAACTACTGACTGATGCCATATAAATAGGCTTTTTTGTGGTTCAGTATTTATGATCACTGATCAATCACATAATGTGTTGTGTTACAACTTGACCAAATGGTCACATTGATGCCTAAGTAATGTTCAAACTCCTAAGACAGGGATGGATTCATTTCCTTACACTTTTGGAACCGGTGCACAATCCCTAGCCCGGAAATGTGACTATAGGAGATGTTCAAGACAAAAATGAAGCTGTTCAAGATGTAAAATGAAGATTATGTTCTTCAATTGCTTGTGGTGGAGTGGAGAGGGTATACTTTGTGGAACTTCTAGTATATTTAAAATGATTGCCAACATTTTCTTAGAATCATTGCCTCTTAGATGTTAGTTCCCGCTCTCAGAAGTGCTCCTTTGGTACAGTTCCCAATGACATCAAGGAAAATAGGGGAAGCAACTTGTGTTTTTTCGTATCTTAATCCCTTGCAAAATAAGCAAAAAATCAAATCAAGCAAATCATTGAATTTTATTGTAATGGCAACTGACCCATGTGTCAGAGTAATTAAAAAGTCTGTATTGTAGTAACTTTTACAGAAAAGAATACTGTGCTCTTTTTTTCAAAACCCTCTGGTAAAAGTTGTCATTTATGGATATATAAGTTGATATCCTAAAAAAAACTTTATGGAAAAAATGTTACCAAATTACATATATGTATTACATATTACACATAAAATATTACATGTGAAATACACATGAAATATTACCCAATATTATTGCAAACTATTACATATTGCATGTGAAATACCTATGGCACATGTATTTCATTGTTTACCTTCATAATCTGAGCAATCTCTTTGCTTCTGGATTGTTACATAAATGATCTGCCAGCAAAGTAAAGTTCAAGGTTACTGAGATGGCAGCTTGAGCTCTGTAATGAAGAGCAGTTAGAAAACTTCTGATTGGTTGCTTAGTTCTATAGTAATCAGTTAAAACTGGCATTCACTTCAGGGCAGATACAAGGCCAGGACAAGCTAATTACCTGCTCCCTGCATTTTGGCTCTACTCTCTTTTTTAAAAAATAAGGTAGTAGCTCTTCTTTCTTAAAAAATGTCTTCAAATACGACTAGGTAGATGGTGGAGAGAATGACCCATCAAGCAGTAGGATTAAAAGTGAATAATCATATAGAATCTTTCTTTTTTCAGATCCATTGACCATTTACTGCACATATATCTTGATACTCAATTTTAAAATTAAAAGCATAATAAACAAATATTTGAAGTCCATTTTTGGTAACTTGTAACGGATTATGAATCTTTAAACTGTAATGCAAGAACAGTTTGTTCTGAATGGCCTCATGTTTTGCTCTAGAACATAGATGTAGAATAATGAACTTAAGTGTTCAATAACACTGATTTTTGTTTTTTATTTTCTCACTTAACTTTTCCAATAACCCTTTTATGTACTTAGTTTCATTTCCTTACTTCCTCATCTGTAATGAAAGGGAAATGATAATAATAGTTGCATAAGAGTATTATTGGAAAATTGACACTGCTTTTTGCTGCTGTAAGTAGAACATAAGAACCCAAAAGTCCATATACAGATATCGGATTTTTTTAAATAGAAATTCTGCATTAGAAATTGTTAAATCATTTATTCTCCTTTTCTGTAGTTTTTTAAAGAAAGGCATTTATATTACCAAGAAAAGATTATGACATATATATTGTAGGCAACATTAGATTTACCCATTAATTGGGCGTTACTTATTGTAATCTCGAAGATATCCTTGGAGGATTTACAGCCTGTTAATTTTGAATCTTCCTGTTCAACTCCAACTCACCAAAACTGATATGCTGGTCAACAAACAAAACAATATTATCATAAGTTATAAAGGAATCATGACTATGTAGTCTAAATTCAATTGCACCTCCATTGTATCACTATAGAGGTGGATTTCCCAATAAAATACCATGTTTATGTGCCTCTAGGTGAATCAGACCTCTGAAACTCTTATGATTTTGTGCTATCATATTTTGGTTGTATTGTTGAGAAAAAAAGGCTTTTTCAAACCACTAGTTAATATATATAGTTGACATAGTTGATAGTAATGTTTAGTGTAATAAGTGTGTAGTGAGTTAGTGTTCTCATACCATAATGAAGAAGAAAGTGTTGCATATTTGTAGCAGAGGTTTTTAATATCCTTGTAATTTTTTTTAAACATGTTAGAAAATTTTTAAACTAATGGAAATATTAATGAAATTTTATAACAAACTGGAACATCTAACCCATCGATTCTAAAATCAACATTTTGCTATTATTGTCATATCACTTAAATATCCATCTGCCTATCTTTCTAGTCCTCCATCAAACAACCTTGGAATTTTCATGCATTTCAAAATAAGTTGCAGATATTGGCATTTTTCTTCCTAAATATTTCGGCATATACATCAGAGAGTTCAATATTGTTTGGCTTTTGTATGTTTGAAGTAAAATTTGCATACAATAAAATGCATAAATCTAAGTGTAAATTTTCTGATTTTATACAAGTGCATACAACCCATGTAATTCAAATCCTTATCAAAATATAGATCTAATCAGCTAGAATGTTCTCTCATGCCCCTGTCCGGAGAGTTACTACCTTCATAGGCAGTTGCTGTTATTTCTTTCTTTTCTTGTTTTTTTTTTCCCACTATGGGTTAGTTTTGCCTGTTCTACAACTTCATGCACATGACATCATATGTAATGTATGCTTTTGTGCAAATCCTCTTTATTCATCATTATTTAATTTATTTTATTTAGTTTATTTGAGTTATCTCATATATCAGTATTCTATTCCTTTTTACTGGTAAGTACTATTGTATGAACATACTACTATTTTTTGTCCATTCACTGGCAACATTTTGTTTGTTTCCAGCTTGGGGATATTATGTATAAAACTACTATTAACCGTCTCATACAAGTAATTTTTATAGATATATATTTTCATTACTCTTGGGTGAAACCTAGAAGTGAAATTTCTGGGTCCTTTTCAATTTTTACTTATCAGATTAAATGAAATAAATTATTACTGTATTTTATTTTCAAGATTATAAGAAAAAGAAAGAACACAAAACTTCAAATAAAACAGCCAAACAGTCTTCAAGGAAGAACGCTACTGATTCTGTCCATCATGGTATAAAGTGAAATTACTCTTTCATGAGAATATGTTAAAATATACCTGTATATGTGATAAACTAAATTCATTTTTATGGCTTATAAATGTGTTACTTTTTTTAATGCTTATTTATTTTTTAAGAGAGAAAGAGGCAGAGAGAGAGGGAGAGAGAGACTCCCAAGCAGGCTCCCCACTGTCAGCAGAGAGCCCAAAATGGGACTCAGTCTCACAGACCATGAGATCGTGACCTGAGGTGAAATCAGTCAGATGCTTAACTGATGGAGCCATCCGGGCACCCCTAAATGTGTTGTTTATTTCCCTAAAGACTGTAGGATTCTGTTAGAATTTTAAAATATTTTGGTTAAGTTTATTTTAGACTCTCAGATTCTCACATAAGTTTTTTCTTTTTTTTTTTTTTTTTGTAAATCTTGTTGATATCTATTATTAAATGAATGAAGTACATTACATAAGATATTTTAGGCTTTCTGGACAACAATAGGTAGCACTTGTTGATTTTTGTTTTATGTGTATTTCCAAGTATAACATCCAACACTAGAAGAAAACTTGGCTTCACAGTACATAAATATCTCTACAACATACTAATATGAATTTGCAATGCATAAAGTTACTATTAAACACAAGGGACTAAAATAATTACTCTGAACACCAAGAATCCCCAAATAGGTTTTAAAAATGTATCTGGATGCTATGTACATAAAAAAGTTTAGCAGTTTACCTGAAGTAAAACAAGGCAAGTAAGGTAGTCATATCTCATTGCAAATTACAGGAATGATTTGTAAAATTCAGGTTTGGGAAGTAAACATATACATTAATTATAAAATATATTTCAGTGTCAAAATACATCTAATTTTGAGAATTAACAGTAAAACCAAGTGATTAAAATCAACATCTTATCACAACTTCCATAAGAAGTACGTTCAAATAATGTAAACAGATATAAATTTTCCACATACATACTGCAACTCTTCCAAATATATTTACTTTACCTAAAGATTTATATTAACTATTATACTTAAAAAGACGATGAAAATTTATATTTGCCAAATAAATGTGGATGCATATGTTAATACATATTCATTCTACTGAACAATACCACCATCTGTTTCTATATTTACATGATTATTTGCATAAGAAACATAAAACAAAATTACATATATTTACAGAATTTATTTAATGATAATAATTGTAATCAAGTCCAATTTTATAGCTTTTCTTGAAGCCTAAGAAGTAATTTTCCCCAAGTCCTTCAAATTAATTTAACCATAAAGTATAAAAATAGCAGGCTGCCTTATATACATAAAATTCTGGGTTTTTTTTCTTCATGACGAGGCACATATATATTTCTGTGTGTGTGAGTGTCTGAGTATGCACACAGAACCAAATTTTTGTTTAATTCAGGAAAAATATGCTCTCAATTAAAAAGGACTGGCAGTTCACCCAAATTGGCAAATGCTAAAATTCATTACCCTTCCTAAAATGTGGAAGAATAGTAAAAATGTATTATTATTCTCTTAACAACTTAATGACATGCAAAGAATACAAAATAAACCTGGGTATTGTACCCCGAGCATAGAGTCTAGAATATTCTACAAGAAAAATCTGAAAATCAATGAAAAGTGAATTTAGTTGTATGATAGCTTTTACAGTAGTCAGTTGCCTATAACTTCATCATCAAAATAGAGTTTGATACTAGAAGGTTATATTGTGTTATAAAGTTTTCCTCTATTGCTTACACGACATTATATGTATAAAGTATAAAAACTGCCATATTTATTTCTGTTTCAGAGGTAGTCTAGAGTTTTGCAATGTTGATTTCAATTACAGCTGTATCCAAGTACCTATCTTTTCTCCGGGAAGGTTTTGAGCAGTAAGTAAGGTGTGCTGAACACTTTGTATGAGAAGATCTTTCTTCTCAAGTGTATTACTAAGAAAAATCTCAGTCTACTAAAACCTCTGTCTTTAATCCCGTGGGTAACACGAAGTATTTGGGAAATTTAGAGTTCAAGGCAAATCAGTATTCTCATATATATATATATTTTTTTTGGTGCATTTAATGTTTAGAACATTAATGAAGCTGAAATCAGGGAGACTATTTTCTATGTGCCTATAAAATCAATTCCATCCTTGTCAGAGTTCTGTTAGTCAAGTATTATTGCAAAATCATTCTATTAGTTGCTAGAGGATGAGGGTAAAATTTTTTTTAAAAAAAGTAAATTAAATAAAGCAAATTCATCAACATTATCAAACAAAGTCAACTTTTTTATACTCACCTTTCTTTTTTCTTCATTTTTCATTTATTTTGGAGAGAGAGAGAGAGAACAAGAGAGAAGCACACGTAAGCTTGATGGGGGAGAGGGGCAGAGAAAGAGAAAGAGAATCCCAAGCAGGCTCCATGCCCAGTCCAAAGCCTGATGAGGGGCTCTATCCCACGACCCTGGGATCATGACCTGAGCATAAACCAAGAGTTGGATACTTAACCAACTGATATATCCACATGACGCTCTACTCACCTTTCTGATGATGGGTCCAGAGCTAAACTCTAGCATAAAAAATTTGCTAATTCAGCATCACCTGGATAGTACTGAAAACACTAAGAGATTCAAATACAGACATAACTTCAAACTGCTTTCAAAGTAAACAAAGGCAGAGTGATGAGGCCTGCGCTATATGCCAATCTGTGCCTGTAATTCCTATGATCTTGGTGAAATGATAGAAAATAATAATAATTCAGGTTATACTTAGCAATAACTTGTTTTCAGAAAAATCTATTCAAGTGTGACTGTTTATGTAGGTTGGAGAATAATTAGAATTTTTTTGTATTTTAGGTAGAATATTGACACTCAACAATATTTTTCTCAAGATAGAGTAAATATGAGGTAAAAAATCAACATAATAAGAAAATGTTTGTTGAAAACATCTTATCAAATGACTTTATACACTAGAGAGTCAGGCCCTTCAGTTTAAGAATGCCCAGCAGGCAAGCAAAAGTTGTTTGTTCCGAATAAAAGTAGCTATCTTTTTAGAACTAATGTGAAAATGTTCATCTTGAAAAGGAAGGTGAATTTCTTTATTTACTGTACCTGTCCAATTTATGGGTGTGACAACAAGTAGGTAGCCTAATTGAAAAGTTTTATTATATATAGGTGCACAGAAGGTGAGGTCCTGTGTTCCTGAAACAACCAGAGGATTTGGAGGTTGCTGTTTTTTAGAAGATGTGACTAAGATTTTAATCATTTAACATTATGAATTGCACCTTAACACTTAATCAGAGCATTTACACTGATGATTCTTTTATGTTGAACCAGCCTAACAATATTTAAACTTCTAATTTTTTTAATGCTTATTTATTTTTGAGAGAAAGACAGAGTGCAGTGAGGGAGGGACAGAGACAGAGGGAGACACAGATTCCAAAGCAGGCTCCAGGCATCGAGCTGTCAGCACAGAGCCGTATGTGGATCTTGAACTCATGAACCACAAGATCATGACCTGAGCCGAAGTCCGATGCTTAACCAACTGAGCCAACCTAGTGCCTCACAATATTTAAACTTCTATGAATACACTGTTAGCAGATAAAACCTGACATGTTTTAGCCGCGTTTAAGAATTATTTTGTGGTAAATCTGTTTGGTATCTCACCATATCATTTCATAGCTGTAATTAAGAGTAATTATGGTCTGTATGTAAAAAAAATATTCTCTTTTCTTTCTCTTTCTCAAAGACAATGGATTTGACATATATTGGAGGTATTTAAATTCACTCCTTGGAAATCTTAAATTTGTGTGATAGGAAGAATACAAGAAACTATGTTTAAAACATGTTCCTAATATAATCCTTATTTTTATAGCTTATTTCTTTAATTTGTGTGAGTTTTTTTGGATAAAATGAGTAATTACGTTTTAATTTAGTATAACAAGCAGGATTGAAGTAGAACTATATGAAAAAAAAAAAACCCTTCAGCTCAACTTCTGTGATAGATATTACTCTTTAAGTTAGGATTGTTTGTTTAAATAATTTCTTTTCTAATATAAAAACACCCGATGGTGCGGGGGAGTGCTGGTTCTTCATCAGAATTTTTTCACAAAATTGATACTACAAGGAATAATGTTCATTTACATATGGCCTATAGTTTCTTACTCTCCAATTGACTTTTTTGTCTACACTGAATGTTTTAATTTTAGCCCAGAGTATTCATTAGTATTTGCTCTTTCCAAGTCTTAAATTTAAGACAGTATTATTCTATCAACTACTTAATCTTCCTTTTAAATTTTTTATTAGAAGTCTTCTAACCCAGTTTCATTATGGATAATATCATCAATAATACAGATTTAATGTGTAATTACTTCTGACAAATATCTCCATGTATTTCAACTCTCATTTATTGCTTATGTTTTCATTTTGCTCATCACATTCACATTTCTCAATAGCATCAAATGGATGCTTGTCTCTCTAGAAATTTTCAATGAAGTATAACTTTAGTGCCAAAAGCCTAACTTTAAAAATGAAGTTTCTACTAGCAAGTTGAAAACACAGATCCTCTCAGACCCATTCCATATCCAATGTCGTTTCTATCAAAGATGACTGTTAATAGAAAAATTATGTTAATAGTGACTGTTAAAATTAAAGACACTTAACTCTTAGCTTTCTTGTTCCTTCTGAAGAGAAGAGATAAAGAGAGGGAAGAAGAGAGAAGAGAGAGGAGAAAAAAGAAAAACAAAAGGAAAGAAAAGGTAGGAAGTGAGAAAAGACAGGAAGGAAGTCACACTTATACTTGGCAATACAGAACTTTTTCATTTGGTCTATTTCAACTTGTTATTTCCCATAAAGACCTTCTGGCCCATTTGTAATCATCTCTGTAAACTTCTGAGAGCAGCCATTTATTTACTGAATATTGAAGATGGAATTCATCTCACAAGAAAGGATAGACTATTCTGGAGGAGACTATAGTTTCAGTGTTTCAGGAGTGGTTTAGGATCACTTGAATCCAGGTTTATTGAAATCTATTTTGAAGGGTTTTAATAGGGATCCAGGTATAGTGTTTGAGAAATAAAATATAAGAAACAACCTGGTGTTTTCATTTACTGTTACACTGAAAGATAAAATAGCTTACTTTTATTTACATCAAAAACAATACTTTTAAACACAAATTACTTAAGCTTTCCATCTTTTGCCAAACTTTTTTATCCTTTCTTTGGCTGAAATGTTTTTGTTCTAGAATTTTTACATCGACTATAAACCTTTATAACTTCATTTCTCATCTGCCTTGGTTTTATTGACCACAGTTATAGAGCAAATCAAAATTTTGTAATCAAACGTTGAGTAGCACACATTGTTAAAACATTCAGCAGAGATAATCTAAAAAGATAATTTGTTTTCCTTTGTTTAGACTGAAATGAAATGAAGAATGTTAGCAAAATGACCTCTAGAGTTCCCAAAATATAAACGCCCCAGTGCCCCAATAAAATAACCTGCATTCAGTGCTCAATTCATGCCAAGAAATAATGATCTCCAAAGTATTGATTTTATCTTCAGTTTCCTGAAATAATAACTTCTTATGATAATAAATCTTGTACTCTAAACAAATCAGTCATGTGTAGCAAAATCAATCTTCTTTTTATACAGTAAATTTTTGGTCTATATATTGAAGGCTTTTCTTTTTAAAGGTACAGGTACCTATTGCGACCCTTGCTCTGTGTTCTTTTTTTATTTTGTTTACATACAGTAGTCTAAGGTCAAAAGAAAAGCAATATTTCTAGTCATTGGTTTTTTCAGTAGAGTCTGATCAATATCTTCTTCCTTATAGGGTAAAAAATCTCATCGCTGTAATTATCTTACCTAAATTATGTATGTATGAATGTATGACACTGCCATACCTCTCATGGTTTAGAAAGGTCTGTCAAAACGGAGTTCCCACCCTAAAATATTAATACATATACTAATTTTAAAACTTCCTTTTTAAGTCAATTCTTGGGTTTCTGGTTTGGAACTTGAGAGATCAAATTCTGGGGAAGTAGAAGAGGCAGTAGGTTGAATGTATATTGGATGTGATGAGCAGTAAGAAGTATGTGTGGGGAATCTTTGTGGGTATATCTGTACATAAGATCACCCAGGGAAAATGAAGAAGAAACGAGAACAAGAGAGACACATTTGAGGACAAATGCTGAGAAATCCCAGCTTTGAAGGGCAGATTGGAGAAAGGAAAGCCTGAACACAGAGTCAGAGAATGAATGTGTAAGAAGAGAAGTAAAAAACAAAAAGCCAGTAGTGCACCTTGATGTGGAAGTCAGAGGAAGAAGGCGTTCAGTAGGAGAGAGGGGGCAATTGTGTAAGTGTTGCAGACGGTGAAGGTAACATTAGAACTGAAAGCATTCACGGACTTTGCACAAGAGGAAGTTGTGAGTGACCTTCATGGGAGCATTTACATTAAAAAGAGGAGGTGAAAGCCACATGGAGTGGTTTAAGGAATAAACATGATGTGAGAAAGTCAAGACTACCGGGAAAGTTCTGCTTTTAAAAAGCTTGACTCTGGGGCACCTGGGTGGCTCAGTCAGTTGAGCATCTGACTATTGATTTCAGCTCAGGTCATGATCTCATGGATTGTGAGTTTAAGCCCCTGAGTAAGCCCCGTGCTGGCATTGTGGAGCCTACTTAGGAATCTCTCCCTCTCTCTCTGCTCCTCCACCACTGTCACATGCTCACTCTCAAATAAATAAATAAACTTAAAAAAAATCCAGAGGAGCTTAACTACAAAGGGAAGAGGGTTCATAATAGCTAGAGCTAGAGGATATCTCTTTTGATGATGATGATGATGATGATGATGATGATGATGATAGGTGAACTTGAGGATAATCTTTCCAAACTATCTTTCCATTTAAACAGAGTTAATACTCTCCCCATTTCTTTCTTATTGATATCAATGAATTTTAACACTTAGTGATCTCTTTCATTTTAAATTTCCCAGAGCCAGTATATTAGGAGGGAAGGATAATCAATGTTCATCATTTTATCACGATTTAAAATCTTTTTGCAGTTTCTATCTCAGCCGACTAGGAAATATTAAATACAATATTTTTTTCACACATCTTACTCAGTAATTTAAATTTTGATCAATCCTAGGATTACTCTTAGAGCAGGGGTAAGTCTAACCATTCTGTGCACAGAACACTGGGAACAGTGTCTGTGCTGTCCATTGACAAACCTGCAGCCTCCTGTGCCTTCTGACTACCCCATTCCTCTCCCCCTTCTCCACAGTGGAGTAGGCGCAGAAGCCTGGCTTTTACCAAACAATGCAAAAATGCCTTTTAAAAAGCTTTTGCTGCCATTAGATATGGCTCTGGTGCAAAGAGGTAGAAAAAATAACTGGATCAACTTGCATCATCAGATTTTAAAATGGAATCTGATAAATTTTATAAAGAAATTTCCATTCCTATGTAGCTGTGTACAAGGCAAATCAAATGGCTTATTAGAACATTAATGCTGTGTTAGCCGTCAAAGTTAGGCTGAATGTGATGCCCTAATGCCTAAGACATTAAAATTACAGAATCCTTATGAGGTGGCGACGCATGTCATGCTTTTCTTCCAAGTGTCATCTAGAATGGATTAAACGCAGTGAATAAAATACTTAATGGTATTTGCTCTCGCTCACCTTGCAAGGCTGATTATTTGCATGGAAGAGGCACTATGCCTTTCCTAACATAAGCAGAACAGTTTTTTGTACAGTTTAGTTACAGAGCAGTGTGGACTGTCGTGCTCTTCCCTTCTACCATCACCCCCGCTACCACCACACCAATTTTCTGGTAGAAAAATATTTCAAAAAAAGGATCAGAGATCCAGGAATTTTCAAAGCTTGCAGAGGCTGTACCCATCAGGACAGAGAAGCACTTAAACAGGAACAAATAAATAAAAAAAGACCCAATCGATTTGCTCTGGGGCACCGCAATGCCTGAAGAGATCTCGCTGTTTGATTTCAGCCACTGATCGGAACAGTGCCATCCACCCAAATCTGGAGCACTTTCTCACGGAGTGTTTGCTAATGGCCCATTAAGGAACTTGAATTGCTTCCAAGATACTTTGCTTTTGTCCCTGTTCTCACTACTTTTTATTGTACTAGGATCAACTTCTCTTTCCCCAATCACCCAACACCTTGCTTGATATGTGAGAGGGAGCGGTTCTACTCAAACTGGATTCAGCTCTATTGATGTCAGCTGGGGTTACTTATTTTTTGAGGGACGGGATAAGGCCATACAGAGGTTTTTGATTGTTTCATTTTCTAAGTTCATTTTTTGTTTTTGGTTTTTGTTTGTTTCATTTTCTAAGTTCATTTTTTGTTTTTGAACTCAATCCAGAAAGAGACAAAAATTCGTATTTGTAACAAATTCTCTGATTTGAAGATGGTGTGTGTTCTATCCTGCTCTTCAATAACATATTTGAGCACTGGTTGTGAATACAACCATTGTGATGGACACTCAGCAGTGTACAAAAGATAGAGATTTGAACTGCATGGCACCTTATAATATAAAGGGAGAATCCAACTGCACAAGTGGAAATGTTACTACCCTTTGGTCCTCAGTTCTTGGCTTTTCTGAGAAAAAAATTCAGTGGGCAGACAGTGCCAGTGAGGCGGCAGAGAATCTTTATTGAAGGAGCAAAAGCACACGCTCAAGAAGGGAGAATGGACAGCCCAGAGATGGCAGCTGCATTGAAGTCAAGGGTGTCTTTTTTTGTTGTCTGCATAGGCTATGGGCCGTAGCTATGGCTACAGACTGAGCCTGTTTCCAATCATCTGAGGAACTCCTGCTATAAGTTGGGAAGGGGAGTTTTTGACTCTACAAGGTTCTTTCTGGAAGTATCATGGCAGACTTTCCCCATGACTGGGGGCGGCTAAAACTGCAATGCAAATGCATTATGAACCTAGGGGTTACCCTGGGGCAAAGGTGGAAGAGGGGGTGCATGTGCTGCACCTGTGGTTCCTGGTCTGTTAGCCCTGGGGTCTTAGAAGGCACGAGATCGGGGTGTTGTGACCCTGACTTCTAATGTGTAATCTGTTTATCATCACTCCTGCCTCCAGCTCAAGTCTCACCAACTGCCTACTCTATCAGAAATATCCGAAGCACATTCACAAAGAACACACCAATGTGCACAGATAATACCCTGCCGAGATTAGTCATGGTGCAGCTAGAGATGGACCACAAAGTATAACTGTGCTTAGCATTTCACGATGGTGTTGGGTGTTGAGTGGATGTGGTCATGCCTGGACTAGCAGCATATGAGACATTGAGCTTATAGTTTCATAATTTCTCCAGCTTAGAGTCTGCCCTCCCTCTGGACTACACTGGCCACTATGAGGAACTAGACAGGCTTCAAGAATTTGTGCATACTCATTATGAGAACGAAATTGATAATTTTCATTCTATTTGCTCTTGATTTAGGAGTCAAGCAACATGACAGTTGGCCTTGAACCAAAACTGAATTGTCTTTCTTGCCAGTCTTTGAAATCCAGACAAGTCTTTGTGATATTACTTAAAATGACTGCCAAACACAAAAGAAGCCTTAGAATAGTAGGATCAAACAATAGAAGTTACCATTAAATGCCTACTAGAGTCTTGCACAGGATGTGAGAGAGTTAATTAGGAAAGTCTACTTCGTGGTAGAGGTTATGAAGGAAATGGGGAAAGTGTAATGCAGATTTTTGGCCGTATTTATAATTTGTGCTACCATAAATTCATTTTGTAAATGTACCATAATGAATTCTCTGGACTCTCTCTCTACAATGTGAACTTCAGTGTCAGATCTTACAGTAACTCTTATTGTTTCCTTGTTCAATCATACCTTACGTGAGTGGGAGCCTCTCTCCAGTACTAGTTTTCAGGCAGTTAGAAATAAGTGGATTGAAAGACTTATATTGATGGTGGCATGTGTTGTGGGCTACCTAACAGGAACATTGAGCAGTACAGCTCACGTAACTTTATTTTTCTGTCTAAAAATATTATACCATGGATAAATATAAGTGTACATATATGCAGATATAAACATACATTTGTGTTTATTCACACAGCTTAGGCAATTACCTATCCTTACGAACTTGTAGAATCTATTGGTCCTGTTTTATTTTTTTAAAAATTTTAAAAGTTTATTTATTTTGAGAAAGAGTGCATGCACATGCATGAGTGGGGGGGGACAAGGAGGGAGAGAGGGAGAAAGAATCCCAAATAGGTTTCATGCCGAGTGTGGAGCCTGATGTGGGGCTTGAGCTCACGAACCGTGAGGTCATAACCTGAGCTGAAATCAAGAGTCCACTGCATAAGGTATTTTATCTGCATTTTAAAAGTAGTATCCTCTTTTTAATAAGTTAATGTGACATAATTATCTAAAATCCATTTTCAGGGTATTGAATCCATAACATAGCTTAAATTTTCTAACACACTCATAACTCAAATATTTGGTTCACTGATATCATAATCATAACCCTAGTGGCAGACCATGTTATAGGTCAGATAATGTGATCACCAATGCAGCCCTGAGTTGAATATTTTGACCAGAAAGGGCAACGGTGTCCTGTCCCCCTTTCATGATGATCTGGTGGCATGACATCATTAGTTTATGCAATAAGATGCTTTTTTGGCTTTGAGGAATTGTAACTTACAAGTTATTATAAGACTAATACAGTTTGTTTCATGGGAATAAAGCTTGTCTTATTAACAACAAATTGCAACTATATTTTAAAACTGAGGACTAAAGTATACTTAAGGGAGCTGCCAAAAGCTATAGCACAGTCTCTTAAAATTTACCGAAAGGTGGGAGAATCAGCTACTTTTAGTCTATAGGCCGCACATTTCCTAATGTATATAATTTGAAGGAAGAGGAAGAGGGAGGGTTGAATCAGAATTGCAAATTCCTAGTCTAATAGGAAGTGTGCTGGCTTTTTCCTGCCACACTCAATGAGGGAAAAGAGATTAAGAGAAGGCTAGTAATCTTCCATGAGGCCCCAGCAAAACACATAGAAAGTCAACATGCATACAGACACTCCATATTTTGTTTGTTTCAAATGTTAGTGGCTTGGCTTAGAATGTGAGGTGGTTTTTTGAACTTGTTTTGACAGTTTTGGAGCAATAGAAAATGTTTCACTCAAAATTCTGTTACATATTTAAAATGGAAAAATAAAATATATATTTTTTTACTTCTTCAAA
The DNA here is from genome assembly GCF_003009895.1 of Hyaena hyaena. NCBI lineage: Eukaryota > Metazoa > Chordata > Mammalia > Carnivora > Hyaenidae > Hyaena > Hyaena hyaena. Next base: position 1,845,565 of record NW_024080648.1, read on the forward strand.
GCATATAGCCACATTTTAAAAATATTGTTTGCTTCTTCATTCAGAGACTCTGTTTTATATCTTTGAAGATAGATCCTTTGCTGACACTTAAATAGTCTAGATTTAGTGAGTCAAGGGAACAGTACAAGTATTTTGAACGCAATGTTGTGAATCGCTTTTTGTATATTCTGTGAATACTGGTGAAATATTGCTGCATTATAACAATTCTTCATTGTAATAATGTTTTATTTTTTACAGTTAGAAAATCTAAGAGCCGAATGTGTCTGAATAAGACTGGCATGATTCAGCAATCAATCTCAAAATACGGGTGCATATATTAAGCAGTATTCTCTGAAGGGTAGTAATAGAGCCTATTGTCAGTATGTGGGGAACTTCAATAAAATGCTCATAGGAATAGGGATATGAGGGATATAAATGGCTTCTTTTTTAAGAGTTAAACTGTAAGATAAATACCTAATGAATCAGTGTGTGGATATGAAATCACCCAAAAGAAGCAAAATTGTTCTTACCATAGAAACACTGGGGCTATAACTTGATTGAATGTATTAGCATATCTAAAGGGGGGAAATGCAGCTGTGAGCTGGAGTTTGTCAGCTATAAAAACACCCAGAGATGAGTATTACGAAGGGAAAAGTTGGCTCATTCAAATGCTACGAGAAACAGAAGGCACTTTTGCCGATGGACAGTCTCATCTTGATACATTTAAATGTCTGGGTACTTAGATATCCCGCAAGTTTTTGAATATGCTTTGACTTCCTATTTATGTCATCTTACAAGAAACCTATGGCTTTTGATTTCGCTAGTCCATTGTTACTGTTACTTTTCATGGTGAATAAATGCATTAGGGTTTTTTATTTTATTCCTACTAAAATTATGTTTTTAAATGAGTGCATTAGCATCCTGATATTTTCTGTTTCTCTTGGTTGAACATGAGCTCTCTCATGAAAGAAAGGTCCTTATATTTACAAGACCAGAATGGTAGGTACATTCAAGATAGAGGGCCAGATCTTAGACCCAGTCAAGACTCACTAGCCTAAGAGGCTCTCTTTATTCAGTTCTCCATAATGACTTACATATTGAAGTTTTAGTAGCTGTGATAAGCATATAATCATACATGCCTTTGCAACTCATATCTATTTTCCTATTATACAAATTAAAGTTTTGAAAGCATTTTAAAATACCTGTATATTATTTCATTGTATGCTTGTACGATTAATGTACTTGTTTGATTCCCTCTTAATAAATATTTAGATGGGTTTCTATTTTTGCCACTATACATAAAGATGTAATAAGTATCCTTAAATACAGATAACTTCACCTTCTTATTTTTTATTTGTACGAAGAGGTGTCCAAAAAATGGTGTTACTATGTTAAAATTTGCATTTAAAAACTTTTTGAAACTGATTTTGGGTTCTTTTTTAAATGAATGTAGTATTTCACACTTCTACAAGTAATGCATAAAAATGCCAATTCCCAGTTTCTTTACCAACACCTGATGTTAACTTTTTGTAAACTTAAATGGTATTTTGTTGTACTCTTAATTAACATTTTATTGAATCTTATATTAAAAAGAGGTTGCACATTTATTTATAGATTTTTTAGAGATTTGCATTCCTTTCTGGAAATTGTTCACATCCATTTTTTTCTATTGGAATGCCTTATTTCTTATTAATTTGTTGGAGCTTTTGATATAGTAACATTATATCTCCTTTTTTTGTTCATAGGTGTTATACAATTTCTCCTCATTCTGTGTTTTCTCTTCTGATTTCATTCATAGTGTCTTTGGTTATCTATAAGCACATATCATTTGTTCATACATCATCAAATATGCTTGTCTGTTTCTTTCAGCTCCCAGTATTTCTGCCTTATCAAAAAGACTACTGACTCCCAACAGTTAATAGGATATCTTTATAAACATCTTGTACTACTTGATCTTTTCATTGATATGTTTAAATCTTTAGCCCATCCCTCATTTAACTTATATCTGCTTTTTCCTAGGATTCCAAGTGTGTTTTCTTCAAGCATATATATTCTAGTTAGGAAAAAAAATCTGAACATTACTAATGATATTAAGATGTACATTCTTGGCTGCTTGTTGTATAGTTTTGAGAACATAAATGTATCATCTAATCAAGAAACACGTGTATTTAAGTCTATTTAGACTATTTATCTTCAGATTTGAGGACATTTTGTAGATAATCTGTATGTCAAATAATGCATTAAGATGATAAGTATTGTTAGAAGGCAGCTATTATCCTAAAGTGGTGTTCATATGTTGCTGCCTTCCAGTTTATGAAATCTCAGTATGTCTCGAGACTCTTTGGCTTGTGAAATCCTAAAAGCCTGGGTTGCTATGCTGTTTTGACTTTTTCATTATCACCAATATCTAAAAATAAAATTGATAGATTCAAAGTGAATCTAAGTCCAGGAACTTAAGAATGGACATTAAGAACGTATCTTTGTATAAACATAAAACTTGCAAACAGTTGACTTATTGAGTTGATTGCTTTAATCCTATATTGTGCTGATTCCCTAAGCCTTGGTAGATGATTCAATGAGAGAATTGCCCATTTATAACTATTTCATGAAACTAGTTAGAGCTGAGAGTGATGAATAATTCAGTTGAAATTGAAGTGGCTTTATTTCTTTGAATTGTGACAAAGTAGGGTGGGTATTAGAGTGGAGAGGAATCAGAGACAAATCAGAGGAATCATGGATGCCATGAAGTCCCAAAAGCTGCTTCCCTTGAGTGAATACTACTTGCATTAGTCTCCCCTTGGTAGTTCCTTAGTTTTCATGTCAGCTAGATCTGTGGGCTGGTGATGAATTTTTACTAGCTTTTAGCGAAATGAACATTTATATAGGTCAACGTTAATCTGCCAGTCGTCTAAGATTCTGAGATGATGTCATTCCCTTTTCTTTTTTCTTTATGTGTTGAAGTATTTATTTTATGCAGCTATGGTCATCATTTTTGTTATTTGATTCGTTTTGTTTAACTTTGTTTAACTGTCCTTACATGACAAAGAGTTGTCTCTTCTATTTTATCCTCTTGTTAAATTTATTTTGGGGAGGGGGGCGTATGTCTTTTGGTGTGTGAGATTCAAAAACGTAGAAGCTAATGTTTCAGAAGGCATTATATTCTCAGGTATATTAATCCTAACTGTGTTTCAAAGAAGATATTGACTATAAGGTAGGTACTTGGCAGTTCTAGCTAATTTAAAACTTTTACTTATGTACGTATCAGGCCTCCAGGTTGCCTTAGTGATCCTAAAAGTATAAACTGAGACAAGAGTAGCTCTTGGTGCAGGATTCCAGTGTCCTAGATCTGAGAAAGGCCTAAAGTCTCTAGTCCTTAGTATTCACTGGAGTAGGATCCTGACCGGCAAAGAGCATCCAAAGTTGATCTAGAAATTGGGAATCCTGGAATGAAGTACCTGGAAAGACCTTGAAGTTTTGTGGGATGCTGGCTCTGATCCTGATTGTCCCCATTGCTTTGGCCCAACTTTGTCAGGGCTAAAGCATAGAGTGAGAGGCCTTGCAGCAGCGCTGGGCTCAGTGGGAAAGAATGCAATACTTTACGGGTAATGTCTGCTCTGGTACAGCCTGGGGAAATGGTGGTGAAATATTCAGGTATTTGTCATTCTTGTTTCAGTTCACTTTCTAAAATTACCATATCAGGAAATATTTTGCAGCATAGTAAACAGGAGATAAATGACAACATTTACAATGAAAAAGTGGCAAATTGAAGGAAACATAAAAGTAAAGAATAGAAAAAATTAAAATCTGCTTTTAGCTGAAAGTTTAGTAACTTAGGGTTGGTTAGGAATTATTTTGGAATTATTTTAGCTTTAAGGAGTTAGTGAAATTATATTTATAGGGTATATGTGTTCAGAAGCAACAGAAAACATAAGCTAAGATATATTATTAATTTAATCTCAGAAATTAATTTTCATAATGTATGCTAGTTTTTAATACCAACATTAATAAAGTCCAATTTTAATCAGCCATTTGAAATCAGATAAAATATAAGTTTCTCCTATATCACTGTTTTAAAAAATATATACTCAAAGATCTATTATTGACAAACTTTGAAATGAAATGAACTTGCAATATAAATGGTAAGATATACTTAAGGAATTTAAGTTAAGTTAGTTCTTTAAAATACTGATCATATACATAGGAATTTTTACATAGTCACATCTTATGTAGTGATTTGCAAATTCATGTCTTTTTGGGTTCCCATCCTCTGCTAATTTGCATTTCTGGCTTACTGTATCCTAAGTTGTTTCTAATTATAGCTCTGTTATAAAATTGGATGAATCTACTCAATTTTAACATGCAGAATCTATATAAGCTAATGTAAAACATAGAACAACACCAAAGAAACAGTGTATAAACAAAATATACAATGTTATGTTTTTGTGTCAGTATATTTGTATTTTTCTAAAACTATATGTTAGAAAAGTGAACTTCCAATGTTTCGTCAAGTATTTTCAAATCCAGTGTTTCTTTAGCTGATTTTGCAAAATGAAAAAAGTACTACACTCGTGTGACTTTCCCCTAGAATATTAGTCATATGTGTTATTTTACTAATTATCATGAATTTTTAAAAATCTTTGATTTTATGCTCTAAACATATTTGATTATTTAGTGTATGTTTTTATTCATTGTAATCTACATTCACTTATGAGATAATTTATGGATTTGTTTTATGACATTTAAAAATAAAGCTGACAGAACATGAGGAGAAATGTCATTTTTTACAAAAAGGGTAAGTAAAATTATTAATAAAGTTATTGCTGTAAGATTTCAATACAATTCATTGTTATTTACTATTATAGTAAAAAGTGATCTCTAGAATAAATATGAAATTCCACCTTTATTTTATATATGTATTTATAAAACAAATACATATACATACATTCATGAGTTGGTTTAATTTTCCTTTTCCTGTCATATTCATCTTATTTGGGTTCTGTATCAAAGTTATAGGTTTATAAATAAGTGACAGAGTATTTGTAAAGTTTTTTGATTTTTATGTCCTAGAGATGAATTGGCATAAATTTGACGTTTTTATGTTTTGAATGTTGTTTTCAGGTACAACCTGAAAAACAAACCATCTGGGCCTATTTTTCTTAGTGGAAAGATATTTAAATTAAAGAGTCAGTATTGCTAATATTTATAAGATTACTTCATTACCCATTTCTTCATTACTTAATATTATTTTCTATGATATTTTCAATTTTGAGTTGTTAAACTAAATGGAATGGCTTTTTAAAAATATTGAATTATTTTTTTATTATTTTAAATTTATTTACTTATTTTGAGAAAGAGACAGTGTGAGTGTGGCAGAGAGAGAGAGAGAAAGAGAGAGAAAGAGAAGAGAGAGAGAGAGAGAGAGAGAGAGAATCCCAAGCAGGCTCTGCACTGTCAGTACAGAGCCCAATGCAGGGCTCCAACTCATGAAACTCTAAGATCATGACTTAAACAGAAACAGAGTTGGGTGCTTAACTGATTGAGCCACCCAGACACCCCTTTGAATTATCTTTTTAATCTGAAATATCCACATATTTCTTTAAACGTTTATTTATTTTGAGAGAGAGCACTCACATGAAAGCTGGGAGGGGCAGAGAGAGAATCTCAAGCAGGTTCTGAGCTGTCAGCACACAGCCCGACATGGAGCTCAATCTCAACAACCAAAGAGATCACGACCTGAGTCAAAATCAAGATCTAGAAGCTCAGGGCGCCTGGTTGGCTCAGTTGGTTAAGCGTCCGACTTCGGCTCAGGTCATGATCTCACAGTTTGTGGGTTGGAGCCCCGTGTAAGCTCTGTGCTGACAGCTAGCTCAGAGCCTGGAGCCTGTTTCAGATTCTGTGTCTCCTCTCTCTCTGTCCCTCCCCTTCTCTCTCTCTCTCTCTCAGAAATAAATAAAACATTAAAAAATTCTTTTTAAAGATTTGGAAGCTTGACCAATGTAGTCACCCAGAAACCCCTATAATTGCCATATTTTTAATCTTGTTTTTATCTTAATATTGCTAACATTTGCTGTTTCTCCTTTTTCCTTGAACAGCTTTAACAATTGTTTTTATTGTTTATATAATTAACTTTTGGCTAACTTAATCTTTTGTGTTTCTTGTTTCACTAATCTCTGACAGTATAGTCTCCTTTAAACAGTCTTTGGTTAAAATTTGGGTTTTTTTAGCTGATTAATTTGAAAGTTTAGATTTTTGATTTTAAGGTTTCTTTTTTCTAATATAAGACTTTAGGGTAGTCAATTTTATAGTAAGTCAAACTTGTATCCCACAAGTTTTCATACATAATTTTTCATTAAAAGTCTGTTTTTAAATATGTATTTTCTTTTTTTAAAAAACTTTTTAATATAGTTTATTTATTTTTGAGACAGAGAGAGACAGAGCACAAATGGGGAAGGGGCAGAGAGAGAGGGAGACACAGAATCTGAAGTAGACTCCAGGCTCTGAGCTGTCAGCACAGAGCCTGATGCGGGGCTTGAACCCATGAACTGTGAGATCATGACCTGAGCTTAACCGACTGAGCCACCCAAGTGCCCCTAATATTGTATTTTCAACTTGATTTACTTTTTGAATCTAGAGATATTTTTATTTTTTATCTTGTAATTCCTGAATCTATTTTTCAAAAGAAGCTTTTGTTATCAAGTTTCATTTACTTGTTTTAAGGACAATTTGCATAGTTCCCATCTTTGGAAATTTATTTGATCTTTGTTTGTGATCTATCCCTATTCATATAGATTAGAAAAAGATGTGTATTTTATAGTTAGTGAGTTCAGAGTTCTAAATACATCCATTAAATCAAACTTTATACTTATGTTGTATTCTGAGTTATACTTATGTTCCATAGACTTATTTGATATTTTTCTACCTGATCTACAAGTACTAAGTTACATATAAAAACATTTGAATTGTGTTGGGGGAATTGGTCCATTTTTCTAATAGTTAATGAGGCTAGATTCATTAAAATTCAGGATTGTTATATGTTCCTAGTGAATAACCTCTTTAATCACATGAAAGTGATTTTCTTTGATCTAGTAATTAATTTTTTGCTTTAAAGAGATTTTGATTTAATATTAAGTAAACTAATCAGATTCTTTTGGACGGTTTTCTTTTTCTGGTTTCCATCTTTTTTCCCCCATATTTTGTGTTTTTATGGTTTAGGAGTGTTTCTTATATATGCATTTTGCTGTTTTTAGCTTTTATACCTCTTTACAGACTTTGTCTTTTTATCTAGAAACTTTAGTTCATTTACAGTTATTGGACTTACTGATATATATTTTTTACTTCTCTTTTTTTAAATATTTTTAAAATTTATTTTAGGAGAGAGAGAGAGAGAGAGCGTGAGCAGGGGAGGGTCAGACACAGACTCCGAAATAGGCTCCAGGCTCCGAGCTGGCAGTCAGCACAGAGCCCGACAGGGGCTCGAACCCAGGAACCGTGAGATCATGACCTAAGCGAAAGTCGGACGCTTAACCGACTAAGCCACCCAGGCGCCCCTTCTCTTTTTGTCACATACTTTAGATTGATTAGATTTTTGTTTTACTTACTATATTTTTTTCCAATTGCTATAGATTACCTTTGTGGTTTACTGATATATTTACTAAAACATGTCTAAATTTAATCAATATTTTTGCCCTTATACCAAATGATTCAAAGATCTTAGACTGTCTTACTTACTATTCAATATTAATGATTGTTATCTAATATTTTCACTCTATTTTTAATAAGGCATGAATATCTACTTTAAAAAACAAAATTAGTATATTTTATCCATGAGCATGTCTTCTTCTTACACCTTCCATGTTTCTAAATTATTTTCATTATAATTTTCTTAGTTAGAATTTGATCTTTGGAAAACACCGACGTTTTGCTTTTATAAAATTTTCTATTTCCCCTCTTTTTGTCCTCCTCTTTAAAAGGTTTGGGGGGGGGGCACCTGGGTGGCTCAGTTGGTTAAGCATCCAACTTCAACTCAAGTCATGATCTCATGGTTTGCACTTGAAGCCCCACATTGGGCTCTGTGCCAGCAGCTCAGAGCTTAAAGCCTGCTTTGGCTTCTGGTCTCCCTCTGTCTCTGCCTCTCCTTTGCTCACACTCTGTCTCTTTCTCTCAAAAATAAAAATAAACATTACAATTTTTAAAGCTTTTTTTTTTGATAAACAATTCTAGATTGAAAGTCTCTTTTTTTTTTCTTTTAGGCTGTTGCTATTCATATTTAGGAGACATCTGTCAGTTCAGCTATTGTTCCTTTGTAGATTAACTTTCAATATTTCTTGGGATGCATTGAGCATTTTCCTTGTCTTTTTCTGTTTTCAGTTTCACTCTGATATGTCTAGTTATAGGGTTTCTTTAGACCTCTTGAATTTGAAGATTTATACCTTTCATCACTTAAAAAAATCACCTTTAACATTATCCCTTAGCATAATGTTTCTGCCTTATTCTGTCTTTATTTTACATTAAGATGTATAGGAATTTTCTCAGTCTATTTTCATGTATTTTAACCTCTCTTTCATCTTTCTCTATTTTTAACTCTCTGAGATGCAATCTGGGTGTGATTTCCCCTGCTATCCAAAAGTAGAACATCCCTATGAAGTCTTTCAGAAAACAAAATGGTATAAAGTGAAGATGCGATTACCATTAATATATATGGAACATTTTGTTTCCAGACACCAAATGTAACCTCTCATAGATTTTTCTGATGCCTTAGGGAACATCTTGCTAACAGATGCACAGAATAATTTAAGATAAAGCACAGATGCTCACAGACACAGTTCAAAACTATGGTGACTTGATGCTGGGGTGCTGAATGTAGTTACTGGGGAAGAAGCTTGGTGATGTCACTGTTGCTGTTTGGGGTATGTGCTGCCTCTTATAGAATGTAAAGTTTTGCTGCAAAACAAATTCTAAATACAATTTTCACTTTTCACTTTTTTTTGTCAAAGTGAAAATCATCTTTGGATTTCTTTCAGTTAATGAAAACAGGTACTAATACAGGTATTTTGTAAAAGTAAAGTGTTGTAATGTGAATTTGCAGAAAGGGATAACTGCACTTACATCAGCTCTCTTTTCCAATTTGTATATTCTTTCTTCATTATGGCTAGACTCTTTAAACTGCCCATTTAATTAGTACCTTTAGTTACTATGCTTTTTAAATACTGCAAGTTCCCTTTGGTTCTCTGTTAAATAATCTTGGTCATTTAATAGTCTCTGATTCCTAATCACATGTTCGAGCCTCACATATTATGTATATCTTTAAATTAATTAATTTTATGTATTTCATATATGATAATCCTGATATTTAATGCTTATGAAAGTCTAATTCTGCTATTGTTTCTTGTAGCTTGTAGCTTTAATGCAGTGGTGCCTTGTCCCATTTCTTATTTTGTGTTTTGATTGTGAATATATGTTCTTTAGAGCTTTATCAAAAGGAATTATTTGAAAGCATATTTCTCAACAACAGATGTGTTTTGGAGGTAAAGTAAAACCTTAGTTTGTGAGCATAGTTTGTTCCAGAAACATAGTAATCCAAAGCACTCATATATCCAAATGAATTTCAAGAACCACAGGCTCACTTGTGATCATGTGACGTTCATAGTCATGTACAACTCATATTGCAAGACATCACCCATTTATAAAGTTAAAATTTATTAGAAATGTTTGCTCATCTTGTCTACGGCAATACCACCCTGAACACGCCCGATCTCATCTGATCTCGGAAGCTAAGCAGGGTCGGGCCTGGTTAGTACTTGGATGGGAGAAATGTTTGCTCATCTTGTGGAACATTTGCAGAACAGGTTGCAATCCAAGGTTTTATCGTCCTAATAACATGGGGACATTTGACATGAATTATTGGCCATTAGATTTCAGAAAAATGATGATTGGTGAAAACCTCTGGGATCTCAGACCTTCCTCTTAGGATGCACCCTAGGTTCTGAGTCCTCTGCTTGTGTTGGTGCAATCTTCAAAATGGGGCTCAAAGTTATTAGGTTGTGTTTGGTGCTCTTGAAGTGAGTTCATGATAGGATATTTTCTCAACATTAGATGCACACTTTTTATTTACTTTTTCATCCTTTAACATTTTACTGGTTTTATTTTAAAGTATTTAGAAAATTTTCTGCATTTAGAAAATTTTATAAAAATTCTGAAATTCTGCTTTGGAGAGAAGTTTGTATAGGTTGTTAATTAAAAAGAATACATGTTTGAATGTATTCTCTGTTGAGTACACAATTCTACATTATTAGTTATTTATGCTTATTTCTTTTTGTTTTGCCAAACTCAGCTGGTATATATTATGAGGATCATTGTTTTTTTGGGTAAAATATGTCATGATTTCAGTAGCGGGGGTGAAATATTGAATCTGTCATCACCCTTCCCTTCTTTCTCTCTTCCAATTAAGTAAGTGAAAATTTGGAAGGCAAAAGCCTTTATACAGAATGAATGTACCAATTTTACTCTATAGGGCATAAATTAAGGTTCAGTTTTATTTTATTCTTTGCATCGTGATGGAAGACACCTTTTGCAATTCATCAGTTACATTAGAAGGGCAAACAACCTCCAACTTTTGAGATGAATTACTATTAGAGTTTGCCAAAATCCACATAGGAACAATTTGAGAATTTTTATAAATAGTGGTTTTATGTTATTTTGGAACTTTCAAAATCTAGCCATTTTAACTTTCATAATTTGTATCTGAGTTTAATTTTATTAGGGAAGGCATAATTTTTAATTATCACAAGGGAAATGTGTACTGTATAATTTTCCTTCTTAAATGAATTTAAAACAAATTTCAAAAAACAGAATTCAAAGATGTCAGATTCTATTTCTAGCAGTATGGTAATAATGATGGTGTAATCTCAAGTACAAATATTTGTCTATGGCCATACCACTCTGAATGCACCCGATCTTGTCAAGTACAAATATTTAAGAAATAATTAATGTAGTTTTTATTAATAACATGTATACTTAAACAAGAACAATACAATATTAGAGTTTACCTTTAATGTTGCACAAACTGTCTCCATGAAGAGGCACAGTTACAAAATATCTTATCAATGATTCATCAAGATAAATTTTCAGGGCTCCTGGGAGGCATGGTTGGTTAGGCATCTGACTTTTCATTTTGGCTCAGGCCATGGTCTCATGGTTTGTGGGTTCAACCCCTGCATTGGGCTTTGCACTGACATTGCAGAGCCTGCTTGGGATTCTCTCTGTCTCCCTCCCTCTCTCCAACCCTCCCCCAGTCTCACTCTCTAAAAAAAAAATATGAAAAAGAAAACCATAATGTTTCATAGAGGGTCAAGGTTAAAACAAAAGTGAATAAAATCCAAATAATGAAGGGCACCTGGGTAGCTCAGTCCTTTGAGCGTCCAACTTCAGCTCAGGTCATGATCTCACAGTTCCTGAGAACTGTAAGCCCTGCATCAGTTCTGGTGCACTGGTGGTGTGGAGCATGCCTGGGATTCTCTGTTTCTCTCTCTCTCTCTCTACTCCTTCCTCACTTGTATATACTCTCTCTCTCTCTCAAATAAATAAATAAATTTAACAAAAAAGTAATTATAAAATGAAACAAGGAAACAAAGAGTTTACTGAGAAAAGTGACGTAGTGTTGTTGGGAGCCATTTACCCAGAAATTCCCATTTTAGGTTCATCTCATGGACAAAGCTATTTTTAGGGACTTCTAAAACAGCCTTAATGTCAGCAGATTGTCTGAGCTGTTTTATTAATTTTATAATCTTCTATAATTTACATAGTAATGGAAACTTAATCAGTATTTTCAGTGTAATAATATGAAAATTACCTAAATGGCTTTATAGCTCACCTTGAAAGATGAAATCATCCATCAGATTTCTTGCAAACAAAGACCAGGTTGCTAAAGCTATTAGGATCATGTGGCATGTCTTTTTATTGTTGTTCCTCATCAATGGCACTAATCAGGAATGAGAAGAATGTGCAGAAGGGATTCTAGAAGCATTAGTGAATATGCCCAAGATACAGTATGAATATCTTTCTGGAATACTGCATTTTATCAATTATTTATTGTTACGGCAAAAATAAAATAGAAACTATTAAATTAGATGCAAATATTTGGAAACTGACCAAAAAGTTTTGTAAAGCAAATGGAAATTTATATCATTAGAAAAGCAACAAACACTAAGTGAATAGAGTTACTTTTGGGGTGGAAGGGCAGTGTAATTCATATTAAATAGGCAATGCATATATGTGACCAAGAACCCATCAAAGCCCACAAATTTGTTAACCTAGATAAAATACAAGTATTTATTGAAATATACAAAACTCACACAAGAAGAAACAGACCATTTATAAAGACCTACATTAGAGAAATTGAATCAGTAATTAATAACCTTTCAAAATAAAAAGGGTCAGACCCAAATGGATTCTCTGGTGAATTCTACCAAACATGTAAAGAAGAAATTATTATACAGATTGTCTATAATGTCCTTCAGGAGACGGATGCAAAAGGAACACTTCCTAATTCAATCCATAAATCCAGCATTGTCCAAATAGCAAAAACATGTAAACGTGAGAAGAAAACTATGGATCAATACTACTCATGAACATAGATGCAAAAGTCTCCAACAAAATATTACCAAATTGAACCTATAACAGGACTAAAAGAATGATAAACCATAGTCAAGTGGGATTTATCCCAAGGAAATCTGATTTCAACAATCAGAAATCAATTAATGTAATCTACCAACAGACCACAAAAAATTTTTTACAGTAATATAAAAATAGATACCGGGAAGTCATTTGATAAAATCCAATACCCATTCATGATAAAAAAAAAAACCCTAAGTAAACTAGAAATAGAAGATAACATCCACAGTTTGATAAAGAAGGTTTATGAAAAACCCGACAGCTAACATCATATGTAATAGTGAGAAACTTGAAGCTTTTCCACTAAGATCTGGTACAAGGCAAGGATTCCCTCTCACTACTCCTTTTCAACATCATACTAGATGTCCTACCTAATTTAATAACACAAGAAAAGGAAATAAAAGTTATACAAATTGATAAGAAAGAAATGAAGCTGTCAGTCTTTGTTTCAGATGACAACTACCTATGCAGAAAATCTAAACTAATTTACAAAAATCTCATGGAATTAATAAGCGATTACAGCAAGGTGTCAGGGTAAAAAGTTAATATTTCAAAGTAAATTGGTGTCGGGGCACCTTGGTGGCTTAGTCGGTTAAGTGTCCGACTTTTGCTTAGGTCATGATCTCGCGGTTCGTGGGTTCGAGTCCCACTCGGGCTCTGTGCTGACTGCCAGCTCAGAGCCTGGAGCCTATTTCAGAGTCTGTATCTCCCTCTCTTTCTGACCCTCCCCTGCTCATGCTGTCTCTCTCTGTCTCTCTCTCCTAGAAATAAATAAAAATATTAAAAAAAGAGATAAGGTGATTTATTAAAAAAAAAAGAAAAGAAAAAAAAACCCAAAGTAAATTGGTGTCCAAAAATCAATAATGGACAAGTAGAATTTGAAGTATAATGCAATACCATTTATATTAGTATCCTCCAAAATAAGATACATAGGTATAAATCTAACAAAATATGTACAAGACCCTATGAGGAAAACTACAAAACTCTGATAATTGAAATCAATGAAGAACAAATGAAGAGATATTCCATGACCATGAATGGAAAGACTCTAGAGTCAAATGTGAGTTTCCATGTTGATTTATAGTTTCAATGTAATCATAATCAAAATCCACAGATGTTATTTTGTGGATATCAATAAACTGATTCCAGATTTCACATGGAGAGTCAAAAGGTCCAGAATAACCAACACAAGACTGAAAGACAAGCAAGAAGTTGGAGGACTGACACTCCTCAACTTCGAATCTTACTATACATTAAAGCTACAGTGTCAAGGCAGTGTAGTATTGGTAAAAGAATAGACAAATGAAAGATCAATGGAATAAAGTAGAAAACGTCGATATAGACCCGCATGAATAGAGTTAATTGACCTTTGACATTGGAGTGAAGACAACACGATGGAGCTGACAGTCTATTCAATAAGTCATGCTGGAACAACAAACCATCCATGCAAAAAAATGAATCTAGATACAGACCTTATACCCCTTTGACTTTTTTTTTCCTTTTAGAGGAAGACAAAGAGCATGTGAGCAGGGAAGAGAGACAGAGAGGGAAAAAGAGAGAATCTTAAGCAGGCTCAAAGCTCAATGTGGAGCTAGACCTGAGGCCTAATCCTACAACCATGGGGTCATGATCTGAGCTGTACTCAAGAGTCAGACGCTTAACCAACTGAGCCACTCAGATACCCTGACCTTATACCCTTTAAAAGAATTAAATGAATTAAAAGAATTAAATGAAAAATAATTCACAATGAATGAAAGACCTAAATATCGGGCAAAATTATAAAATTCCTAGAAGATAACGTAGGAGAAAACCTGGATGACAGTGGGTATGGTGAGATGTTTTTTAGATACAACAACAACAAATATAATGCACAAAAGAAATAATTTAATTTTATAATTAAAATTATAAACCAATACTCTGTAAAAGACGATGCCAAAAAAATGAGAAGAAAACCTGAAAATTGGGAGAATATATTTGCAAAAGACATATCTGATCAAAGATTGTTATTCAATATATGCAATGAAATAAGAAAACAAGAAAATAACTTGGGGCACCTGAGGGGCTCAGTTGGTTAAGCATCCGACTTTGGCTCAGGTCATGATCTCATGGTTTGTGGAATCAAACCCTGCAATGGGGTCCATGCTGACAGCTCAGAGCCCGGAGCCTGGTTCGGATTCTGTGTCTCCCTTTCTCTCTGACCCTCCCTTGCTCAGGCTCTGTCTCTGTCTCTGTCTCTCTCAAAAATAAATAAACATTTAAAAAAAAAGAAAACAAATCAATAATAAAATATGAAAATGACCTTAACAGACACCTCACCGAAGGAGATATAAAGATGGCAAATAAGCATTTGAAAATCTACTCCTCATCATATGTCAGTAGGAAAATGGCGAACCAAAGCAACAATAGATACAATTACACACATATTAGAATGGCCAGAATCTGGAACTCTGACACACCAAATGCTAGGGAGGCTGTGGAACAACAGGAACTCTCATTCATTGCTCTTGGAACTATAAAATGGCACCAGTACTTTGTAAGACAGGTTAGTGGTTTCTTACAAAACTGAACATATTTTTATTATGGATCCAGCAATCATACTCTTTGTTATTACCCAAAGAAGATGAAAACTTATGTCCCCACAAAAACTTGCACATGGACGCTTATCGCAGCTTAATTTATAATTGCTCAACTTTGGAAGCAAACATGATGTTCTTAAGTAGGTGAATGGATAAACTGTGGTACATCCAGACAGTGGATTATTCAGCAGTGAGAAGAAGTGAGCCATCAAGCCATGAGAAGACATGAAACTACCTTAAATATGTAATATTTAGAGAAAGACATCAATGTGGAAAGGCTACATACTGTATGATCCCAACTCTATGGCCTTCTGGAAAAGGCAAAACTAGACAATAAAAAGACCAATGGTCAGGGGTGGGAGGCAGGGAGAGATGAAGAGGCAGAGCACAAAGGATTTTTAGGGCAGTGAAAAATAGTCTGTATGAAATAATGATTGATATCAATCATCAAAGTTTATTCTAAACTCATACAGTGAACCCTCATGTAAACTACTGAATTTGAGTAGTATATTGTGTCAGTGTAGGTTCATCCTTGTTTTAAAAATACAAACCGGGGGTGCCTGGGTGGCCCAGTTGGTTGAGCGTCTGACTTCAGCTCAGGTCATGATATCACCGACTTGTGGGTTCAAACCCCACATCGGGCTCTGTGCTGACAGCTCAGAGCCTGGAGCCTGCTTCAGATTCTGTGTCTCCCTCTCTCTCCGCTCCTCTTCCACTCACACTCTTTCTCTCTCTCAAAAATAAATAAACATTAAAAAAATTTTTAATTAAAAATACATATCATTCTGGTTAGTGATGTTGACAGTGAGGGAGGCTATGCATATGTGGGGGTTGAGAATAGTTGGGAAATCCCTGTGATTTCAATTTTGTGATGAACTTAAAACTATTATAAAAAGAGTCTTTTAAAAATAAATAAAAGACTCCATCAAAGAAACTAATGAGAAAGTGAGGCACCTGTGTGGCTCAGTCAGTTGAGTCTTCAACTCTTGATTTCACCTCAGGTCATTATTCCAGTGTTGTAGGACTGAGTTGCATGTTGGGCTCCATACTGACCATGGAACCTGCTTAAGTTCCTCCTCCCTCCCTCTACCCCTCTCCCCTGCTCACATGCTCTCTTTCTCAAAAATAAAGAAACAAACATTAAAGAAAAGAAATTAATGTGAAATGGTGAAAGAAGTAATGAAGCCAATATTACATCTGACACAGATCTCTAGAATCCCTGTAATAGATTTTGGACCAAAGGAGTGAAAAGTATTTGAGAAAAGTAAGCAAAAAGATGCATCCAAACTAGTCACATTTAATTCACAATCTCATCTGATTCACAAACTATTTTGAGTTAATAAAGACCAGTTTTAAGTTTTCTAATGACCTAGTAGGAGTTTAAAATGACATAATCTCAAGGTACAGAAATACCAGGATTTTCCTGATACTAGGAATTGGTACCACAAACCCAAGTTTAGAACAGCACAGAAGCTATTTTTTTTTTTTTTTAAATTCAGTAATTAGGTTGCTGGCCATAATTATTTGGTGAATGATAGTCATCAGCTTTAAGTCCTAGCCTGCACCTGTCATTCTGTTGAAACAGTGATTAGGAGCTACTTCTGCCAAATTCCATCTCTAGTAATGTTAAAGCACTACCTGTTACTGGGCAAGGAAGACATTAATTAACCAGGAAAACCTGAATTCAAATCTTCAGTGTCAGCCTTGGATTTCACCCACGGTTTATATCTGTTATACCAACAGACCTTACAAAAGGTGGTCTAAAAATGTCAATTCTGAGACTCATGAGAGGCTACTGGGTGTGTTTTCATTCTTTGGGAGACTAAGAATAGGTGTACCAAATTTATTTCCTTTAAATTTATTTCACTCAGACCCCCTGAGGCCCATAGGCCAATAATCAGTGTGTAGGACTGCCTCAGCCTCAGATTCCACTAACATTTATAGAGCATTTCTTTTGCAGGCATTATGGAAGGCATTTCCATAACAATGTGTCAGAGTGAGGATTAGCTTGGCGCTTACATTTTCATAGCATAACAACTATTCAGTCTCTCTCTCCTATCTACAGCATACATCTCTCACTTTAGACACAATGGCACCGTGTCTGTCTGAGGGGCATTTGAAGAATGCGATCAAGAATTAAATATAATGAAGCTCCTGTCAATAAAAAGGCATTCAATTTTGGAAGAAATTTAAAATTTGAGAGATGGGTATGTTAGCCATCCATTCCTCTCTATTAAAATTACACATTGTTTTCAAAATTACATTAGATCTACAGGAACAAAATGTATAGTGCATGTTATCACAAGTCCTACATGCAGGAATGCCTTAAAAGTTGTTACCCCTTTAGCACTTATAGTAATTCTGTTCTATTCTCTTTATTTTTGAGACTGGGGGGAGAAAACACGAGTGGGAGAGGGGCAGAGAGAGAAGCGGACAGAGGAGCTGAAGTGGGCTCTGTGCTGACAGCAGAGAGCTCAATGTGGGACTTGAACTCACAGATTGTGTGTGAGATCCTGACCTGAGCTGAAGGCAGATACTTAACTGAATGAACCCACCCAGGTGCTCCTGTAGTAACTTTTTTACTAAAAAAACTGCCAATTGTCAATTTGAATAATAATTTTGTCTCTAACAAAGCTACAGTGAAATATTTTTTTGCCAGTGAGGACCCAAAATATATGATTTCCACAAAAATTTAATAAAATGAAAACTATGCAAGCCAATTAGTTTTTAAAAAATTTTTAACATTTATTTAATCTTGAAAGAGAGAGGGAGAGAGAGACAAAGCACGAGCAGAGGAGGGGCAGAGAGAGAGGGAGACACAGAATCAGAAGCAGGCTCCCTCCAGGCTCTGAGCTGTCAGCACAGAGCCCAATGTGGGGCTCAAACCCATGAGCCTTGAGATCATGACCTGAGTCGGAGGCTTAACTAAGTGAGCCTCCCAGGTGCCCCATAGTTTTCATTTTTAACCTTAAACAGCAGCACACCTAAAGCTGAATTCAGAGATAAAATTATAATAATCTGCAAATCTTTTATGTCTGGTACCATACATTTCTTCTGTTCCCTTCAAGTAGGTTCTATTTTGTTTTTGTTTTGTCCCTACTTGTCTCATTTTACATTACTTTTCCATCTTCATGTCATCAATTAGTTTAGAGCTATGTAAGATATGAGAAGAGTTACCACACCTTTCTTATTGAGCATAGGTGTATTTAAAAGCAAATGGGCCAGAATATTTGACTTTGAGAATTAATGAGAAATTGCAGGACATACTCATAATAACTGCAGGCCATATGCCAACATTCAGTTTTAAATATTTGATGTAGTCAGTTTTCAACTTGAATGATGTCACTGATATTGATCTTATTCCTTAGAAGAATCTAGCCAAGAGAAAAATTTATGTGAAACATCTTGGGTTTCAGACAGTATTTTCACATGACCTGGATTGGTACTGTGATGGCCAGTTGGGAGGGACCAGGATCTGAAACCATATGAAGGCAGAGATGTCTGGCACATGCCAGACAGGCAGTAAGGTCTCTGAAGGTCAGCTGAGGCCGAAGGACTTGACTGTGATGGGACATTAGTCAGCAACGTCCATGCTCTTGGGATATTCCAGAGTCATGGAATGTGTACAAATGAAGATTATCAAATTCCATGGCAGCCATTTCTCTGTTCTGTGCGGGAAATTCCTGGCATTGTTTGTATTAACTCTTAACACGAGACACATGGGGTCAGAGTGGAATTTAATCCCTTAATGAAGCAGGACAGTGTTATCTCATTTTTGCTTTTAAATCTTGGATTTTTTTTTTCCTCTTCTCAATATGCTAATATATCGACACGATATATTATTTTAATGGTTTTCTCAAATAAATATTTGGATCTTTACCTTTCCGTGCTCTTCCCTCTGCCTTTCTTCTATATTGCCTTCTTTCTCTCTCTTTTTTCTTTGTTATTCCTCTCCTCCATTCTTTATTCTTGCTCTCTTTTGTATTAATATACAAATAGCATGAAAGGTGGATTTTATTTGTATATTTTTGAATTTAAGAACCCAGCACTTTAATATGGTATATGTTAAATTTAAATTTCCTATAAAAAATGTAGCGAGGGGTGCCTGAGTGGCTCAGTCATTTGAGTGTTGGACTCTTGATTTCAGCTCAGGTCATGGTCTTGCGGTTGGTTAGTTAAAGCCCTGTGTGGGGCTCTGTACTGGGATTCTGTCTCCCTTTCTCTCTGCCCCTCCTCTGCTCACTGGTTTTCTCTCAAAATAAATAACAACAAATTAAAAAAAATTAATGTATTAAATACTGAGAGACTTATCTATATGGTGTATTCATTGGACAGTGACATTCTGGAAATTTAATGAAATCCCTTTGATACTCAGTTCTCTCAAAATTAAAACATCAACTGAGTTCATCCAGTACTCGTAAGATACCAGATGACAAAATACAGTATCATTCCAACATTTGTTTAGAATTAAGAACTAAGAACGTAGGGGCACCTGGGTGCTTAGTTGGTTGAGTGACTGACTCTTGATTTTGTCTCAGGTCATGATCTCATGGTTCATGAGTTAGAGCTCTGCATTAGGCTCTGTGCAAACAGTGTGGAGCCTGCTTCAGATCTGCTGTCTCCCTCTCTCTCTGCCCCCTCCCACTCTCTCTCAAAAATAAAAATAAAAATTAAAAAAAAGAACTAAGTTGCACACCTGAAACTAATGGTACAGTGTGTGTCAACTGTACTCAAAAAAAAAGTTAATTAGCTTCACTGTGACATTTTCACAATGTACACAAATATCAAAATATCACACTGTACATCTTAAATGCATACAACTTTACTCGTCAATTATATCTCAATAAAGCTGGGAACCTCCCCCATGCACCCTTTCTAAAGAAAATCAGTGCATGTAAGATACTTAGATGATAAATGTGTATGCTCCGGTAAGTTTTCATAGGAATAATGCTTACCTAGATCCTCCAAAACTTAGCATAGTCAAAGAATAAAGTTTTTTTAACATTAATGGTTCTCTACATATTTACCTTATCAATATAATTTATTTTAAAAACGTGGATTAGGTATAATTTATGTAAGTGAAACATGATGACAAAATCCTTTCTTATAACCATTTATTATGTGTACTTATTTTCTAAAAATTTGGCTGAAATTTGACTTATAAATTAGTAAACAAGCATGTAAGTGCTATTAAAATTTTAAATCTATGTGGCCGAAATACGAAATGTTTTCATTGAAATTAAAGTTTGAATTTAATGACCAGTGTTCTTCATAGTGATTGCCCCATACATCAATCATGATTTATATTTTCCCTTTTGTGAATTCATCTACATTTTTCCTATAATTAACTTCAGACCCAGCGAGATAACCTGCACTTCAGCTATCTACTTGCAAATCATATTCTTGCTGTTCAACACTGTTAAAAAGGCCATCTGTGCTCTGTTGTAATTACCCTGTCCAAAATAAGAATGCGTCCCTTTTTCCTTTTTTTCCCCTTATGTCCTAAGGTATCCACTCTCATTGGACCTCCTGCCCCTCTCTGGTGGTCAGAGGAATCAAGGACCATGGTACTCATTGACTTGTGCTCTTTTTGTCCATCTGAGACAGCAATGGAAACGCCAAACCCAACCCTGGAAAAGTGGTGGCTTTGGTGGGCCTGGACCAGGAACGTTGCCTCTTACACCAGGAACAGCAAGGTTCTTTAAGGACTTTCTTGCCTTTTCAAGCAACCTTAGGGAAGCTGTCCTCCTCAGCCACTTCTGTGCATATATTTATAGGCATGTATTTTCTAGAGAAGAAAGAGTTAACCTTTGAGAAGCATCTTTTTAGAAGTTGCTCTATCTGCTGGGTCAATTCTTAAAACATTTTGATTCCTGGTACGTGAAAGTAAAGGACAAAACTCTTAACATGCAATTTTCTCTCCCTTTTTTTTAAAAGTTGGAATTCTCATGTTGTGAGGGCAGTAAATTACTGATGTTAAGAAATTAAAACAAAAAGAAATGCCATGTGAATTAGATTAATGTTCTATCAAGATACAAATTTGTCTTTGCTCCTGATAACTAAAGACCATGTTAATATTGTGTTAGTATACACATATACTAAATAAGAAAATAAAATTTTAGATTTAATTGCAGCAATACAGAAAATATCTCAAATTCCTAAAGATGGAAGAGAATATACTTGAAGTAAACATAATACAATAATAACAAATCTTTAACAAATTAAGGTTTTAACCTATTAGGATTTTTAGCTTTAAATTCAATTCACTATGTTGAAAAAGATTTGAGAAGCTTATTCATTTGATTATTCTTTCTGAAGTTTATTTACATAAAAAAATGAATGTTAAATATTGTCACTAACAAACATATCCCCATTCTGACCATTATATTTTTCTTCTTTAAAGAATCTAGAAAAAAAATCTAGAATTATATGGATAAATATGTTTCGTGTAAATTGGAGGGTGTACATTTTTTTTTTGCACCTAGTCTTCATTAGTTGAATTATCTTTCTTAAAGAAAACCAAAATATATGCAACTCATGAGAGATTTTTGATTTGTCAACACAAAATGAACAAACCTTTTAAAAAAAGAAACCAGTTTTATTTGAGCCCAAGTTAGGACTGTTGCCCAGGATACCCAATCTTCACAAAGAAGAGATTGCTCCAGGGAAAGAACATTTGGTGCAGGGTTATATATATATTTATATAATATACATATATATACACACACATATATGTATAAATTTTAACATAAACAGTTACAAATCATCACAATGAAGGACATTTCAGAAAGTTACAGACTTCATCGTATGGTTTTAGTATGTGCAAGGCTATGTGACTTTAATCTTATGGGAACCAGGAAGGGATTTTTCTTCTTCTTCAGACTTCATCGTATGGTTTTAGTATGTGCAAGGCTATGTGACTTTAATCTTATGGGAACCAGGAAGGGATTTTTCTTCTTCTTCAGACTTCATCGTATGGTTTTAGTATGTGCAAGGCTATGTGACTTTAATCTTATGGGAACCAGGAAGGGATTTTTCTTCTTCTTTTTTTTTTTTTTTAATTTTAATGCTTTATTTCTGAGAGAGAGAGAGAGAGAGAGAGAGAGAGAGGGACAGCATGAGCAGGGGAGGGTCAGACAGAGAGGGAGACAGAATCCGAAGCAGGTTCCAGGCTCTGAGCTAGCTGTCAGCACAGAGCCGGAAGAGGGGCTCGAACCCACGAACTGTGCGATCATGACCTGAGCCGAAGTCTGCAGCCCAAATGACCGAATCACCCAGGTGCCCCCAGGATTTTTTTTTTCTTATCTTTATGTTTGGAATGCTCCTTTTGGGTTATTTCCTTAACAGATCAGACATACAACATTGGCTCTGGGCAGAAATAGAACCCCTGCTATGAGGCTTTGTTGAGTAATTTTAACCTTGGTAAATGCTAACATATAGCTTCCCTGGGAGCCCAGAAGGCGGCCCACAAACATGAAATGTCGAAACTTTCCTTTATTGTATCAGCTTTTCATTAAGCTAAATTAATATTTTCTAATACCTTTTATATCTATCAAAAGACAAAGTGGCAACTGCTATAACAGTGTTCCATTGTCTGTGCCCACTAATCCCACCATTTTGGCTTCTAAGATTCTCATTGGTACTATTTCTATTATCCCTTTCTTTTCTTTTTATTATTTATTAAGTTCATTTATTTTGAGAGTGAGTGTGTGTAAGAGCGGGGGAGGGTGAGGGTGAGAGAGAGAGAGAGAGAGAGAGAGAGAGAGAGAGAGAGAGAATTCCAAGTAGGCTCCAAGGCTCCAGCGCAGAGCCCAATGCAGGGCTAAAACTCAGAAACCCTGATATCTTGACCTGAAATGTGATCAAGAGTCAGATGCTTAACTGACTGAGCCACTCAGGCGCCAGCCCTTCCACTTTTCCTGTTCTTTTGCAATTTACTTAAATTCAAGTTCGTTAACATATAGTATGGTATTGGTTTTGGGAATGGAACCCAGTGATTCATCACTTACATACAACACCCTGTGCTCATTTTAACAAGGGCCCTCCTTAATCCATAGCCCACCTCCCTCCTCCCTCCAGCAACCCTGTTCGTTCTGTGTTTGAGTCCCTTTTGGTTTGCATCCCTGTTTTTATCTTTTCTTTTCCTATCCTTTGTTTGTTTATTATTTATTTATTCCTTTCACAAGATTTTCTTCATAGTGACAGGTGCTCTGGTGGCTTTTAATAGCCTGACTTGTGCCTACTTAGATTTGGATGGAATTTCTTCATTCATTTCTCCAAGGGCCCCAGTGGTTTAAGCTGTGGCTTTACCTCCAGGCTTCTGAGTCCCCTGAGGCTGCCACTCTTACACTGAGGCTTATCTACGATTTCCCCATATTGAAATTATCCTCCGGAATTCAAGCAGACTTACTGTCTCTGGCTACCAGGGCACGGTCCCTGGGACCCCCAAGGCCCCCCTGAGATGCTCCCTTGCTGATGAGGGCGGCCGCGAACACATGTGTCCAGGCCGGCCAGGCCTCACTAGAAGCACCTGGAGTGTCTCCCAGCCGGAAGGAGGAGGAGAAATTAAAAGACCTCGGAAGGTCAAACAGGCGGCACACCCTACCTCTGGGAGAGGCTGCGGTGAGAACTCAAAGGCTCCTGGGAACTTTCACCTGCCTCTCGGGGCCCTTCCTGAATGTGCAGCAGCGTCTTCCAGCGTCGTCTAGCCGCCAGTACTGCCAAGTGACGAAGCTAAGGCAGGTTAGGAACGCGTTTGGTGTCCCTTTCTTGGGGGAAAACAGCCCCTGGATTGGGGGGTGGTTGGGGGTGGATGTGGTACCTTCCGCGCCTGGCGCACTATCCCCCAGGGATTTGGGGACAAGCTTGGGGCTTCTAGAATGTTCGAAGAGGCAAGGCAGAAACAGGGCACGGTTGGCCAGGAGGTCAGGGACTTCCTTAGGAGGCTCGCCAAGCCGTGTGGTCCAGCATCGGGTAATCTCGCGAGCGTTGAGTTGTAATCTCGCGAGCGTTGAGTTGTAATCTCGCGAGCGTTGAGTTGGAGGACGGTGATTGATGTGTGTTAGGTTTCCTGACCTGTTTCCAGAGGCGGCTGACTTGGGTTTAGATTTGTGACGTGAGCCAGGCCACTAAAAATGCCTCCATTTCTTGGGCTTTTGTTCGTGAGTTAACTTGAGCGTATCTGGTATTTGTAATGTTATTTCGATGCCTTGGTTTCTGTTGTCTGGGAGGAGAAATGTTTCCTCCACCCTCTTCGGTTGATGAATGTGGGCCTGCGAATCAAACTGATGGAGGGCATAAAAATTAAAAAAAAAAAAAGAGAAAAAGACGAACAAGAGAAAAAAAATGTGTATGTCAGGTGCACCAGAGAGCTAATAAAAATGCCGCTAGCGGGCTTATAGTTGAAGGTCCCATCACTTAGTAGGCGAAGGGGAGAAAACTCTTCTAAGAGAAGAAAAACAAAAAGGTTTCTTTAGGAGAGGTAATGGGTTTTTAGGAGAACAATGGGAGATAAACTTTGTGGTAATGTTTGTTTATGTAGGTGCAACTCTTCTCCACCCTGCCCCCCAGCTTTATGATACGTTTACTCTTGATCTGTCTACTAGAAGTGACTTCAAGGCAGCTGCGTTTTCTAGAAGTAGCTGCTTCTGTTCAGGTAAGGGAGGCTCTGAAAGGCTTCATTCTGCATCTGTTGAATCTCACACGTATATTGAGCTTAAAACATTGTCCTGTCATCTCCGGGGTTCAGATGGATCCCCATACTGAAGTTTCTAATTCCATTTTTAGATTTCCTTGTAGCAATATCACTAACTGTATTGAAGATTATAAGATTTGAAAACACGTATAAAACAAACAAACAAAACAAACAAAAACCTGACAGTAGTCTCCAAGCTTAGGTGGAGACTGAACTTTTCCTTAATCAGCAACATTTGTTCTGGTGACATAATATACAACTCTCTATTTCCATTGGGTATGAAATTGTACATGGCCCCTGAATTCCATCCCACATACAGCGAAGTAGAGAAGGAATCTTGAAATGATTTTTTTAATACACCAAACAGAGCACAATTAATAAATGACCTCCTGGGGAACTTCTTTCACTCAGCTGATCACCTGCTATATTGTAGCTGCAGAAAACTTCCATATGAAGAGCAAATACTATGGGGATACTTTTAGTCTTTTTAACTGTGACCATATTTATATTCTCTTTCCACACATCCAATTCTGTTATCTCTCTGCTTCTGGGCACACATCCAGAAAGGCTCATCTCCTTTTCTCTGAAAATTAAGGAAGTGAAATATACATATTTTTAGTAAAAATACACTGAATTGGGAAATTTAAAATTTTCTAAAAATATTTAGAAATAGCACAGTAGATAATACCAGCCAGCCATTCTATCAAATCAAGGTAACATTAGAGGGGATCCGGAATAGTCACATTCTTCTGGGAGTCAGTGCTGTTTGGCCTGTGAAAGCCGACTTTGCCCAAACCACTGCTCTGAAGATATTGAACAGTTTTACCTGAGTTTATAATTTTCTGCCAGAAAATGACCTTTCAAGCATCTCCAAATTTTAAAATTCTAGTTCAGAAAAAGATATTTTATTTCATTTTAAAGCCCTCAAATCCATTTGACAGTCAAAATATAACAATGTGTATAAGTCTAAATTGAAATTGTAAAATCAATTAATTGGTAGAAATTGTTGGAAATTTCAGCTCTTCCCCTGTGGTTGAGCTTAAAATACAGAAGTCCATGTAAGACGGCTTCTTCCAAGATTTCTTTACTGACCCCACCCTCTGGGATTCTGGCAATTAGGTCTTTAATTTGTGCCCTCTTAAGAGTACCTTTATTTCTTGCTCCACACATTTGATACATACATATCGCCTTGAATTGTTATTTTGTCTTTAAATATATGCAAAATACTTTGTCTTAAAAGATGAGGATGATATCTTAAATTGTTTTATGTTTCTAGAGTCTAGTGGAGTATTTTAAAAGTATTCCATGTGTATTTTTGTGTTCATGATTCTGAAGATGAGGGTGCAAGTATCTTATTTTGGGAATCAGGGAATATCGTTTAGAATCAGATAACCTATTTCTATTTGAATCACTGTTGCTCAAATATTAATTTAGCAAAAAATAATTTTTGTTCTGAAAACAATTGAAGGAATGTTATATTTTGAAATTAAAAGCATTGTTCCTTAAAGACCATCTTTATTTACTTATTTAAATTAAAAAAAAACCTTTTTAGTTTATTTATTTTTATAAAGAGAGAGTGTGCACAAGCGAGCAGAGAAGAGGCAGCAAGAGACAGAGAGAATCAGTCCAGAGCCCGATGTGGGGCTTGAATCTATGAACTGTGAGATCATGACCTGAACCGAAATCAAGGGTCAGATGCTTAACTGACTTAGCCACCAGGTGCCCCAAGACCATCTTTATAGAATCTTTCTATATCAAATATATTTTAAAGAAATGGTGAACACAAGACAAATTGCCTAGCCCAGTAACAATCTTATTACAAAGGATAGTTGTAAGCAGTCTGCTCATGATTTTTGTGGTATTTCTCTAGCTGCTGCTACTGCTTCATACCTTACTCACCTGGTTCCCCAAGGTCTGAAGCTGACCAAGGGATATTTGAAATAAAGCAGCCAAAGCAGGAATGAGCACAATTTGGCATGGCTTCAAGTTCTATCAATATTGTGGTAAGGAAAATAAAATCAAGGGTATTCAGATAAATGACAGGTGACTTGAAGTCTCTAAAACCACCAAAACCATTTAATTATACTATAGTATTGCATCAAGTGTGTATTCATGGATTACTATTTCTTGGTACATAAAAATGATGCAAATTGCCATTTTCAGTTTTATTTTTTAATCTAGGGTTTCTGTTGTTCAGCCTGTTCTTTACATTTATCTAAAGTCCTTTCATTGGTTGAAAATGTTTGGACCCATAACAGAAAGTAATCTTTTATTAAATTGTAACAAAATGTAGGAAAGAGGAACACAAAGTCATCATTATAGGGTCCTTCAATTTGCTGATTGTTGCAAACTTTGTATCTGTAAAATGATGTCCAGAACTAGTGGAATTCCTCTGGAAGCAAATTGTGGCCGCTTTGACATACCATGTTTTTTAGGAGATATATTCTTAATCCATTATCTTTGTCTGGTTCTCCTCAAGAGTGTCTTTGGGCCGTTCTTCAGAGTAGAATGCTTTCTATTGCTTTTCTCTTGATTATTTTTTCAAATAGTGGAGGAATGCTTGGTTAGTTCCAGTTTATTCATTATCTTGCCTGGACCAACTATTTCCTTCTTTAAATACAGTTTGTAAGTGCTTCAGATCATCTTGGTAGAAAGCAGTACATTTGGACAAGGTTGTCCAGCTTTTCTTATAATTGTAGACAGTGATATCTGGAATGACAGATTTGCTGGCATGTTATTCAGAAATCATTAAGTGCCACTTTCAAACTTATTATAGCACCTTTTCAGTTGGGTTATTATTATCATCTGAAGTTCTGCTCCTGAGTGTCTGACAGCCTGGTCCCGTAGACAATAATCGCAGCCCTGCACAAAAAGTCATAAGCTAGCATGCACTCTAAGTTCCTATTCAGTTTTAAGCAATAAACAGTTTACCCAGAGGAGCCCAGATAATTAGCGGTTAGTCTTAACCTCTACTCTTTACTGGTATTAGTTTCTACACTTTTAAAATGGGAAAATAAGCTCTATGTGAAGGGTTAAAGGTGGGTCTAAGCAATAACATTTCTGAAGAATAGGAAAATTACCTGTAGATGTATAATAAATTGTAGACATTGGTACTATTAAAAATTACCATGGGATAATATTACTACTGATTGATCTTAATTGTTCAGAGTCTGTATTTTAACTTTTATTATTTTTCTAGTCTATTTGTGTGTTCTCTGATATGAGTACAAGGAACCATACATATAAAAGTGACATCTGGCATATGTTCATTTTATTTATTTGACAAACGTAAATATTACTGGCATTACCAAATATTGGCAACAAAAATTTTATTTTAAATAATTTTAAAATATTAATTCATCAGGGGGCACCTGGATGGCTCAGTCAGTTAAGCCTCTGACTCTTGATTTCAGCTCAGGTCATGATCTCAAGGTTTGTGGTTTTGAGCTCTGCGTCGGGCTCCACACTGGCAGTGCAGAGCCTGCTTGGAATTTTCTCTCCCTTTGTCTCTGCCCCTCCCCTGTTTTTTCTCTCTCTCAAAATGAATAAACATAAAAAAGTATTAATTTATTGAATCAAATTAACAGTATGAAAGCTGAGTTTTGGTATTATCACCACTGACATACATAAAAATGAAAATTTTTTTAATGTTTATTTATTTTGAGAGAGCAAGTGATCTGGAGAAAGGCAGGGAGAGAGAGAGAGGGAGGGATAGAGAGAGAGAGAAAGGGAGAGAGAGAGAGAGAGAGAATCCCAAGAAGGCTGTGCACTGTCAGCGCAGAGCCCGATGTGGGGCTCAGACTCACAAACCATGAGATCATGACATGAACAGAAACCAAAAGTTGGACATTTAACCAACTGAGCCACTCAGGTGCCCCTGAAAATGAAAATCTTAGGATGCAAGGTTACAGAGCTAGACATCAGAGGAGAGTTTTGGCAACTGTTCAGTCAGCCTTTGGAATCCATGCCACTAACCAAATATACACTGCCTCCAGGCTGATTAATCATTTCTGGGTACCAGTTAATAGTTTTCAGAACATTTTCTTAAAAAATTGGCAGCAATTCTGTAATGTATGCCCATCAGTGTTAGAGTTCTTACAATGAGGAAGACTAATTCTGGAGACAACTGGATATTCCTTTTTTAAAAAATTCTTTTTTTTTTTTAATTTTTGAGAGAGAGAGGAAACACATATATGCACAAGGACGGGAGGGACAAAGAAGGGAACAGAGGAACCGAAGCAGGCTCTGTGCTGACAGCAGAGAGCCAGATGTAGGGCTGGAAACTCATGGACCCTGAGATCATGACCTGAGCCCAAGCCATATGCGTAACTGAGCCACCCAGATGCCCTGATAACTAGATTTTCTTATGCCTCCACACAAGCAATGCATGGGTCAGAAACTCCATTTAAGTTGTTTTGACTACATGTTTACCAATCTACTGGAAAACATGTTAAAATGGCTAACATTTATTAGAATGTAAGGATAGATATATTTTTGTTCTTGAGTACCCAGTCTCTCAAGTAAATAACTAATATACACAAACATTTTTCCCCCAAAGGTTTGATACTCAGATATTTTTGTATGGTGTCATTTATCTAGATGTATGTAAACTTTGTACACCTCTAATGCTATGGAAGATAGCCATACTTTTTTTTTTTTTTTTTTGTCTTTGAACTGTGTTTAGGAAAGGGGTGGAAAAAAACAGTAAGATACATCAGTAAGATAGATATGAAAGAGCATTTGCTGGCTGAAAAACATTTTTAGTACAGTAAGAACCACAGATGAGATGTAGCAAATGTGTGTCATGCTCCATTCCAAATGAAGCCACTTGCCAATCCTTTTTCTTGCAAAATTTTGTAGTGTTAGCAACCTAATAGCAATGATCTTGGGGGGGGAGGGCTGCTGGGCTGGCTCTCAATTAAGCAGCAACTTCTGTAATGTGAGACCTTCTGAATTGTGAATACAATAACATTTCCCAAAATTGCTCCCCAATGTGTTTAAAGGAATAATGTGGTTTTTAAAAGTATGAAAAGGAATTACTAATATTCGTGGAGAATGTCTTCCTCCACCTTTGCCTATTTGTTGGATAAGATTTTTGGAACAACGTTTTATTTTTTAGACAGAGACAGCTGTGGGGGAGGGGCAGAGACTGAGAGAGAAAAAATTCCAAGTGGGCTCCTCACTGTTTGCATTGAGCCCCATATGGGGCTTGAGCTCACAAGCTCACAAGACCATGACCTGAGTCAAAACCAAGAGTCTTGGGGCACCTGGGTGGTTCTGTCCATTAAACGTCAGACTTTGACTCAGGTCATGATCTCACCATTCGTGGGTTTGAGCCCAGAGTAGGGCTCTGTGCTGACAGCTAGCTCAGAGCCTGTAGCCTGCTTGGGATTCTGTGTCTCCCTCTCTCTTTGACCCTCCCCTGCTCACACACTCTCTCTCTCTGTCTCTCTCTCTCTTTCTTACTCACTCTCACTCTCTCAGAAATAAAACATTAAAAAAAATTTAAAACCAAGAGTCCCATGATGCCTGACCATTAGAGCCCTCAAGTGCCCTTGGAACAACATTTGAAAGAGAGTTTTACAAATTACTTCAAATACTTCTGTTTTAAAGTATTATTCTGGCAGGTATTATTCATGGAATGTATGTACTCTAACTAAGAGAACTCCTTTGGTAGACCTATAGGCAGTGTAGACATTTTTCACTTGACCTTATCTGTTACACACTTTTGCCAAATAGATTTCTTAGCTGGCTAGGAAAGGCTGGTGGACAGAGAAAACTACCTGATATAAGAGCTTTCAGAGGTAACCAGGAGCATAGACAGAGGTTGTGTTGAAGAAACTACAATTGGGAGTGTGAGAAGGAATTAGGGAACACTGAGGGAAACACTGAGGGATGCAGAGACACGGGGCTGGGAACTAAGATAGTCATGCCTCTCAGACCTCTTATTCTGCTTTGTTTATGACATCAGTGCTTTCACATTTCTCATACATGTACTCACAATATGTGTGTCTCTGTGCACGCTTTACATATGTTTGTATAATTTATGCATGAATACAGGTTACAGAATTTCTCCAAACATATTTTAATCTTTAAAGGTGTTTATTTCTGAATAATCTCTCCTACCCTTTAAAAAGGATGCATTCTTGTAACTGTAGTAGTGATCATCTATGTATTTTTCTACTTTATATACTTACTATTAAAAATGGAAAAAGAAGATGGTTACCATGTGGGGTAATGGGTACGTTAATTAGCTTGATTGAGGAAATTATTTCACAATGTATACATATACTGAATCATCAATTCAGTATATAGACAATTTTTTAGGCAATTTTTAGATTGTCATACCTCTCTATACATTTGAGGACAGTGTGAATTTCATGATTATACTCTCAGCTAGAAACATTTTTGTTTATTCTTCTGCAAACTTGATTCTTTTTCCCTTCACACATTCATGAAATCAGCTGTCCTAGGGACTGCTATGAAGCAAGATGGCTTTAATTGTATCATTTTAATGGCCAGAGAGCTGTATTGATTTTTATTTTAAGCAACTTCATTTGGAAAACCTATTATTAGAGAAATCTTTGTTTCCTTTCCTGCCTGCTGCCATTTTCCCACATTGACTTCTGACTTATATTTTTGAGACCTGTTATTATGTGCAAATTTTTTTTAATGAGTATAGTGCTGTCATTTATTAAATACCTCACATACAAAATTTACCATAGTGGATGGATACATAGATTTAACTTAAATTTCATGACAAAAATAAATACATGTTCCGCGCTAAGGTGGACGAAAGTCTGTCTGAAGGACCGGCTTCATGCATACTTTTGTTAAGGAGACTTCACAGTGTATTATTTTAAGAGTAACAATTCGCGTTACAGGCCTGTATGATGAACATTTGTTATGAAAAAAGATACTACAAGATAAAGTTAAACTAGTATTGTTTATTTAGCTCCAACATTTCAAAGCCTTTAGCATGTGAAGGTGAATTGTAAATCTTCAAGAACGTAGCTTTCCCAAATCTATTTAACTAAAGGCCCTCTTTTCTAAGACCATATTTTCAGCATGCAGGTTAGATAATATTGGTCTGGATATTTAGAATTATAAGAAGAAAATACACAAATATATATTTTTCTATACATTCTGCATTAATTAAATTATACTAATTTATATATATAAATTTATTATTATTTATTATAAGTTAATTATTTAATTTTAATTAAAGAATCACATTTTGTTTTTAGAGTCATACCAATATGTTTGTTAATATTAAAATCCTAATTTTTAGAAAATACACTGAACAATTAGGATGAGTTTTTCTATTTTTAATTAAATGAAAATGAGTTATTAATATATTAGCCAAAATAGATACCTTCCCACGTTCTTTTTGTTTCTTTCCACTCTACCCCATTGGATATTTTTATTTGTGATAGGGTGGGTTATTAAAATGTATCGTAATAATTTTATTAAGTAGAACGAACAAAATAAATCATCAATCTAAACCAAACAAGAATGATTAAATTGGGTAGCTATACAATTTATTCTCTTACTGTGTAGTGTTAGTCTTTTTCCTTTTTGGAACCCAATTAAGAATTGGAAGCAGACCTGATGCACGGAGATGCTGTTGGTAGTCCTCCAAAGAGGTAGAAAGATGTATTTCATTCCTGTTGAGATCACATTCAACTCAAAATTTCATTTTTCATTAATTCTGGAAGCTTCTGGGTTCTGGCAAAAGAGCAGTATTTGAAACTACAGCCAAGATCTGTACATATGCCATCATTTTTGACATTTTTATCCTGGCCTTCTCAGGTGAATGGTGACTTGCAGAGTTTTGCTGTGCTGCTCCATTGCTGACAGACATGGTGTATGGCTTAGAAACGTTATTTGACAAGCAAGTAACCATGACAACTTGGAAACATCATTACTATATTCCACATTATTTTGTCCTCATTCGAGGTGTACAGTTACTTAAAATGTTTCATTGAAATGAAACATTGGAAAGAAACTATATTCTAAATATATATATAGTTCTATACCTACAGTTATAGTAATATGAAATCAGTGTGGTGCTGACGAAAGATGGATTTTATTTTCTTCCAAAGGACATTTTATGAATTTTGTCCATCTATAAGACTCCATTTTGGAGTCTTGTGTCATGTTTGGTATCTTACATACATTTTAAAAAAAACCAAAAAACTACAAACTGTAACTGCTTTCCAGCCCTTAAGTGGAGCAGTAGCAACGTGGGTCTGTCTAATGTATATAATTTTCAGAGGACTTTGAAAAGGAATGTTTCCCTGTTTTATCTCTAGTTTGCTGTTCATCTTTATCATTATTTCAAACACCATTGTGTCCTTTTTATCATTTATTTATTTTACTTAAATGTGTATAAACTGGAAAAAATGATATCTAAAATGGATACATTCATAGCATTAATGCAGCTACTGTTTACCTTGGATATGGAAATAAACACAACCTATGTGATAATTTATTAGAATAATATCAATATTTAAAAAATGTTTAATGTTTATTTGTTTTTGAGAGAGAGGGTAAGCAGAGGAGAGACAGAGAGAGAGGGAGAGAGAGAGAGAAGGAGAAAGAGAATCTGAAGCAGGCTCCAGGCTCTGAGCTGTCAGCACAGAGCTTGTCACAGGGCTTGAACTCATGAGCCATATATCCTGACCTGAACCAAAGTCAGATGCTTAACCAACTGAGCCACTGAGGTGACCCAAATAATACCATTATTTTAAAATCCTTTGACCTCTGCACAATCTTTTTATCATTTTAATATATAGGTAAAATGTTGCTGCATATTAATTTTGTTATTCGAAGTTTTTTTTCAAATTTCCACGTAGGCTATAAACTACCCTCAGTTTCTAAACCTAATTAGTTTTTAGGAGATAAAGAGGTAGATCAAAAGATGGAGAAAATAATATTTATACATACATAAAATATTTCAAACAATACTTTTTGGTCCTTTGTATATATTTCAACATGTATTCTCCTTGTAACAAGCTATTTCTGTAATCAGTAAAGTGCTACTTCAGGTTTATTATAAGAACTGAAGTTAAATTTCTCCATAGAAGTAATCATCATTGGCGAGCTTTATGCTGACCATGCAGAGCCTGCTTGGGATTCTCTTTCCTTCTTTTTCTACCCCTCCTCTGCTCTACCCTCTCCTCTCTCTCTCTCTCTCTCTCTCTTTCAAAATAAATAAAAAATATTTAAAAAGAAGTATTCATCATTTCTGAAATTTTATTTTTATCAAAATTATATCTGATTAAGTTAACATGATTGGTAGGCCAGGCTTAACTGCCAGAGATTGTATGACTGGCAGCATGCTGTGTTTCTTTCTTGTTTACCGAATGCTATCCCTGTTGGGGAGCTACTCTGTATTCCGTGGGTTTCTTAGAGTCCAGGATTTCATTTGACTCTGTCTTTTCATGGGAAGAGGTGCTATGGTGTCAGCATATTCCAGTGAGATATGAGAAACACTAAACCAGTCAGGATCCACTGATTTTGATGGGCTGTCGTATTGTGGTGATATAGAAATGGGAGCCATTCGGATACAGTTGACCAGATCTGGCCATTATGGTGATTATTGGCAATTTGAATTATTCCTGTAGCCCACAGATGCTTTCTGCTCACTCTGTCACCTTTCAGAAGGTGGAAATAAAATAAAGCTGGAATGTGTCAGAGAATTCAGAATGCCTTTAGTCTGATGAAAACAAGTAAAATGCTCTCTATCCTATCCCTCCTCAAAACAAAATAAAATAAAAATAAATACAACACATATGTAGAAAGTATCATCTAATATTAGGTATCATAATGAAGTTAAGATTATTACTTATGAACAAATTAATGATCTGGTTGTTAGGACTTTTAAGGTAATTGTTCTGGTATAGATTGATGAATATTTTCATTGTATCTAAAGGTTCTTGGTTAAACATCTGGGCTCTCTTTTCAGGTCTGAAAAATACCAATTGGTTTTTAGTAAGTATATTAAAGTACAGTATAAATCAAAGTAAACAGTTTTTCAAATGAGTTACCAGGCATATCATGACATCATAATTATCCTCTTTTTGAAAATTAAAAAAAAAATGTTTATTTTTGAGAGAGAGTGAGAGAGAGGGTGCGAGCAGGGAAGGAACAGAGAGCAAGGGAGACACAGAATCTGGAGCAGGGCTCCAGGCTCTGAGCTGTCAGCACAGAGCCCGATGTGGGGCTTGAACTCAGGAACTGTGAGTTCATGACCTGAGCTGAAGTCAGAGGCTTAACTGACTGAGCCATGCAGGCGCCCCTATTATCCTCTTTTTATAATAATAGAGATCATAATAGAAAATAATAAATTTATGGCACCTGGGTGGCTCAGTCTGTTGAGCCTCCAACTCTTGATTCAGCTCAGGCTATGATCCCAGGATCATGGGAGTGAGCCCTGCATTGGGCTTCAACTGAGCTTGGAGCCTGCTTGGTATTCTCTCTCTCCCTCTGTCCCTCTCTCCTGCTTGTGTTCTCTCTCTTCCTTTAATTTAACTTAATTTAATTTATAAAACTATAAGGAAATTATGGGGCAGGTGGCCTACAGGAAGGAGTAACTCAGTCTCAAGTTTAGCAGGGCTTTCTGTTAACATCTATCCTAAAATATCTATCAATAGATTAATAAAATATGGACCAAAACTCTAGATTCAGCTATTAAAAATTATTAATCTCCTTCAAAATTTTGAGACTATTATTAAACAAAGGTTTGTATTTACTTAAAAGAAAACTGCAGGATCATAAATTTACTAAAAATAAGTTTTGAGGAAATGTCACAAATACAGAGTCAAAAAAGAAATTTGGCAAGTTGTTCCCTGATGATCTTACATATTAAATGGTGATGTGAGGAATGTGTAATGGTTTTTAACTAGCTGAGTGACTATGTCCCAGTGTGTGTTGATGAAAATCATTGTAAATTGGAGAGACACTGCCTTGCGTTCCCCAACTGAGAGTTATCATTATCATTGATCAAGTATATGAAAGACAGCATTGGTTTTGAAGATGATACACGCTTGGAAGACTAAATGGAATCATAAGTTTACTAACTTAAATAAGATGAAAAGTAATTATAATAAATATAACACTTTATATTTAGATAATATAGCTGATTATTAAAGGACAAGGTGGGGATATACTTGATTGAATACTTGATAGAAGCTCATATATTATAGAGGGATTAACTGACTGCTAGCTCTATATGGTTAATAAAGCTGAATGGTAATTAAAAGTATGTTTCAACTTTTTGCTGTGGATAGAAATACGCTTTCCAAAATATGAGGTGTCACCGAGAACAAAGAACACATGGGGAATTGTGATTCTAGGTGACAGAACAGAGGGATGTTTCTCAGCACTAGATAGACAAACCAAAGTACTCAGTGGAGGGGGATCAGGCTAGCTCAGGAGTTAAAATCATGCCTTTTGATTAAAATCATATTTTCTCAACTCAAAATTTGACCTGTTAAAATCATATTTTCTCAACTCAAAATTTGACCTGTTATTCAAAAGAGAATTACCCAAACTTAAGTTTTTATGTGACAATTTAAAAAGCCTAATAAATCATTATTTTACAAAGTTTACTGAAAAATAATATGTAAATCTAAAGCTTGTGACTGTTTAGCATGGAGAAACCAGATGTGGGGAAGTTAAGATAATTTCTTCAGAGTTTGAAAGACAGAACAAGCAAAATTTAAATGAGACAGATTTTTCATCAATAGAAGAAAGACATTACAATATTAAAACATGGAATTCATATTCCTATGAATATTCTTAAAGGAATTACATAAAAGGGATTCATTTGGGGGGGTAGATGGGTAGATTTGGTTAATTCTTAGCTTCAGAAAGTAACAATGAATGATTTGGGGATAGGTAGATAATATAACAATACTTTGTTAATTTTGGCCCTGGTAATTGAGAATTACAGTAATTGACAGAAGGACTGGGCTGGAAGTCAAGTGAAATAATTAACTGAATGGATTAATACTATAAACAAGATTAGAAACTTAATCAACTTGGTAGAAGTGATTTTCCAACCTCTCCTCCTTAATAATTTTGGAAAAATCGATCCATGTCACTAGAGTCCCTGTTTGATGCTAAGCTTTGTTACAGGTGTTGTGACAGAAATAGTGACCTATGTTGCCTGTGTCATCAGGATCTTACAAAATAATTAGGGAGAGAAGATTAACCTGGAAGAAAAAAATTTGGACACTATGAAACAATGTAGTATGAAATTAAATTCCCACTGATTGGTCTCATATAAATGTAATTAAACTTCTAGAATTCAGAATACCAGAAACTTTGTATTCTTGATTTATATTAACATTTGCTCACAGTTTCATTTAGATCCTGTGAACCTTGATAAAAAGGTGTAACTTGCCCATTCATGTATTTTCTTGTTTATCATGTTCCCTCAGAGGATTGGCTTCATAGGAACTTGGCTATGTCTTCAGTCAGTGCCTATTACACAATGGCAAATAGGTAAATATTTGTTAAAGAAGAAAACCTTTTTTCTTCTGATTTTCAAAATAAGGGCCATACCGATCTTTCCAAACATGAACGTTTTCATTACCAATGCAGGAACTTAGGTAAAAATGATTTAAGTTGCCACAGTATATAAATATATAATTGTTATAAATTATTCTTATCAGCTCATCAAAAAGAAATTAAAAATAGAATTAAAAATATCATTTGTTCCAACTTCAAAAACAGTACATAGAAGCAAGAAACAAACCACAAGTTTTCTTTTATAATGATCCCTATTTGTCCAATTTTGACCTAAAAAAAAGGCATACCAATTTCTCATGGTTCAAGCTAATAAGTAATATTTCCTAAACTATCCTTTCCAAAAAGCATTAATTAATGATACTTTCTTATTAATAAACTGTTCTTACCTTCAGGATTGCTATTATTTGCCCCTGGTTGTATATAAGATGAATATTAGTTTAAATACTATTTAGCATTTTTTGATAATAGATGTTGGAATAGGTGGAAATAGCCATCTTATGCCAGAAATAATATTATTAAGGTGTAGTTCTTTTCTATTGACATGGCAAGCATTCACCCCAATATAGAGGAAGATAAGGAAGACATAACTCTAATGAGCTCAAGCAGTTTTCATTCTTCCATTAAGAATAAAATCACTAAAAAGCACAGGTTAGTTACTGGAGATATCTGGTTCATAGTACAGCATTACTTTTTAATGGTTAATTGGAAGCCGTAAAAACCACTTTGGGAGGGGCTCCTGGGTGGCTCAGTTGGTTAATCATCCAACTTCAGCTCAGTTCTGATCTTGAGGTTCATGAGTTTGAGCCCTGCATAGGGCTCTGTGCTGATAGCTCAGAGTCTGGAGCCTGCTTAGGTTTCTGTGTCTCCCCCTCTCTCTGCCTCTCCTCTGCTCGCACTCTGTATCTTTCTCTCTCAAAAATAAATTAACATAAAAAAACACTTGGGAAATAGTAGGTCCCTCTTGGAGGTTCCTGGATAAAGTAAATGACCATTATTGTATAGACAAATGATTTACATTTCAATGATCCACTAACATGTATAAAACTAGCATCATGTTGTAGGCAAAATAAAAATAAAGTTTTATGGTATTAGTTTGAGTCGTGTATGAGACATAATTTAAGGTTCTTGAATTTTTTTAGGTTTATTTAGAGAGAGAGAGATGGGGGGGTGGACAGACAGAGGGAGAGAGAGAGAATGCCAGGCAGGCTTTTCACTGTCAAGCCTAACAGGAAGCTTGAACTCACAATCTGTGAGATTATAACCTAAGCCAAAATCAAGAGTCAGATGCTTAACTGATTGAGCCACCCAGGTACCTCAAGGTTATTGCATTATTATAAATTATCTGAGAATGGCAGAAATACCACTATTTTTTTTATTGAAAGTGTATCTATTTGGAAGTGCTCTGACCCCATAACTATGGCATTGTCTAATTTATTGCATTAGTTATACTATCTGTGCCATGTAAAAACTCACAAGGAAATGGTTTCTCTTACGAGGACTCAAGTTAGGCAAAAGATAGTTTTCTGAAGTTAAGCAGAACTAAACCCACCTCATGGATGGTCTCCAGTTGATTTTACAGAAAGGTGTGCATCACACAAAGTTCTGTGGTCTCTTATTTATAAATTCTAGTAGTAATTTCAGTATTGATGAGGGACTTGAGTTGACTAGATTTAGGACATGTAGCAGACCGAGTAGTTCTTTTCTAGAATAACTTTCAAACCATTTAGAAACTGAAGGCTTTCAGGGTACCTGGTGGGACAGTCAGTTAAGCATCCTGCCTTGGGTCAGGTCATGATCTCATAGTTTGTGAGTTTGAGCCCTGTGTCAGACTCTGCTGACAAGCTCACAGCCTGGAGCCTGCTTACGATTCCTTGTCTCCCTCTCTCTCTGCCCCTCCCCCTCTCATGCTCTGTCTCTCTGTCTCAAAAATACACTAAAAAATTTTTCTTTCTTTCTTTCTTTCTTTTTTTTAGAAACCGAAGGCTTTCTTTGAGTTTTATGTCATAGCAATGTAAATTTTCATGGTTTGATAGAAATGAAAAAAATAAAGCAAAACAAAGAACAAGGCTCTGCTTGTAGATAATCTGATACATCTTCATGGTAGGTAAGAGTTTTTCATAGCATGGTTTAAGAACTATTACTTTCTTATGCGTCTAGTGTCTTTCTGGATTTTTACTTCTTTATAAGCTTTGTAGACATGTATATAAGAGTATTTTCTTTTTAGGAGCATTCAAAACGTAACACTTATAAAACATGCAAATAATCTTGGGATGCCTGAGTGACTCAGTCATTTGATCAAGTGTCTTGATTTTGGCTCATGTCATGATCTCATGGTTCGTGGGTTCGAGCCCTGCATCAGACTCTGTGCTCACAGCGTGGAGCCTGCTTGGGAGTCTTTCTCTCTGCCTCTCCTCTGCTCACACACACACATTTTCTCTCTCTCTCTCTCTCAAACAAATAATAAACTTAAAAAAATAAAACATTCACATAATTTCAAGTGTTATTTGACTATGCACATGTATTATGATCTTCATAGTTTACACATACTTTTTTTTATATAAAACAATGGAGGACATCTTAACATTTGTGTAAAAACTTGTAGCTATTGCTGTTTGTGAGACAGAGTTAATACTCTTAATATACAACTAGTGTTTTTTTTATTTCATTTATATGTTTTCTTTTTATGTCCAGCATACAGCATTTTGTTGGTTACAGTGAATAGTACACTATCAGCATCAGTCTTTGGGAAGCCTTATTTGAGCCTTTAAAATTTTATTTTACTTTTATATTTCAAACAAACTCTAACATTGTTTCTCTGAGGTGTACCCTATAAGTGTGCTTCCAGCATACTTTTCTTGTATTTACTGAGATATATGTAAATTCTTATAAGTATATATGCACACATGAATAGGTGGAAGTGTGTGTATAAACATACATGATCTCCTCTGTGTATTTAGATTATGTAAAATGCTTTTAAGCTTTAAATTTCATTGTTTTCTTTTTTCTTTTTTTTCTTATTGAGTGCTGAACTGAACACCTGTCCATGTCACTATCCATCTGACCCGCAGTTTCTGACAAATTCCTTCCTTATATTTCTTATATACTTCCATAGATGGATTCCTAGATGGTTCCAATTATTTGATACCATGATTAACATTGCATTTAATTCAATCATGTATGTAGTGTACTGCTTTTTGTTGTGTGTGCGTGTGTGTGCGTGCATGCATATGTTTACATGAGAGAGTTTCTCTGGCATATTTTGAGAAATTTCTAGACGATGGATTATAAACCTACTTAGTTTTAGCAAATATGGAACATGGTGCTCCAGACGACACTGTAGCTTGCACTGCAACCAGTGAGCATCATGTCCTTTTGAATATTTTAAATTTTTATTAATCTATTACTCTTTACCATTAGCCTTCATCAACTTCATAAGTTTTTTCTTTGTGCAGATTTCCATTTTAAAACCTGGACAATTTTCCTGTTGGCTTTCCACATTCTTTCCTTGATGATTGAAGAAGTTCCTGGAATATTTCAGATAGTAAACTCTTATGTAGTAACTTTGTCTATGATGTCATTATTTGATAAAAAATATTTTAATCCAATGAAATAAAATCCCATTTTTGTCAACTTTTCTCCTTATAGCTTGTGACTTCGCGATGGGATTGTGGTGAGTATTAAGAAATATTACCCAAATAATGGGAAACAAGGATATTGTTCCATATTTTCTTTTATTAGTTTTGTGATTGAAGTTTTACACTTAGTCAAGGTGTATCACATTAATAATAATAAAGTTATAAAAATAAAAGGAAAGCTAAAATGACAAAATGGTTATCAAAGAAAGAAAATACTTGATAAAAATTATAAAGAAATCAAATTACAAAAGAGATACTAGGGCAATTTTAAGAAGAATTATTAACAAAACGTGAAATAATTTAAAAAGCAGATACCCTTAGAAGAACAACATGCATGTCATATGTAACTATGAAATATAAATACAGAATATTATTAAATATGCTTTATATGAATTAATCTTCTATAGGAGGGAATCTCTCACTAAAACCTGTACAGATGTGTTACCAGCCATATTAAGATTTTATCAAGAATTTTATTCTGACAGGAATAAGCCATTTTACAGATAAATTTAAAAACTTTTCAGCAGAAATCATTTCATAATGAGGTTAGGATATAAATAAAAGATAAAATTGTGCTTCTGGTTCACAGAAAAGGGAAATGTGTATATTATTTGATAATGAGATGTTTTGCACAATGGCATTTTGAGCCATATCTAATCTTTTCTGAAAGAGATTAAGATAGTTAGGAATAACAATGTCATTTATACCAAAACATTATGCTATACTTTCTGTACTTGGAAGCAGTGCTGTTTTCAGGGAATACCACAAGGGATAGACAGATCAAGTGTATTTTCCCAGAGAAACAAGGTCAGGGGAAAGAATCTGCAGAAAAGCTGAGGGTAGCAATTCAAGCAGGTTTTTTTTTTCCCCTTAAGTACATCTTAATCTATTTAAGGATAAATTCATTTTATAAAATATTCTAAGGTGGATAATAATGTAAGATGAGAAATTGGGGATGAATATGACTATTTTTACTTAAAGGTTAGTAAATTTTTGACTTTAATTGACTTTCAATTATTTCAATCCCTAAATGGCCATTCTATCATCTAATATTGAATGGATAGTCTACAATTTCCTGGTATAAAATATTACTAGTAACAAGAAAGGGCATGACTAGAGGTTGTATTTTAGCCCTCTCAATGCAAATAGTTTCTCTTCCCTATATTTCTACTTGTTCCATCTATCTAAATTTGCATCATTTTCACTCGAGTCCAGCAGTGTTTCTCTTTTCTTTCTAGTAAATATGAATAACTTCCTGGAATATATTCCTGAGGAATAATCACTCATACTTGCACTACTATATGATGTACCTACCTGGCTCTATACACTGCTATGACAGACTCCCATAGCTCCCGTAATAGCTGTCCTTCCAAATCCTGAGTCCCCAAAGACAGTTTCCTGTTTTGCAGAACTGATTGAAACTTGTTAAATTTTTATCCGTCCTAATTGCCCTTCCTTCCTTCCTTCCTTCCTTCCTTTCTCCTTCCCTCCCTCCCTCCCTCCCTCCCTTGCTTCCTCCCTCCTCCTCCACCCTGCTCTCTATTCTCCAACAAATAAGCTCAAATACTCCTAAAACACTTTAATAG
The DNA here is from genome assembly GCF_003009895.1 of Hyaena hyaena. Taxonomy (NCBI): domain Eukaryota; kingdom Metazoa; phylum Chordata; class Mammalia; order Carnivora; family Hyaenidae; genus Hyaena; species Hyaena hyaena. The sequence goes on from NW_024080648.1 coordinate 1,888,244, forward strand.
TTATTGTAATAACAGTCCATTGGCATATACTTTTGATGTTTTGTCAGGAGTTTAGGATTTACATTCTGGTACAGACTAGCCTAAACCAATATATCATTTACCATTATTTGATTCTTTTTGATACATACTGGTGTTCATCAGTGGTTAGAGGTAATAGTCATGTTTTCCCTGCTGGCTATGTCACTATTGGAAATGATAGCAAGTCTTAGAAAGAATTTGGTACACATACTGTCACTTATCTGCCAGTTGTCTTAGAACATTTCAAAACCTGTTGCTTAATGAAATCTCAGTTCTCTGTTCTGTTAAGTACTCTGATCGCATATTACATGAAAGGTTCATTGAAACAAATGATATAATATTCTAGAGACAGGATTTAATTAAAATTACTCTGGGCATAAGGGAGCCAGAATCTTCTGCCTCTATAGCTGGTTATAGGACACTTTTGAAATTAAGTCTCAGCACCATCTGAAGAGTAAAGATGATGGGCTCAAGAGCTATGTATATCCTTTTTATGCAAGAGAGGGAATACTCTGAACATAGTTCTAGTCAGTTCATCTTTTGAATATCACCAGTTTTGCCAGTAAAAACTAATTTCTAACATTCATTATGTGAATTAAGGAATTGTTTGGACTATTGAGTAAATGCTAGCTAAAGCACCATGGTGCATGTATTCCTGGTTAAGGTAGCCGACCTTCCCAATAAATTATAATGTTTGCTTACGCTTAAGAATTGTAAACAAAATTAAAGAAAAAAATGTTTATTTTGTGATATTTATATCTATCTTGATCAAATTCAATGTCAGGAATAATCAGGAACCGAATGGCAATAGACATTTTTCTGAAGAGGCATGCATGTACAGGATACAGTGGCATTCACCGAAATCAGAGATGCTTCTTCCTTTTAGGGTGAACTTTGTTAAGGAATAGTATAACATTCTCCATGTTAGAAAAGAGGCTTTGAGGAGAAAGCAAGGGTTTATGTTTATGTTTAGATCATAGATCTTATTTTTTTTTAATTTTTAATGTTTTATTTATTTCTGAGAGAAAGAGAGAGAGCAGGCGAGCGAGCAGGGGAGGGTCAGAGAGAGGGAGATACAGAATCTGAAACAGGCTCCAGGCTCTGAGCTGGCTGTCAGCACAGAGCCCGACATGGGGCTCGAACCCGTGAACCGTGAGATCATGACTTGAGCCAGTCGTACACTTAACCGACTGAGCCACCGAGGCGCCCTTAGGTCAGAGACCTTAAACTCCTGTATCTGACACTTGATTCTCTAGGCAAGGAAAATTCATGCCAGGGGATTCTTAGACGTGGCCTTCAGAGTTGACAAAGAGGTCATATTATGTACGTTAGCCCTACAACTAAGTCAGATACGTGGTACTAGTCCAAGTAATGTTGAGTCAAGAGAGAGGAGTCCAGAATGAAAGCAATGATTAAGAACAGAAGACGGAAGAGAAACAAGTAGATCAAGAGATCAAAACAGTAATGGAACACAGGCAGAAATGGAGCTTGGGAAGGAAACTGGTATGAGGGGAACAGAATAAAACTTCCAGGTATGAAAGTCTGGCTTTTGTGAGATTTTGTCCTGCTTTAACTGAGTTGTGACTCATCAGACTCACACCCAACAAGTGTGGTTCTAGGCATTTACTGAGCCCAAAAATTTAAAATAAATAAGATCCCTCTATCAATGTTAACAATGATTTAGATATTGAAATGGTTAAACATAATTATTGATAGATCTTACCAATGGATAAGTGATCCTTGTCCCCCTCAAAAAGATTAACTGTCATCATTTATTCCTATTAGATGTAAACAAACATCATTTCTCACTTGTTTCATGCCTTATTTTCACTTCTTTTAGTAGAACACTTCTTCTCTTGCATAGTTAGTTTATATTAATGGGACATTTCTTGCACATGAAAAAAATATTATCTCTAATTGTACAATCTGTTAAGCCCCATTTTATATATGTCTGGTACATTACTTGGATTTACGCATTTTTTTCCAAACAGCCACAGCCCTTCATGAATTGTATATATACAATCCCCTTCAAATAAAAATGTTTACACTATTTTTTTCTATGTGGAACCAGGTAAACTTTTAATAATAACTAAAAATGCTCTCTTGTCCTAGAGAAAAGTTTTGTAACCCTACATTTTATTCTCTTAATATCCTTGTCTTCTAATCACAGCAGGAAGATATTCAGGTTCAGATTGACCAATGACCATGTCTGTGGTGACTCATTAGGTATGTTTGTGAGGCATACCCATTGATAATGGAAAGGTCCTTTTTTGTTCCTTCTACTCATCATAAAACTGCCGCCACTAGTGAGTCATCACTGGAGGATTTTATTGGGCATTTATTTCTTAAGTATGCTTATCTAATTTAGGGTTCATTAAGGATGATGACAGAAGAGTCTCCCAACTAGAAGTTGTAACTTGATCCAAGATTTTATTGTCCGTATGTATAATTGGACTAATATTTATTCTGGGAATATGCCAAGTTTAGGAGTAACAGGAATTGAAACTCTTTTCCTTTGCGTAAGCATTCTTGTACATCATAAATTACATAGTACTAAAAAAATGTGGTATTGATAAATTTGATGATCAATTCTCCCATCCAAGTACTAACCAGGCCCGACCCTACTTAGCTTCCGAGATCAGACGAGATCGTGCGCGTTCAGGGTGGTATGGCCGTAGACTTGATGATCAATTCTCAAAGCCTGAGCTATTTAGAGTAAAACAGTACACAGGGAAAAAATTATATTTGATAGATGATGTTTTCCATTCAGTGCATAAATATTACAAATCAACTTGTACAATTTAATTAAAAACATTTTAATTTTTAGTATTTCAATAGTATGTCAGTATGGGAAGTGCCTGATTTTTAAGGGATGTTGAATTTTGGCTTACGTTACCTTTGGTAATGTAAATAGTCAATGACATTCATGAATATTAAGTGAATTCAATTACATTTTGTCTTTATTTGACTTAAGTGATAAAATGTCTTCCAGATTTCCTATTGTAATCTAAAAATGAGATTCATCCTGAGTTTCACTGATGTCTGAATTGAAATCAAACCTGATATTCAACCTAAAATGACAGGGCTTCAATGATTTCAGCATTGATGATTAAACTAATCTTTTATATATGGGCTGATAGATATAATCAGGGCCACTATTCAGTAAGGACACAGCACTATAGTCGAGTTGGTTGTTTAGGAGCCAGAGTCCTTCGTGTGTGCTGATTTTGTTTGATTCCCGTGCCATACAGGTTACTGAATGTCACTATTAGTTACCAGGTTCCTGTCCACTGTTATGGACTATAGTATCCCTCTGAGCATCACTCTCACCAAATGAATGAAAAGATGGTAGAAACTAGAGCCATTGGAGTTTACAAAATCATTAGTTAGGAAAAGGAAATAATTTGATTTTTAAATTTTAATTTCTTTCATAATTTTTCCTATAAGATGTGCTCAGTATTTATAATTATCAATGTTCTTTATTTTTATTTTAAAAATGGTACTACTTAGAGTCAAATAGATATTATTTGTACTGGTGAAATTTTTATGAGAAAGCTTTCAAAAATTATTCTGATAGCTTGGAAGAGTTGATGGCATTCATAGAATATCCAACTTCTATACACTAATTAGAGAAAAATCTGGTTCCTTGAAGGGTCTCCTCTCAGAGAATAAGTACTTTATATCATACATTTTCACCAGTATAGCACCCTCTGCTGTACCGACTCACAGGGTACCAATGAAGCTTCATCTCTTTGCTCTTCTTGTAGTGTTGAAACATTTTTCTTTTCTCCCCTGTATCCCTTTTCTTCTTCCTCCCCTTTTCTGTCTTCCCTTCCTCTCTTCCTTTTTTTTCTCTTTCTTTCCCCTTAACTCCCTCTCACTTCTTCTCTTCCTCATTCTGAGGTATAGGCTGGTATAGCTCTTGCCTTAATCATCCTACCTTCCTCTTTCCTATTCATCCTCTTAGGTGGGAAAAAAAAATGTGACTGTATCACTTACCCCAGTATGCCCTCTAGACGAATTACTGATCCTAGCATAACATTTACAACAGGGAACCTGAGAACATGTAGCTGCTCTTCTCTGCAGAGATAAGTATGAATGGGAGGCTTTCTCTCTCCTGTCCAGTGCATCTCCTTGTCCATTGAGAAAATGGCTGCTAATTTTTAAAGATCAGCATCTTTGTTGAGCCTTCTCTATATCATATTCTATACTCCTTTATTATAGCAAATTACAAATCTTTTTAACTAGGGCAAGAAATCCTTTATTTGTTTTATGTATCTCTCAAATGTAGTAGTTATTATATAAATATTTGGGGAATGGATGGATGGAGGAAGGAGGAGAGGGAGGGAGGTGAGAACAAAGGGAGGAAGGAAGGTAAGACCCAGGTGGGAAGTGCTCAAACTGCAAGTTCAAGTAGTGGTTAGGAGAGTCACAAAACATTAAAGCCTTAATTTTGTCTATGATATATGTTCATGAAAACTGGTTGGCATTGTGTAAGGAATTTTGATAAACTTTGATTCAGGCAGCTATTATGTCATTAACCTTGACTCCAGGAACACAATTTGAATTCCTTTTTAAATAAAATGGCTTGTCTTTTTTTTGAATCTCCGTTGATGAGGCTCAGGTTTAGGTATTTTTAAAAGCTGCCTTGGGGATTCCACTGTGTAGCCTAGGTTGAGGCCCACTGCCATCTGCCATTTCAGTTTGCTGTTTGACACTTATCACGTGTTTGAAAATCTCACAGTAGAGAGAAGTTGAATCACTGTGTTATACACATAAAACCGGTGTAACATTGTGTGTCAACTATACTAGAAATAAATAAATAAATAAATAAATGCCCACTGCAAAGTGCCTGGCAAATAGCAGTTTTTCAGGAGAGGTTAATAATTATTTTATTAGGCTATACCCTTAGCTCTTGGTACTTCTTCTGGCATAAAGATGCAACACCTCTTGTGTCTTCTCTCTAGGTAGCTGGTCTTCCTAATTCAGCATAAGATTTTTCAACAGCCTTTTTGAAGATACAGATATAGGTATATAGGTAAAGAGGTAGACACATTATAGATATAGATATATATATATTTTGAGAAAAGTAATGTTCTAAAGCTTTTCATCTCATTTTTTAGGTTTCTTATCACCCTAGTAAAATAGCTGGCAAATTTTCTGCAAAAATGAAAATGTCATGTATTAACCTCCCCTTACAACAGAAGCATTGCTAATTGTGTATTAGGAACTATTCTATTACTCTACTGATTTAACTCATTCAGTTTTCACATTGTCTGCTTTTAAGCCGATTTATAGGTGAATATACTGAGAATCAGAGGACTTAGGTAATTTATCCAAGATTGTAGGGCAGAGGGGTAGGATTTGAACCCAGGTCGTATCCTTATGGAGTTCGTGTCCTTAAATATCCTAATAAATAACATAACTTGTTGGGGATAAATGCTATCAATAAAATTAAAAATTAAGTCACTAAATTATTATATAAATTACTGATGAATATTAATAGTTATAGTGATTTTTTATTAATTCAAATTTTGTGTGTAGTAACTTCTACTGAAATCGGTGCTATTACTTTTTATTGTTATTCCCAATAAAATTTGACTTAAAATAAGTACAGTGATAATAATCTTCTTTTGTTATCATCCCAGCCTCCCCCCCCCCATTTCAGTATTATATATGCAAGATGTAAAAATTTATTTAGATTTAGCATGCACTTGAATTTTGGTCAACCAGTTGTAGAAACTATTTAAATTTTTAATATATCTCTTTCATTCTATAAACTTTGCATTGTCAGGAACCTCTGAAGAGAAATGAAATGTTTGTATTTGACATTGATTTTAATGAGGGAGAGAGGGTTATTTGTTTTGTTTTAGTTCATGGTTTTCAGTAAAAAGATTACAATGTATCCTTACCTGAAGTAGATTCCAAAAACCAATAAAACCGCTTTGTTTGTTTGTTTGTTTTGTTGTTTTTCTTCTTTGAGAAATTTAGTTCAGCTGGGAATATAAATGATTATTCAGTGAAGTCAATAACTTCTCCCTTGGGCAATGTAAATTGTATCACCAATACAAAAGGCCCTGGAAACATCAGAAACAAAGACAAGTTGATGTTAATAGTGACCTGAAGGAAAGACCCTTGGGGAGAAAATTTGAAGAGTCCCTGTCCATTTCTTTCTGGAGTCTTCACCAAGGGAACACTGATTGGCTTTTTATAAAGCAATAAAAAGCAAAGTCCATCTTTCCCTTTAAGTCTGCACACATTAACAATCAATTATCTTTGTCAGATGGAAATAGATTCTCCGATGAATGCATCTACTTTTGAAATGTGTTCTTCAAAAGACAACCAAGAGAAGTTGTGAGAAAGACATTCGTTTAATTGTAGTTACTTAACTTAATTTTCAAGGCAGTTCTTTATTTGAAAACTAATAATGAATTAAAAAAAAGTAAAATCAATGTAGGACGGTTGTACATCCCCTGTATTTACTGAGTGTTTTGTATTTGAATTTTTTTTGTACGTTTAAACTCAGATGCATGTCATACAATTAAGCTTTATATATCTATATTGGTTAAGTTAAATATTTCAATTTTTCATTGAGGGTATTTGAGTCATTTTTACGAACCGCGAGATCATGACCTAAGCGAAAGTTGGACGCTTAACCGACTAAGCCACCCAGGCGCCCCTTGAGTCTTATTTAAAGTAAAACTCAAGCCAGTTAGCAGTTCCTTCTGATATAGAATTGATTCCTCACTGGTTTAAGAGTATTATAAACAGATAGAAGTAAGAATTGAGGGAACTGTCTTATGCTGGAATAATACCGCATAAATAAAGCCGAAGTTACCAAATAATGTTGGCACTTTGGACTTTTGACATTTTCTAAAGAGATGATTATTAGTGATCGGGTGTTTTCTTCATATCGTGAAATGGGGACACGATTATTTATATGTTTAAAATGCTGTGTGACATTGGTAATTTATATTTATCATAGCGAGGGAAGGTCATGAGCACTTATCAACATAGTTTATAACTCTCTTGCCTGAGACTCAGTATTGGATCCCTGATAACCTACAGCAATATTTATAAAGATTTAAGAAAAATTCCCAAAATTATGGAGATCACATGAAAGCTAGTAGCTAATTATTCACATCTAGCATAAATACCATTGAAATATAATTCCATTTCCTCTGGAAAGAGAAAACATATTTATTACTTTTTTGGGGCTATATTAATTTCTATGGCTGCTTTAACAAAGTACCACATTTTTTGGTTTAAAACAACAGTTATTGTCTTACTGTGCAGAGGTTTGATGGGGCTCTCGCTGGACTAAATCCAAGTTGGTGGCAGGGTGGTGTCCTTTCTGGAGGCTCCAGGAAAAAAAATCCATTTTCTTGTGTTTTCCACCTTCTAGAAGCCACCCAAGTTCCTTGGCTTTCAGCCTCCCCCCCACCCCACTATTGCATCTCTCTGACCTACTTCTGTAGTCAGTATCTTTATCTGAGCACACACTGGATGGGTTTTCCATGTTTGTGGACCCCTGTGATTAGGTTGGGCCCATCTGGATAATCAAGGAAGACCTCATATCTCAAGGTCCTTAACTCAGTCACACATGCATAGTCCCCTTTACCTTGTAAGATATACATTCACCGGGTTAGGGTGTGGGCCCTGCCATTATTCTGTCAGTCACATGGACTGTATGGAAGAATTACTTGATTGTATTTGGCCATTGGTTTAGCAGTTTTTCTTTGTGGTATAGGTACTATCTCTAATTACTGCCTAATCATATCCTGATTTAAAACAAGAGAATGTTAGATTTGGAAGGGAGACATAGAGATCAACTAGTTCACACTTCCAATTTTAAGGGTGAGCTGAATAAAATTCACTAGAGAAAGAAAGTGATTCACAGGCATTAATTGTATTTCATTTAGGACTTTAGTTTTGAGAGCAGTTTTTCTACAGAATTGACAAGAAGATCCATAGATTTCTCATATACTGCCTGCCCCCAGCACACGCGTAGCCGCCGCCATTATCAACATTACCTACCAGAGTGGTTCACTCCTAGAGTTTAATGTTCTGTAGGGTTTTGACACAATATATAATTAGGTATATCCAAAATTATAATATCATACCGATAGATTCATAACCCTAAAAATCCTCTGTCCTCCACCTATTCATCTGTCTTCATCCCCCAAACCCTGGCAACCACACATCTTTTTACTACCTTCATAGTTCTGCCTTTTTGAGAATGTCATATAATTAGAATCACATAGCAATGTAGCCTCTCATAATTGTCTTCTTTCACTTAGTGATATGCATTTGTTTCCTTCTTGTCTTTTCATGGCTCGGTAACTCATTTACTTTTAGCACTGAATAATATTCCATTATCTGAATGTATCACAGTTTATTTCTTCACCTACTGTCTTTGTCTGTTCCGGCTGCTATAACAGAACACTGGAGACTTGGAGGCCTGTAAACCACAGAAATTTCTCTCTCACAGTCTGAAGACTGGGTAAAGTCTGAGGTCAAGGTACAGGTGAATTCAGTGTCTGATAAGGATCTGTTTCTTGGTACATAAATGCCTGGATTTTTGCTGCTGCTGTTGTTTGTTTTGCCAGGTCTTCACATGGCAGAAGGGGCGAGAGACCTCTCTGGGGCCTCCTGTATGAAAGCACTAATCCTAATTCAAGACAGTTCTGCCTTCCTGACCTAATCACCTCCCAAACATCCCACTTCTAGTACCATCGCCCAGGGGGTTAGATTTTAACATCTGAATTGTGAGCGGACACAAGCTTTCAGTCTATAGCACCTGCTGAAGAATGTCTTGGCTGCTTCTGAGTCTTGGCAGTTATGAATAAAGCTGCTATAAACATCTGCGTGCAGGCTGTTGTGTGGACGTAAGTTTTCAGCTCCTTTGGGCAAACACCAAGGAGTGTGATTGCTGGATCGTATGCTAAGAGTATGTTTAGTTTTATAAGAAACCTCCAAATTGTCTTCTAAAGCGGCTGTGACATTTTACATTCCGACAAGCAGTGACTGAGAGTTCCTACTGTTCTGCATTCTCAGCATTTGGTGCTGTTAAGGCCTTACTTCCTTGATGGTGATGACCAGGTTTCCTAATTTGCTATAAAACTGTTAAAATTTTATCATAGTATTTTTTTAGTGAGTTTCAAGGCAGTTTTATGTGGAAACAAGTCGTTCCCCCTATGTTTATTTTTCCTCAACAAGTGTCTAAAACCTAATAATATGTGTATATCAACAATATTTTGAATGGTGGGGGCACCTGGGTGGCTCAGTCAAATGTGCAGCTTCAGCTTAGGTCATGCTCTCGTGGTTTGTGAGGTCGAGCCCCATGTTGGGCTCTGTGCTGACAGCTAGGAGCCTGGAGCCTGCTTGGGATTCTGTGTCTCCCTCTCTCTGCCCCTTCCCTGCTCGTACTCTGTCTCATTCTCTCTCAAAAACAAATAAACATTACAAAAAATTAAAAGGTAAAAAATATTTTGAATGATAACCTGTTAAGAAAACAAACGTTTAACTTTGTTTTTACCAAAAAAAAAAAAAAAAGAATTTTGGCTTTTTCTAAAGAGGAGTGGTACACATTTTTCATAGTTGCCAGGATTTCCAGGCTGCTCTTTTTAATGTTAGAGAGTCCTTTTTTACAGTTTTGTCTCAAAGAACTTGGTTACCCAGAAAAAAAGGCAATTTCCATGTCCATGCAGTGTGCTCCCTTTTATTTACATTTGTGCAAACTGCTTTTGATTGAGAAAAACATGAAAGGGGACCATGAGGTGTGTTGTGATACACCTTGCAGCTCAGGAGATGTGTCCTGAGGGCACAGCATTACTTGAAGTCCCAAGGTGTGTTTGGGAACATGGTCTCATAAAGGGCAGGGACTTGGGAAGGCAGCGGTACAATCTTTAAAGAATTCTGAAATTGCCTGGGAACCGTAAGATAGAATTTATACCTAAGTTCAGATGTCACTTACATTTGAGATAGTTTGTGATTGAAGATATTATACTTGTTTGAAATGTATATGTTGATCTTATTTGTTAACCTTTATCTTGAGAGCATTTTCACACATTTTGCTTGGTTGGTGCACACTTCAAGAATATGTAATCCATAGAGCAATTGTTATTCTCATCATTTTATAGATAAGAAATCTGGGTGAAGTCACTTGTCCAGTCTCCCACCCCTTAACCTGCTTTCCTTAGTGACTTAGTATATGCGTCTGAAGGAATAGTAGCATAATAAATTAATATGAAGGAAATTACACGAAGTCCACATCCAGTCTCAGAATTTCCCTGTTAGTATTTTCTCTATACAAAGTCAAGAAAGAGAACATTATTTAAACAGAATTTTTTTATAAAAAGTGAGGTGCTTTTTACAGGATTTCTTTCACTTTCTTTTTTTCTTTTTCTTTTTTTTCTTTTCTCTTCTTTTCTTTTTTTTTTTTTGGTCATTGCTTCCTAGATAAAGAGGCGATGAGCTTGGGAAAGAAAGCTGAGGGAGTGGAATTCAAAAATAGTTTCTTGTCTCAATACGACACATTCATATTGTGATAATATATTGTACTGTTGACATTTTTTTCTTTGAGCCAGAGAGAGTATGAAATTAAATGGTTTAAATAGAAGCCCGAGACTCTGCAATAGATTCTAGGACTATCATGCTTATTACAGACATTTTAAGGAAACTTATTGGAGGTAGGGGAAAGGGATTGGAGAGATCCAGAAAGTCATGCTAATTTGAGTTCTCCTTGAACATAGGCCTGTAGGCACATGGACTAGATAATATTTTAATTACTATTAGATGATTATTTGAAATGTGCACCAAGTTTTATTAAAGAGGAGCAGTCATGTAGCAATATACTGTATCATTTAAAGTGATAATTTAAGCCATATCCATCACAACGTGTTAAAACAATCTGTGAGGGAAAACAGTCCTTATTTCTTCAATACATGAAGTGTTGCATTAAACTTGTATAGTTTTAAGAAATAGAAACGTAAGGGGCGCCTGGGTGGCTTAGTTGGTTAAGCGTCCGACTTTCGCTTAGGTCATGATCTCGCGGTTCATGGGTTCGAGCCCCGCGTCGGGCTCTGTGCTGACTGCCAGCTCAGAGCCTGGAGCCTGTTTCAGTCTGTGACTCCCTCTCTCCCTGACCCTCCCCTGCTCACACTGTCTCTCTCTCTCTCCTAGAAATAAATAAATAATAATAATAATAATAACATAAGTACTAAAAAAGACTCTTATTTGGAATTACAATATTAAAAAATGACATTTCAAGTCTATACTGTGTTGAAAACCCCACTATGTGCTTCACTGAATGTAACCCTTCAGAACACACAATAGGAAGAGGGTGCCTTGTGCAGACAAAGCAGCTGACCNAAAAACATTGTGCATTATAAAATGTAATAGAATTGATATTTTAATATTCTTTTTTCTATTACAATGAGATGATTTAATATGCACTAAATAATTACTTTGAAAGGAATCAGTTTTTTAGCTCAGTGATTTATATAGATTTCTCTCAAGAACTTTCTTTCAGGATCACAGTAAGAAATTTTGTTTGCTTCTGTGTTTTTTTGCTCATAAATGATATGTATACATCCTATATTTATTCTTCCACTGTGTTCCTTCCTCCTTTTAATCCAGTCAGACACCTGTTTAAAATCAGTCACTGAATAAATGCAGCAAAGGTTAATAAACAATGGTGAGCTTCAGATATGGGCATAAAACTGTGAGCTAGATGTTGCGATGAAATCATGTTTGGCCAGAGTACCTTTCATTCTGGTATGCACACCTCCTAATCAGCTCAGTCATTTACCTCACTGGCGAGACTGTGTCCTCTAATCTTATCAGTTAATATCTTTTCTCACTTAAGGAAAAACTGTTCTAGGTGTTACTAACTCACTTTTTAGGAAATATGATGCCCTCTTTATATCATTTTTAAAAATTTCTGTCAAGGATCTGCATGCTTTTCTAGTGAATTGATAATTTTGATCATTAAGATTATTAACCTTTTCTTGTCTTACATGTCACAGCTATTTTCCCATTTGTTGTTGACCATTTAATATTGTTCACTTATATACAGAGCTGCAAAAAAATATTGTGATTTCATCCATTTAAGTTTATAAACTTATTTTCTTAATTCAAAATTAGGAAATTATCTCCAAATTTCTTCTAGTTTTTAAAAACACCGGTAGATTCTCACTTGAGTAATTCCTTCAGTGATGTACAACGTATTATATGTTGTCTTCAGGAGGCAAGGAGTGAAATGATTTTTCTTCTCAAATAGAATGATAAATTTGTTATATCTTGACTGTCTCTTGTTTTCTTCCAGTTTGTGATACCTCTTTTGTCATCCACTAATTTAAATAAGTACAGTGGCCTCTCTGTAAATTGGTCTGGTTGTTTTGGGATCAGTAGTATACTAATTTGTTTATTTTTTTCCTACATATGACTAGATAACTCATAGGGCTAATGTTCCATACTGGTCAATTTTTTGCCTATTTATTCTTCTGAACTCTAATATTTTACATATTACAAAACAATGTTGTGTGGCTGTGTACATACATGCATACTTTTGTAGGTTTTGCTGTTTCTTGGGTGGAATCTTGCTTCCATTTTAGTTTCTAAGTCAAGAATATCTTCACCAATAATCAAAGTAATGCAAAATAAAGGTGTACAAGATCTATATGTTTTGTTCTTTAAATTAGCATATCGAAAGATGCAAAATGACAGTGCAGGCAGAAAGCTTAAATTGTCCCAGCGTCTTGGGGAAAATAATTTGTACAAGTTAATTCCTGACGTATGATTATCCATGGAAAGAAAATGATGAGAAGTCTAAATAAAGATTTATGCATGAGAATGTTCTATTTAAATATAATCTCTATGTTGAGGACACCCAAATTTATATCTCCGGTCAGGACTTCTCCTTTGAATTTCAGATTTGTACGTTTAGCTGCCTAACTGACCTCTCCACTTAGGTATCAAACCTAAGGATATAGAAAATGAGCATGGCCTTGACCCTCGACCTGTTCTAGCATTCTGTTCTATTTCATGAAATAGCATCTTCTTTCTTCCAGCTCCTCAAGCCAAAAATCCTGACATCATCCTTGACCCATTTTATTCTCTTATACCCCACATCTGATCTAATAATAAGTTCAGCAATTGATTCTCTTTTCCTTCATTGCAACACTGGCCCAAGTCCTTATGCCTTCCCCTCTTGCGTTACAGTATCTTCCCAGTTGGCATTTCTGTATCTCACTTGCCCCTTTCAGTCTATTTCAACCCAGAGGCCAGAGTTATCTTGATAAACCAGTTTTATCCTGCTGTTCCTCTACTCAAAACATTCCAAGAACTTCCCAGCTCATATAGAGTAGAAGGCAAGCAGTTTCAATGGTCTCAAAGGCCTAAAATTTATCCTCTTGGGGTATCTTTGATTTTTATGTATTTCCCTCTTCAGTCATTGTGACCTTCTGCTGTTACTTAAACTTGCCAGGCCTGCTCTTTCTGAGGGTTTTGCTTATGCTTTCTCCTGGAACAGTCTTCTCCCTTCCCCAACCCCACCCCATTTCAGGATGACTTTGTTCCCTCACCTCCTTGAGCTCTTTACTCAAATTTCTTTTCATGAGGCCTTCTTTGACCACCTCAACCTCAATGTATGACCGCCCTCTGCACTTTCTTTTCCACAGCTCTGTTGTTTTTTATTTCCCTCAGTATTCATTTTTATCCAATTAGAATGTTATTTTAATTTTTTTTTTTTGGTCTCTTCTGCTAGTATGTAAGTTCTATGAGGCCAGGGATTTTTGTCAGTTCTTCTCTGCTGTATTCCAGCATGTAGAACAATACCTGGTACATTAAAAATCCTCAATAATTATTTAGAGAAATAGTGCAAAATTGTGAAAAAATTATAAACAGTCTTGAACAGACTGTTTGAACAGTGTTAAGTTGTGGGCATTCATGGAGTAGAAAATTAAGTGGTCAAAAAATTTGTAACAACAGAAGTAATATGCTATTACATTAAGTAAAAAGGCTAAGTAGAAAATAATGTATGTGATATAAGGCCATCTGTGGTTGAAGAAGACAGGTTGGATGGAAATGTGCTACATTTCAAACATACAGTGAGCTCAGTTGTGTGGGTGAGTTTTATTCTGTTTCTTTATACTTTTCTGTGCTTTCTAAATCTTCTACCATGAGTTTACATTTCTTTTTTCATCAGAAAAACAATAGCAACAATGCAACTCCCCAAAGATTCCACAACTCTTTAAAAAGCCGATTAAAACCAAACCCTGGGATTGGGTTGGCCTTGGGCTAATGTGTACCAATTCCATTTTAGGAATACTGAGCCTCTTCTGTGTGCCCAGCAGCATGGAGAAGGTAAAGATGAAAAAGACTCTCTCCTGCTTTTCTTTTCTTTTATTTAAAATATAATATATTGTCAAATTGGTTTCCATACAACACCCAGTGCTCATCCCAACAAGTGCCCTCGAAATGCCCATCACCCACTTTCCCCTCTTCCTCACTCCCCATGAGCCCTCCCTCTACTGCTTTCAAGGCTAATGTAAGAGAGCAAGGACACATTCTGCCAACACCATGGATTGTAATGCAGTCTGTGATAGAGGTTCAAGCAAGTGTCAGAGAGGGACAGGACATGGTGATCCCATCCAGCTGAACTACTGAAAATGAGATCACTCATATTTTGAAAATTTTTCAATCAAAGAGGGGTCCAACCCAAGTAATTACACACTTTGCATGACAGCATATATTTGATGTGTCACACCCAATAATTATACTAAAGAGCCCTGACATTACAAGTAAAAGTGGTATTAGCACATAGGCATAACAAATGGATGGATAATATAATACACCATCCACAACTATACAAGCATTCATTAATCCCACAACACCAAGTACTCATGACAAATGCTGTGTGCTAGGGATATGATGCTGGTAAGACTACATACATCCCTTTCTTCAAGGGGATAACTGAACCAATTTGGAAACATAGAAGCACATGAACATGTTAAATAGAGAATGATACATGGTATAAAGTGGAGATATGTAAGATTTCAGTTGTGAAAACCCATTGGAACAACACTTAACTCAGGCTGGGATGGGATTTTCAGTGAAGGAGTCAGGGGAAGCTTCTCCAGAAAGGTGTGATATTTAAAGGCAAAATAAAATACAATTAAGAATTCACTATGGTAGAGAAAAGTCATGGCAGTGGGTAGAGAATAATGTAGACTTTCTAGAAAGAAGAAAGTTTGTGCAAAAGGTAAACTGAGAGAAAGAGAGTGAACAAAGGAACATGTATGTGTGGAATGGTAGTGACTTCAATATGATTGAAACCAAGAGGATTTAAAGGAGGGGTATAGAGGCACCTGGGTGGCTCAGTCGGTTGAGCGTCCAACTTCAGCTTAGGTCATGATCTCATGATTTGTGGGTTCAAGCCCCGCATTGGGCTCTGTGCTGACAGCCCAGAGCCTGGAGCCTCTCTTCGGACTCTGTGTCTCCCTCTTTCTCTG
This sequence comes from Hyaena hyaena, assembly GCF_003009895.1. NCBI lineage: Eukaryota > Metazoa > Chordata > Mammalia > Carnivora > Hyaenidae > Hyaena > Hyaena hyaena. The sequence continues at coordinate 1,903,777 of NW_024080648.1, forward strand.
ACTCTCTCCTGCTCACGCTCTCTCTCTCTCTTTCTCTCTCAAAAATAAAATAAAACATTAAAAATTTTTTTTAAAGGAGGGGTATAAGTAGGGAGAGTAACTCTAGTGTTTTCTGTTAATATTAGATATATTGCAATTTGGAGATTTTTTGTCACATAAGATGTAATGTAAGAGTATGAACTAAAAATGAAGGGTGTCGGGGGGTAGCTCATTTGATTGTGTCCAACTTTGGCTCAGGTCATGATCTCATAGCTCCTGAGTTCAAGCACCGCATGGGGCTCTGTGTTGACAGCTCAGAGCCTCGAGCCTGCTTTGGATTCTGTGTCTCTTTTTCTTTGCCCCTCCCCTGCTCATGGTCTCTCTCTCTCCCTCTCTCTCTCTTGCTTTCTCTCTTTCTCTCTCAAAAATAAACATTTAAAAAAACTAAATATATGTACTAAAATGGATGAATTCTTATGCAGTATGCTAAATATCTATCTTTTTTTAAAAAAAGTGGGTGAATTCTAAATGTTTATCCCTTTGGTATTAGGTATGTTTAGGAGTTACCCATCATTTTTTATTTTCTGCAAGCAGAGGAATCTTTAAAAATCATGAATATAATACTGTCTAATTTTGATTTAGGTTTACTTTGTAGGAAATTTTAATATATGCAAAATGTCTAGTCTAAAATAGACATCCAGTATATGTTCTTTATCATCCACCCACTAAGAAGGAAAATGAATAAGAATAAAAATCCTATTTATTTATAGTTTATTACATAAAGAAAAAATCAGTTCATATGCTTTATACTAACACAGAAATAATTATTGTGAATGTATTGACACAGATTGTGTAACATTGGTTCTTAATCTTTATAAAGCTTACAGTAGACTCAAGCCAATAAGGAACCTCAAAAATGACAAGTTTGGGAAATTTTTTTGGCATTTAAGGGAAAGATGTTCATGGCATATATCCAGTGCAATGCATTCTAAATAAGACATTTATATTTAGAATTAATCAGAGTCTTAGAGAAACATAGTGATTGTTTATTCAGCCCGATGCTTCACATTATCTCTTTCCATAGTCTTTGAAACTAATCTTTCAAATAACCATCAAGAGTAATTAGTTTATGCTAAACTTTCCATATGAAATTTAAGGATGACAAAACAAATGATTGGCTCCATTACAATTCACTTCCATTTTACTTGATTGCTCATCTAAATAAATGGTAAGTAAGGAATCAATGCTTCCAGCATTGTACTTATCCTAACTGTCCTTCAAATGCATACCTTTGTAAAACATGAAAGACAACCTATAATGCTATTGTCAGTGCCTGTGAAATTTGATGGTAAGGCAGAAACAGCAAAGGAGAAGACTACTATTAGTAAAAACAAACTAAAGCCAGGTTGCAAACAAGGATAGCTATGAGGAATATGGCTGGACTTAAGGCCACGCCAAAACCACAATATAGCTTAGTGGGAGCTGAAGGCTATAAACAGACCCTGGATAAGATTTCAGAAGACATAAGGCTACTAAAGCTAGTAATCAAACAGCCATTAATAGATAGCTTTGAAAAAGTAGAGAGAGGAGAAAGTCAAGTAAGAGACTACTGTTGGATATTGGACAAGGGAATTCCATTCTGGGCCTGTGTAGCTCATTATTAAATGAGATAAGAATTAGATTGAGTAATTCTCATCTCCCTTACTCTCACTTCCTCTGCCCCTCTCTCTCTCTCTCTCTCTTTAGCAGGGAAACCCATTTAAAAATATTACAGGGGCGCCTGGGTGGCTTAGTCGGTTAAGCGTCCGACTTTCGCTTAGGTCATGATCTCGCAGTTCGTGGGAACGAGCCCANTCGTAAGGCTCTGTGCTGACTGCCAGCTCAGAGCCTGGAGCTTGTTTCAGTCTGTGACTCCCTCTCTCTCTGACCCTCCCCTGCTCACGCTGTCTCTCTCTCTCTCTCCTAGAAATAAATTTTAGAAAAAATAAAAATAAAAAATAAAAATATTATAGGCATTTCATGAATGATACTTAATATGATCAGAACATACGTTGGGCTGAGTTCAGAGTTATACCTTCTCTGCAGCCTCTCACCCCCCATGGCCACTGAAGAACTCCTTAACAGCCCAGGATTCCAAGGTGAGAAACATAGGAGGAGCTTCCTTCTGGTTCATACTTTGTGCTTTGTGATTTATACATAGGCCAACAATGAGACTAGGGAGGCTCATGGACGTCATGCTCCATGTCAGAGGATGAAGTACAGTTGACCCTTGAACAGCATGGGTATGAACTGTGCAGTTCCACTTACATGTGACAATTTTAAATAAAACAGTACAGTACTGTAAATATATTTTCTCTCCCTTAGGATTTTCTTAATAACTTTTTTCTTCCTTTGCTATAAGGATGCAGTATATAATACATATAATAATCAAAATACGTGTTAATTGACTTTATATCAATAAGGCTGCCATACAGCTATAGTCTATTAGTAGTTAAGTTTTGGGGGAATCAAAAGTTATACATGGATTTTATTTTAATTTTTTTTAATATTTATTTTTAAGAAAGAGAGAGCATGCGTTGCATGCTCACTCACGCTCTGGAGGAGAAGGGGCAGAGAAAGAAAGAGACAGAATCCAAAGCAGGCTCCAGGCTCTGAGCAGTCAGCGCAGAGGCTACCGTGGGGCTTGAACTCATGAACCATGACCTAAGCCCTAGTCAGACACTTAACCGACAGCCACTAGGCACCCCTAAAAGTTATACATGGATTTTTGACTGGGGTGGGAGTGGGTGGAGATAAAGGATCAACTGTAGTTTGAAAGGTAGTATCTAAAATGAGAAGGAGCTTACCTCTGGGGAAGTCAGAAATAAGGACATGAGACTAGGTAAGCATTGATCTTTTTGTAATTCCTTTCCAAAAATGGTAAACATAATTTAAAAAAATTATTTAGCAGTGATCCCATTTATTTAAAATTACGTGTAACTTATACAGTTACAAAAGGAGATACAATCAATAAAACTACTGAAAAATTAAAGATCCACAGTTATTGTACATTTGCTCTCTGTTATATATTCGGTTCCACCCTGGGGGAAGAGAATTTATAAAGGTGGCCCTGACTCCAGGTAATGCTGACACTGCAGTTGTGAAGACAGGTAAGAAAACAGAAAAAGCCACGACAGAGTGGGACGGGAGATGCATATCCTGAGAGGAGAACTGAAGAAAGCCTTGGAAGGAACGGTGCCGGTGTCGGGAACGAAACTGGTCTCATCCAACAAGGGGCCTTCCGGAAAGAAGTACAGCTACTGGGCAATACTCAGGATAAGTTGGACTGGCAGAATTGCCCTTGTGAGCACTGGCTAATTGATTCATGAACTTAATCAGCATGTGTACAACAGACTAATCTGTTTTACCTTAATAGTCTCTACTCTCCACAGCAGTGATAAATGTGGTGGGATGGTGTCTGCTGTGACTGTACCAGCAATGTTCACTTGATTATACTGAAGGAAGTGTGGAAAATAATTTTATACTAACCAGCTCTACAGCTGCCAGCATGGATAAACCTGATAGACAGACACACTTTGAAGGCAAAATAGGCAAAGAACAAAATGTCCAACACAATAATTTTTATATATGCAGTGTATACAACTTGGAGACTAGGGTGGACACTCATATGCCACCCAAATGTCCCCTCAAGGAAAGACTTAACTCTCCAGCTTCTGTGAATGTTGTGAGCGGATGGACCTCCAACTGTCAGTCCCCTGAAGGACTGCATCAGCTGCAGAAGGCCCCTTGCCCAAGATGTCAATCCCAGTGACACGCTGAGACTGAGGCACAGCGTCCTGGCCACTTGGCCAATGCAGGACAACTCTGAGGGGCTCCCATTGAGGTTGGCTGAGGCTGGCATGGCCTGCTTCACAGTTGTAGTCCTGCCTCTGCTCAAACCTGCTTCCTTCCACTCTTCCGTGGCATCTTCCCCCATAAACATCCCACCCGTTCAATTCTGTCTCAGTCTCTTTCCTGGAGAATTCAGCCAGTGACAGGATGTCTGGAGGAGAGAGAGAATGAGATTAGGAACAGAACAAAGGGAAGAAAAAATAATGTCTATTTAAAGTAAATACAAATAAAAGAAGACTGTATGCTAATTGATAATGATGCTATGCCACTAAATGATGGTTGTGATTAACCCATTTATAAGATAATCCATCCCTAAAATAATATATGCATAATAATATAATGAACACTGTATTTTCATTTGTTTCTTTAAAGTGAGTTGAAGGCACTATTCCATTAAATATAGTGAAACTGAGGTTCACAGAGGGTAAGTCATAATATCAAGCTCACACACAGTAAATAGGACTTGGGCTAAGGCTCTGACTCTGTATTTTATGCTCTTACCTAAATTGTCTTGAGATAATCCCACATCGATGGGGGGGCAGAGATGCCACACAAGTGCAATTTAATGAAGTTTTTGGAACCTGTGTCAGTACATCCACACACCTAAGTCAGAAATTAACTAGTGGTCAGCAGAGAGGGCCATCCAATGTACACAGTACACTGGGCCCTTTGGCAACAGCTAAGGAAACTAGAAAGACCATCAGTGAAACAAGGAACTGTTTACGCAGTAATATGTGTATATATATATATATCTATAAGTATATATGTAGTAATCTATATTTATACAGTTATATATACACCGACATAGATAGCCTCTACAAGTATGTGATTTCTAAGAAATCTTTAGATCAAAGCAGTTGGTTGTAATTTGGAAAGGTCTCCCCAAAGTGTGTTTCACTTTTTGGGATATGAATGAGCTGATTAGTCAGTTGTGCATATTTTGACAGTGATCTTAACTGTTTTTTGTTTTCTAATTCTGTGATTAGTTTTTAAGTAACATACTCATTTTTAGACATGAAATGCTTTAAAACTCTAATATAGATGTAATTAAAAATCTAGCCCGTTGCCTGTGTGGAAATACATAAAACAATTGTAAAATTTCAGTCACCCTTCTATAATACTGCTTTCACTAATGCATTCATAGTAGCTGTCCAAACTGCTTCTTGAAACTGTTTTCCCTTGCTCTGAGGTAGAAATCACATTCCTTTTCTCGTTACCGCTATTTTCTCCTTAAGCTGGGGCGATTTGTGTTTCATTGCCTTTGCCATTCCTTATTTAGTGCTTGCCTCTTGGACACCACCAGAATCATTCTCATTATAGACTCTGTTGCTCTGTTCTTCTTATAGATCTTGACATAAGTCGTTCTGAAAGTTATTCCATATGCATACATTTCTTAAGTCAACAGTATCCTTAACACTGCTGCATCATTTGGGAAGATCTTAACATTCAACTTACATACACTGTATATAGGCCACTTCATTTACTCCCCAGCCAGTCACATGTCAGAGGGTACAGGCCAAGGGCAAAGGTTCTGTATCACAGCCACCATGCTGCTACGTTCTCTTCTGCAAGTAATAAAATATCTGTACCTTGTCTTTTATCCAGATAGCTCCTATCATTTTCTTGTCATAGTTGTTAATTTTATTTTAACTTGAATAATCTATCTGCACAATGTGGAAAAATTATAGGCATTTTTGTAAAACATGGCAGGCTCTTAAAATTAGATTTTGAATAGTCAGTATCAGTTTATGTCTTCTAATGTTAGTATAATGTTAGTCTTCTAATGTTAGTTAGTTATGTCTTCTAATGTTAGTACTAATAAAAGGAGGCAACAAAGCAAGAAAAAGAGAAGACTGTCTTACTTTGGCTTTCAAGTAAAAAACCTGTGTCTGCTTCTGAAGGAAGCGCTTTAAAGTTTCTACCTCTCAGTGACTCTCCTGGGAAGAGGGAACTGTATTCCCCAACAGCCCTTCTGCCTCACACGTCAAGCATTCGGGTTGTTCACTTAGGAGAAAAGATGATTCTTAACCCTCCGTCTCTTATTTGATAGACTAATACTCAGTCTGAGTACAGCTCATTTCAGAATAGCACCAGTTCACCAAAGATTCCGATTTCCACTTTTACGTTGGAAAAAACAAAAGTGTGTAAATGTTATAATAACTTAAAGAGGCCTAGAGATACATCACAGCCATTCAAATGACCAGAATATCAATTTTTCATTATCATTTGTTCCATAAGAAATGTATCTGTTGGTTTAATAAGAAAAGGAATGCTTTGGAAGCTTCAACTGTAAAACTAAATTTGGCCTTAAAAATTCAGATGGATTAATTAAAATAGCATCCACACCTCTGTGTTTGACATTTGACCACAAAAGAGAGCATTCTCACAGATCAACACGATAGAAAACTATTATTTTTTTATATCTTTAGGATATTAATTCTTTTATTTTAAAGAATTGTCTTTGTTTAGATAATAGATGCCAGAAATTTATTTAAAAAATGGAATGTATGAAGGAATACAAATCCAATGCCTACTTGGAAATGAAGTCTAAGCAATTCTTAGGACTTAGAAGCAATTTGAATTTTCCTAAGTGTGTAGATCATGTTAGCACATTAGATAATGGGTTTAGATGATAAAATATGAGTATAATATTATTTAAAAATGTATTTCTTCATCTTCCTTGTTTTTCTTCATTGTAAACAATCTCTTGCCTAATTCTTGATACTTCTTTTCTCTTTCTCTTAATTCTTTTTCAGCTGGTTAGTTCAGAGCAAATGGAAGTTATTCAGTATTTGTGTCAGAAACCTTACTGCTACATTGCTTAACTATATATTTTTTTAAATGACCAGAAGGAATAACATCTTTTTTAAACACCCTTTGCTAAAGATGTATCTCTCTTTTCTTTCTTTCTTTTTTTGAAATATATTTCCTATACCATAGAATTCACTCGTTTAAAGTATACAATTCAGTGGTTTTTGGTTGGTATATTTTATGAGTAGTGCCATTGTCACTAAAATCTAATTTATTTTCTGTTTCCATAGATTTGCTTGTTCTGGACATTTCCTGTAAATGGATTAATACAATATGTGGTCTTTGGTAACTGACTTCTGTCACTCAGCATCGTATTTTCAAAATTCATCTATGGTATAGCATGTATCAGTACTACCTTTATTTTTTTAAAGTTTGTTTAGAAACAGAGAGAAAGAGAAACAAGAGTAGAACACTTAACTGACTAAGCCACCGAGGCACCCCTTTTTATACCTCAATAATATTCCATTCTTGACTATATCCTATTATTTATATACTTATCAGCTGATGGACATTAAGTGGTTTCCACATTTTTCTATTATGCGTAGTTGTACTATGAAATTCATGCACAGGTTTCTGTGTAGCCTCTATGTTTTCTATCCCTTTAGATCTATATCTGTTGGATCATATGGTAACTTTATATTTAGCATTTTGAGGAACTGCCAAATTGCTTTCCAAAGTGGCAGCATTCTACATTTCCACAAGCATTTTTTGAGAATCCCGTTTTCTCTGTATTCTCACCAACACTTATTCCTCTCATATTTTAGCCATCTTGTAGGCATGAAGTAATATCTTAGTGTTTTTGATTTGCATTTCCCTAATGATTAATGATGTTAAGCATCATTTTATGGATTTATTGACTGTATAGGGTTATATCTTTTTATTGTTGAGTGATAAAGAGTTCTTTATATGTTTTGTATACAAATCCTTTGCCATATATAGGATTTGCAAATAGTCTATATTATTTTTAAGGATTGTCTTTTCACTTTATTGGTGGTGTCCTTGACATGTCAACTTTTTTTTTATGAAGTTAATTTTTTATTATTTTATTTTATTACTTCTACTTTGTGTATCATAACTAAGAAATCATTGCCTAGGGACGCCTGGGTGGCTTAGTCGGTTAAGCGTCCGACTTTCTTGCGGTTCGTGGGTTCGGGCCCCGCGTCGGGCGCTGTGCTGACTGCCAGCTCAGAGCCTGGAGCCTGTTTCAGTCTGTGACTCCCTCTCTCTCTGACCCTCCCCTGCTCATACTGTCTCTCTCTCTCTCTTAAAAATAAATAAAAATATTTAAAAAAATAAAAAAAAGAAATCATTGCCTAAATCAAGATCACAAAATTAATTCATATTTGTTCTTCTAAGATTTATAATATAGTTTTAGCTCTTACGTTCAAGTCTAGGATGTATTTGAATTAATTTTTGTGTGTAGTGTGACGTAGGACTTCAAATTCATTACTTTACATGTGATTATCCAGCAAATATTATTTCTGCAATATTTCTTGAATGACTCTACTTTTCCTTTTAAATTTTTCTGGCAGCCTTGTCCAAATTGACTGACTTAGGAGAGTCACAGTACGTGTGAGGCAGAAGAGCTGTTGGGGAATACAGTTTCCTCTTCCCATGACTGCCTATGTATGTCAACTGACTATACATGGAAAGGTTTATTTCACTGATTTATAGTCTATATTTATAATAGCACCATGTCTTTATTACTATAACTTTGTACTGAGCTTTGGAATTGAGAAGTATGAGTCCTCTGATTTTGTTCTTTTTCAAGAAGGTTTTAGCTGTTTTGGTGTCTTGTATTTTCATATGCATTTTAGATCAGCTTGTAAATATCCGCTAAAAAGAAAAAAAAGCTGGAATACTGAATGTGATCATGTTGACTTGGTAGGTCAGTCTGGGGAGTGTTGTCATCTTACCAATGTGATGCCTTCTGCTCCGTGATCATGATGTATACTTCCAGTTATTTAGTAATCTTTAAATTCTTTTTAGTTTTCAGAGCATTGAAAGACTTGTACCTTCATAAGTCTTACACTTCTTTTGTAAACTGATTATTATGTATTTTATTCTTCCCATTATTATCAGTTAAGAATCTGTTTTTATACTTTACGTTCAGATTGCACATTGATGGTGAATAGGAGGTTTTTGATTTCTTCAAAGAACTAGCTTTTGGTTTTATTGATTTTCTCTGTTATTCTATTTATTATTTCATTTATTTCTAATCTAACCTTAATTATTCCCTTCCTTCTGCTTGCTTGGGTTGCATAGTTCTTTTCCTAGTTTCTTAAGATGGAAGATTAGGTCCAAGTTTAGCTTATTGCTTTAAGCTCTTTCTTCTTTCTTTCTTTTTTTTTTAAAATTTGACATATTTATTTTTGAGAGAGACAGAGTGAGAGTGGGTGAAGGACAGAGAGAAAGAGAGGGAGACAGAATCTGAAGCAGCCTCCAGGCTCTGAGCTATGAGCACAAAGCCTGAGATAGGGCTCGAACTCGTGAACTGTGACATCATGACCTGAGCCATAGTTGGATGCTTAACCTACTTAGTCACCCAGACACCCCTCTTTCTTCTTTCTTAATGCAGGCATTTACAGCTATAAATTTCCCTCCATGCACAATTTTACCTGAAACTTGTAAGTTTTAGAATGTTGTGTTCTTGGTTTCATTTATCTCAAAGCATTTTTTCCCCTCTGTGGTTTCTTCTTGGACTTATTGGTTATTGACAAGTGTGGTGTTTAACTTCTGCATATTTGTGCATTCCACAGAGACCCAAGGGTTTGGAGAAAGTATCAAGTGTGCTCCAGGGATGGGGCTTTTACCAGAGTTTCAAAGGTGGTTAGATCTCTCCACTGTCTGCAATGCTGTGAGCTTTCGCCTACGACACCACTTATCTAAGAGGAGGAGAGGAGAATCGTCCCAAGTTAAGATAGCAGAGATATGCTGTCTGATGCAGGTTCAGTAGTTTCTTTTGAATAAATGATTTGTTTTCTTTGTTCTGTGGCTTTTGTTAATTACCAGAGTTTGGAAATGGTTCATAATAGTTGTTCTGTCCATTATTGTTAGTTTCAGAGAGTGAGTTAATCAAGTTCCTCACTCCCATGTTGGAAGTCAGTTCCTCAGAATAACTCTTCATCTTCATGAAGAGTTTTGAGTCAGTGGTGTTTACCTCCATTTCAATCAAGTGAATCATGCTGCAGGGATGAAACAGTCTATTCAAGATCATGTGGCTTGATTATAACATAGGATTTAACCCAAGTCTTTTTCTCCTTTTTCCTAATACTGTATTCTTTATACCATATCACAGTTAATTCACTTTATTACCAGTTACTTAAATCTTAGATGCCTTGATCTGAAAGGAATGTTAGAGGAGACCAGCTTCTTCTTTTACAGGTGAAGAAACAGCACTCCAAAGTGGTTAAGCATCTTGCTCAGGATTTTATTGCTAGCCACTATAACACATTCTCTTTGTACTTTATGCCTACTGACTGAAATTGAATGGTGGATTGATTAAGGTGTTTGTTATGAGTCTCAGGGTCAATTACTACCTTCAAATCAATTCTTTATTCTGATTTGAACCTCAGAACAGCCCCACACGTTTCATTTAGCTAAAATGGTGATGCTCTATTTAGCCACATTGTAGATTATTAGCTTTCTCTTGCTGCATAACAAATTACCACAAATATGGTAGTGTAAAGCAGTACCCATTTATTGGTTCATAATTCTGTCAAAAATAGGGGTGTGGCATTATCAGATTGTCTCCTCAGTTCCACATGGCCAAAATCAAAGTGCTGAAAGGGTGCATTCTCATCTGCATTATGGAATACTCTTCCAAGTTGATTTAGGTTGTTGGTAGATTTTAGTTCCTTGCCATTGTAGGAATGAATCCCCTGTTCTCTTGTTGGCTCTCATAATATGTGAGCTGCTTTGTGCTCCTTGAAGCTGTTCTCCGTTCTTACCCCAAGGCTATCAGTGAAGACTCCATCTCCATCTCACTGAATCCCTCTTATACTTTTAGTCTCTATAGGAAGAGCTGAATTCTTTCTAAGGATGGATTCACGTGATTAGGTCAGGGTCACTCAGGGTAATATCCTTTCTAAAATCCATTCATTTGGCTTCTCAGTTACATCTGCAGATCTCTTCATAGCAGCATGTGAATTACTGTTTGAATGAAACTGGGAGGAAAAAAAATGCATGTACCCAAGGAGTGGAAATCTTGGGAACGGTCTTAGATTTTTAACACAATAGATACACCTTCTTATCTTTTAGAACAGTCTGGTTCTGCTTTCAAAGAATAATACCTAGGCCTGTATGCATTTGCCTGATGTACACCTTGGAATTTTTTCTCCTTTTAAAAATTTTTGCTTGAATTCCAGGTAGTTAACATATAGTGTAATACTAGTTTCAGATATACAATATAGTGATTCAGCACTTCCATACAACACCCAGTGCTCATCCCTACAAGTGTGCTCCTTAATCCCCCATCATCTATTTCACCCGTACCCTCATCCACCTCCCCTCTGCTAACCAGCAGTATGTTTCCTATAGTAAAGAGTCTGTTTCTTGGTTTGCTTCTCATTCCCCGCTCTAGCTCATTTTTTTGTTTCTTCATTTCTGGATATGAGTGAAATCATATGGTATTTGTCTTTCTATGATTTATTTTGCTTAGCATAATACTCTCTAGCTCCATTCACATGATTGTAAATGGCAAGATTTCATTCTTTTTTATGGTTGAGTAATATTCCATTGTGTGTATATAATTTTATATTACATATATATTACATATATAACTTATTATAATGTATAGATTATATATAATATGTATATATACATATATACAATTTATATATGTATATATACATATATATAATTTATATATATATAATCACTTCTTTCTCCATTCATTAATCAATGGAAACTTGGGCTATTTCCATAATCAGTCTATTGTAGAGCTACTATAAACATCAGGGTGCATGTATCCCTTTGAATTACTATTTGTGTATTGTTTGGGTAAATAGTATACCTAGTAGTGAATTACTGGATCTGAGGGTGCTTCTATTTTTAACTTTGTGAGGAACCTCCATACCGTTTTCCAGTGTGGGTGCACCAGTTTCCATTCCCACCAGCAGTGTAAGAAGGTTCCCCTTTCTCCACATCCTCACCGACATCTGTTGTTTCTTGTGTTGATTTTAGCCATTTTAACAAGGCACACCTTGTAACTTACTATGCTCAGCCAGCATTGAGTTTCAGAAAGAAACATAAAGTTTAATCTGGGTTTGATATTGGTAGACAAAAGAGAATCTGCATATCAATAAGGACACATAGGTGAAATATAAAATAAAGAATATATTATTTCTATAATCTATCATAAATATTTTAATATATGTTATATTTTCCCCCACTTTAAATATAGTCAAATTGAAACCTGTACTTCATAGTGGTTTGTTAAATCCCAGTTGATAAATAAATAAAAAACATCATCCCCCACCACACGAATTTATATTTTGTAATGAATTTTCCTCATGAAACTATAGTTAAAAATAATACACAAAGATGTGCTAAAAAATAATATACAAATCCAGGTAACCATTATGACCCAAGTCACATTTAACACAGAAGCCCTGCACACTTGACTTTCTAGCAGCCCAAGGTAAATTATTATGTGTAATTAAACAATGCAGTATGGGAGATTGACTATAATAAGACCATTTTCTCTTCAAAGATACTGAAATGCATGAATTATTTCCAGGGAGAACTAAAAAGTCACATTACAGAGGACATTTTTCTTTGTCATTGGAAGATAATGAAGTTTGAAGTTTTCAAATTGCTGAATAGTAGTTTTGGTTGAAGAGTATGTTTCTGACACTCACTACACTTTAATCTTTTCCTTCAGAAGTTTCAAAAGTCAATTACTGTTTTGTTTTTATTTCAGAATTTGTTATAATTATTTTTTGACGTGTAATGTTGCAAAGGTATATGAGTATAGCACAATCAAGGACAGAAATCTGCCTTTCACACCTTTGTTTACATGAGTTATAAATGTCTCCCATTTCCAAGAAGGAAATCAAAAGAATGGTAGTAGCCAAATAATATTACAGAAAGTCCCCTACTGAAATTTAATTTTCCTTTTATAAAGGTGGTTTTTCTTAATTAGGTATACATCTAGCCAAGGGATTTTAAAAGTAAAATGGTCTTCTCCATCCAGTGTCTGAATACTGGTTGACCAAGATTACCGGCGAACTGGAGCTCTTCATGAAATTGCACTGAAAATTAACTTCTCATCTTTATTCCTGTAGAGACCAAATTTAAGCCTAAATTGATTACAGAAAATCTGTTCTATTGATGAGATAGGTTCATGAACTTAACTAAGTGCTTTACCTCTGAAAATGCATATTTCTGTCATGACTCCTCTTGATCTTAAGTAATGAACATCGGTGTATGAATTCCTGAGGAATTCCCAGCTTTCTAGGAAAGCAATGATCAGTTCCAGAGTAGTTTGTAACCAGTTGTGAATTCTACAGGCCTCAAGAGTCTTGAAAGTTGTCCAGAAGCAATTTACAACTCAGTAACATTGAGCAAATCTATTTATAGACTATAAAATACATGTGGTATACTCTTTTAAGATAATTGGATAAACCAATACATGCATTGAATATACTCAGCTATGCTTATTTCTCTCTCATAATGCTTGAAGAACACTTGTAGTCTCACAGGATTCTGTCAAGTCTTCTATGTCAACCCCCAGCCAAAGGTAGTCGTCCACTACTTTCCAGACATTCTGTTTGACAGTATCTACCAGTAGGAAACATTGTACCTTATATTAAACCCATTCTATTACTAGGCAACTGCTGTTACTAAAATAGTTTCTATTAATTTAACCAATATCTGACTTCTAATTTAGGGCATGATCTATTAAGCTATCTGGAATCACATATGGTTAATTAAATCTGTCAAATATTTGCAAAATGTTATCATATTAAACATTTGTCCTCTCTTATTTCTGACTATCAAAGCAGTGAATCTTACCAAGTTTCTTTTATTATTTTTAGGAGACCCAACTAAAAATGACTAGTATTTATTGAGAATCTACTCTGGCAAAGTCAGTGTACTGTAAAGCGGAGTACTTAAAAGATTGAATAAAATAATATCACCATATCCAAGGAACTTACAGTTCAATAATATATTTTATAGTTAACCCTACTCTGTTATTTAAAAGAATATATTTTTAAGCGGGACAAGAAAGTTTAGCTGATGACTCAAGCCCAGTAGAGTCTATGGTACCCTTAGGTTACACTGAAATCTAATGTATATGTACAGACATTGTGTGGTTTAAAGGGCCGCTTACTACACTGGGCTTAATATACATATATAAAAGCTGCCTACAAATTTCTAAACTGCTTTCTGTTCATAAAGAATCAGGAGTCTTCTTTCCCCAAGGCCAACTTTTCTTTTTTTTTTTTTTTTAATATTTTATTTATTTCTAGGAGAGAGAGAGAGAGAGACAGCGTGAGCAGGGGAGGGTCAGAGAGAGAGGGAGTCACAGACTGAAACAGGCTCCAGGTTCTGAGCTGGCAGTCAGCACAGAGCCCGACGTGGGGCCGGAACCCACGAACCGCGAGATCATGACCTAAGTGAAAGTCGGATGCTTAACCGACTAAGCCACCCAGGCGCCCCCAAGGCCAACTTTTCATAGAAGATGCTATTACCATTGTGAGTTTCCAATTAAATAGTATATTTCTTCTGAAGAGTTTAACCACTCTAGATAGTAATTCTAGCCACCTTTGTAATAAAAATGCCACACATATAGACAGAATCATGTAACACTTATGATTACTTGGAAGAACAATAGAAGAAGAGCATCATAACTTTTATATTTCAAGTAGCAAAATTGAGGAATTTTGATGTTTATCTTAAGAAGATATCATATTCATGTAGGAGGTTATTTTCATTGTGGTTTTGTCAATTTCACGTTTTAAAGTTTTGTGCTAATTGTCTTTCATATGAATATGTGCTTTGCCAAGGCTTGAATTTGTACCTGTAAAACAATATTCAGACTGAAATTGAGAATACTCTCACCAGAAAAATCAGTACCTCAGTTTGGCCCCTAAGTTAATTCATTCATTGCTGAGCAGTATACTAATAATACAAAAATGAGAGCGATACAGTAAGTTCCCTGTTTTGTAAGAGACTCAGGGAGGTGAATAACCATATGAAGAACATCTTAGTTAGCACTGTAAAATATGTGAAAGCTGTACCAGTGTCTCAAGGAAAGGACTGATTAAGCCTTGCCTGACATGGTGAGGGAACACATCTCAGAGAAAGAAGCAGAAGATTCAGGATGACGTCAGGGTTTTCAGGGAGGATGGACACCAAGTCAGGTGTGGGCAGTAAGCGTGAGTATCTTTTTAACCAGTCTTCACACAGAGTAGATTTCAGTAGAAACGTTCAGCGAACATATGATTTCTAGGCAATGAAAATGGCAAATGCAAAGGCATGGAAGCGTGAAACAGTTTGACAGAATCTTGAAAGTGAAATTAGCCAAGTATATTGAGATAATGCTGAGGAGGTAGGCAGGGACTTCAGTATGGAGAGTTTTATATGTTCTATAGGATTTTCTTTTAAAGATTTTCACCATATGTTACCTCCATAGACAATTCAGCTTGATTTTTTAACATGTAACTCATAGACAACTTTTAGAAACCTATCTTTTTGCTCTTCTAAGAACGGAAGAGAGGAAGGCAGGAGTGGGGGAGGGAGAGAGGGAAGCGTAATATAAAATAAATTGTTTGTGATAGAGATTGGCTTAGAAACTGCATATCAGGGTTGAAACCAAGAAATAGTTTGTGGAAATTTTCATTTCTACAGATATTCAAATACCATCCCCTAACCACCTCCCCACTGCACATACACATGCATATGTATCCTAGGTAAACAAACAAAACAACAAAACTGTACTTGCCAGGAAACTCCATCTTTGGGGCAGTATTCCAATGCTGCTTCCTCTCCATCTTGCCCTGAGAAAATTACCACCCCCAAAACCAGTTTGGTGTGGAAAATCTGGAGCTGACCTTTTGTTGAAAAACAGGGCCAGTAAACTTGTATAGGGGTGTGTGTGTGTGTGTGTGTGTGTGTGTTCTCTTCTTTCTTACATACCCAATGCCAAAGTAATAGTTTTCAAACTCCTTTGCATGTTGGTGACAAAATACTCAAAGTAAAACTTTAAATCTTAATTGATAGTAAAAATTCAGTTCATCTGCCCCTGGTTGGAGAATTATTTAGAAAAAGCAACAGCAACAACAAATTTCACAGACTTTTTAAAAAAATTATCATTACTTAGAGAAGTGCCAAAATTTTGCTTCCAAATTAAAGATATATAAATAACAAACTAGACCCTTTATTTTAATTATAGAAAACTTTTTATTGCTTTTTGCCTGAAATAAAATGAATGTAATAATAGAATGTTATCTGGGGAGATTCTTTTATCTACTCTGCTTTAAAGCTTGAATAGGAAAGCAAATATAGCCTTATTAACATTCTTTCATAGAAGATTAAAATTAAGAGCTTAAATCACTTACTCCCCAATTTTCTTTAGAATCTTAAAGATTCCGTTAGAGTTACTTGCTTACATAGACAAATTAATGACAAGGGGTCCCTCAAATACCATTTGATGATACTGTAGGCACCTAACTCCATAAATTAAGGGTTGATTATTTGCTTTTCCAAAGAAATCTTCCCTTTACAAGAAATTCTCCAGAGGGTTTCTTTAATTAGCTCACTCCCGAAGTGCATGTAAAATAGGGAGAACCTAAGGTTGTAAACCCCAGAGCTCCTTTTAGAAGATTATCCTGTTTCTGTTTTTAACTCTTTTGGATTAAGCATTGTCTTTATGCAGATCTCTGGGCCTGATCCATTACAGAACTCAAGTGCATAAAGACCACCTGAACGTCATGCTAGACTCTGGGTTACTTCATGGAGTGCACAATAATGAGTGATGACTGTGCAGTCAGAGGACAAACAGGAACAGCAGCACCACCATCCCCCTTTCAGGAGGCCTCAACCAACTCTTTGGGAACAGAACAATACAGCGATTGAGGAATTCATAGGTGCTTACTGTGCACTATTTCTGTAGGCAGAGGAAGAAGCAGTTAACTCAGAGCAGAAATCTTCAGTTTTATTAGTAGACATCATGGAGAGATGGGGTATGGGGTTTTCTAAAATGAAGAAATGCACGGAGACAAAAAGGCAGGATCATTATGAATCATGGGGTGTGTTCTGACAGAACAGAGTTTAACCGGACGAAGGGGCAGAAGAGCCTTACAAGTGGGGCAGTGTGATTAGATGAGGAAGGTAAACGACTGATGATACGGTTTGGGGTCCAGTGAGAAAGGACCTTGAATGTAATGCTATGGAGACTGCAGTTTGCTTCCTAGGGACTGGAAACCAGTAAACTTTTTCAGTAACTGAATATTGTGACTGTATAGTGGTTTTTCTGACCAAAACTTGCAACAGAGTGTGGGAGGGATTTGAGGACAGAGAGAAGCAAAGCCAGGGAGACCAGACAGAAGGGTTCGTAAAAGTCCATCTGAAAGGCCATAAAGACTTGAACTGTGGTACCAGCATTGCAAAGGGAAGAGAAGGAACAGAGTGAAATGTTGTATGGGCAGGATAATTGCAGAATTTGTCGACCAGCTAGATAGAGATTGTGATGAGAGGGAAGAGACAGTCGTGTCTTTCAGTCTTCACCGCGAGATGACTGGCAGAGCCATAAGCCATAAGCCAGGGAACAGACTGGAGGAGGAGGAGGAGAATTTAATGGTTTCTGTGTGTAGCAAAAAGTTTTGTGTTTCTGACCGGTCGTTAAACCATTCTACTTTACATTGTGATAATTCTTAGGAAAATGGTAGAGATACTATAAAAATTGTGAATTTTAAAAAGTTTACAAATTTAAGTATACGTATATTATTTCATCTGATTATAGTGGTTTTGCAATAGTTGCTCTATATTGAGACTGAACAGAAAGGTATGTTTGAAAAATGTTTTTAAAGTTATACTCAATACCACTACTATAAAAATGCAAAACAATTACATTTTTTGCACTTTTTGTTTCACACAGTGAATTTTGTTTTTGACCTATTAAAAAATCTAAAACAGTTCATGATCTACAAGCAATTTCAGTTACTCCTGTCTCTTGTCCATATTTAAAGTTTCTCTTCCTTCTGGGAGATAAGTACTGTATTACGAAAGTCGGTCATCTGGTTACATTAATTTAATTGAATTTGGAAGTTGGAGAAGTCTTCCTGATCATTGTAGAATTTCTTTTTTTTTTTTTTTTTTGTGCACAAAACCTGCTCTCATCAGTTCTCTGACTTTCACAAAGAAAATGCAAACCTTCTAAGTCTTACTACATGTTAACTAACTTGTTTATTGGCAGAAGTCAAGTAGAAACTAGATTCTAGGGGGAACAGGCCATTGATCTGTTCCAAAGAGGTTATTTTTAAGATGGAAGATTGTATGTTATATGCTAAAAGGTATGTGAGTAAACTTTTAATTACATCTGACTAAACCTGTGACAGAATCAAAGATGTAAAATCTACATTTTAAATAAAAAGTTGATACAATTAGTCATCTTTTGGTTTCAGGTTTTTGAAGAAGTGACAAAATGTGAGGGTGAATGAAAATGGGTATAGGGTAAAATAGGAAAAAAGTACAGTAAAGATAAATGCTAGAAAATAATAATGGAGGTTCAGGATATTACCACATTAGAATGCATGGTGGACATGGTTGAAGATTCAAAGATGTTTTTGTTCTTACTTCCTAGATGTTTTTTTAGTTCAAGAATATATTGAAATGATAACTTAGTACCTTTGTGCCATAGGGAAATATATTGATATGGGAATTGGTGAGGTCAAAGAGAAAGTTGAGTTTTCCCTCAAACCTGTCAAAGCCTTTCTATAAATAGTTTGCAATTTCTTGAATATATTTGGAAGTATTCCATATTGAACAAAGTGGCACCCTTTTCTTTCATCCTATAAAGCAGCATATGTTCACATAGAAAGAGAGAAATCCTGTCCCCCTCCCAGTATAAGGCTTATTTGCCTGAGTACATTGGTGTGTTTCCAGTCTTTACAGCCAAGTCTTCACAGCCTGTGGATAATGTAATCTATCTAGCCATGTTAGAAAGGTGGGCAGCATCTCCATTCTTGAATAGTTCTCCATCATTTCATCAGGAGAAGCCCTTTATAACCCAATAAAATACTAACAAATGGGTGTAGACTTCACTTAATAGAGGAAAACCTTTTCTTAAAGAGTATTGGTTTCCCTGGTCTGATATATTCCTCCCCACTCTGCGTAAATGAGATGGAATTGGCATATAACATTGTGTGTAAGTTTAAAGTGTGCAAGGTGTTCATTTGATGCATTTGTATATTGCAATATGATTACCACCACAGTGTTAGCTAACACCTCTAGAATATCACATAATTATCATTTCTGTTTCTGTGGTGGGAATACTTAGTATCTAGTCTCTTAGCAACTTAGAAGTATCCAATACCGTACCATTGACTAAAGCAGTAAAAATGTTAGCATTGATAGGAATAATCAGTATTAATTTTACTTTCATTCTGTGTAACTCAATCACTGACTTGGAATTAAAGCAAATAGAAGCCTTACTATTTAGATTACAGGGGCTTCCATAAATGCTCAGCCATGAGAATCACAGCACCATTGCAGGGGAGCAAGGTGGTCTATGTGAGCAGCTGCATAGAGGAGTGAAATGTATCAAGACTGGTGCATGGACGGTCAGGCCGGAAGTCTCAATTCTGCCCAGTCCCAGCCACGTAACGTGGGGCAAGCTAGTGTTTCTCGCCTTTAAAATGTGCAAGTAAGGAACGCTGTGATGAATTCGTCCTGTAACTTCTCAATAATGTCCATAATGTGTGATTTTCAAAAATCAATTTCTTTCCTTTCTCTTGAACCTCCCTTGGACTTGAAGAGACACAAGTGAAAAGTGAACTTCGAGGAAAATCTGCTCTAAAGCAGCCAGGGAGCTGCTTCTGAAAGCAGATGCTATACTTAACATTGAAAGTGAAAGCGTGGTTTCCTCCAGAGTGGCTTCGTGGGTTGATGGACTGTTGTCCTCAGTGCCTCTGCTCTGGAGGAGAGAATAATACTTAGACAGAAAGCAAGTTTCTCTGGGTTCATACATTTCCTTCTGTCATCAATACACAAAGGGGAAAAAAGGTCACTTTGTTCTTGAGTATAATCATTACACTATTTGGTCTAATTACAGTGTTTCTGCCATAGTTATTTTGTATTGAGACCAAACAGAAAAGTATGTTTGAGAAATGTTTTTAAATTTGTCCTCAGACCACTTACATAAAAATGCAATGTGATTGCATTTTTTTGCTCTTTTTGTTTTACAGAATGAGTTGACTCTGAGAGTTGGCCTCATTTCTTGACATACTTTTAAATATATTTCATATTGCCAGCGTCCTCAAACAACTGGTGCCTTAAGACTATGTACATGCCGGGGCACCTGGGTGGCTCAGCCCATCAAGCGTCTGACTCTTGATTTCGGCTCAGGTCATGATCTCATGGTGGTGAGACTGAGCCCCGCATCAGGTGACACACCGAATCTGGAGGAAATGGTAGGGAGATGTCCTCAGAGGAGGGGAGTACCGAGGACATTTCATATTTCTTAGAGTTTTGGTTTCCAGTGTGAATGAAAGGAAACCATTTAAATGGTCTTGGCGGTCTCAAACTATCAATGCGTCTTCAAATCTCTTCACAAAGAGTAGCTTAGTCATTGGAAGTAATTTAGAGAATATTTATTTTGCTACAGGAAAAATGTGTCTTCATTGTTGTTTTACTCTATTAAAGACTAAACTTCTCTTTCCAAAAGTAGAAAATAGAGCAGTCTCTCTTTTTTTTCCCTAAACATGTCTTTACAGGGAGAACACAGATTTTTCTGAATATAAATAAACAAAAGTAAACAGTTTACTTTTTATGTAATACATCTTTTATCCTATCTGGAGAGGAGGGGTATGCTCTAGAGAACAAAAGATTATAGCTCCTTCACCAAAAAGAGGTGATCTTTTCGCAGCTGACTTTCCCCAAGGAATATTTAATTGGTGTGAGAAGGTTAAGAACACTACTAAGTGTAAAGAATGTAATTTGTGGGGCCCAGTGCAAAATGGAAATGCAAGGGGCTTTGTGCAAAAGGTAAGAAAATGTGAAATTAACGTTTCTGAAATATACATAGTTTTCTTCCATGGACTTTCAACTTGTCAAGGTGATTTTATTTGCTATTTAATGCCGTTGTATATAAAGAAAAATAATTATTAGAATGAGTTTTACTGTTTATGTTGTGTAGTGCCTGTTTTAAATGCAAATATAAGAACATTTACCAACTATGCATATCACTAAAATGTGCAGTTTGCATTTTGTAGTTGATAGGTGCCTGTGTATTTCATTCTTACCGGAAAAAAGAAAATGCTACATTAAACAATCTCTACTGTTTTTATTTCACATAGTGAATATAGCTAATATATCTATAGCCTATGCTCTCCTACCTTCAACTTACTGATGAGTAAGGAAAGACCCAAAGAAACATGGTTTGTCTTCTTCCTACATCCTTCTGAGTCATCATTGTCAGCATGAGTAGGTGGCTAATACAAGGGACAAGTGTCAGAATGGACCTGATAGGGTTTCTTGGCCATTCGAGTTTCTTACAAATGAGTTTTCTTCTTTGGAATTAAGGTTTAGTTATAATGGAAAGGTACTCTGTCATAGATGTAATATCCATATCTTGGAATCACTTTGAGTGTTTCTGAACTCCGAGGCTTCGTGGGCCCACTGGAATTCTGTGCTAAAGAGGCATTGCATCCACTGTTTTTGAATGGGAAGCCAAGAGCTGGCAGACATGCGTAGTGTGAGTAGTTCATCTGCTTATGTGTGTGTCTATTGTCCTATTGGACTTCACTTAAAAAATATTCAGGCTCAAAAGACTTGTAGTGTGGAAACAGCTGAGCATTAAACCAAGGGCAATATGGGGCGCCTGGATGGCTTAGTCGGTTGAGCGTCTGACTTTTGCTTAGGTCATGATCTCGCGGTTCGTGGGTTCGAGCCCCGCGTCGGGCTCTGTGCTGACTGCCAGCTCAGAGCTTGGAGCCTGTTTCAGTCTGTGACTCCCTCTTTCTCTGACCCTCCCCTGCTCACGCTGTCTCTCTCTCTCTCTCTCCTAGAAATAAATAAAAAAGATTAAAAAACAAAACAAAACAAAACAAAAAACCAAGGGCAATACCCTTTCAAGCATGAGGTGCTGCACAATTACATTGCTCATATGCCCAGGAAGCTATCGCTGGTAAAGAAAGAGTGATGCCTCTTAGTGTTTGTCCTCTTACCTCGGGCTTCCCCTGGGATAGGGCCATGGGTCTGGGACAATTGCAGGACTTACCTGGTGAACATGATTCTTAGCAAATGCAGGCAGACACTAAAGGGTTGTTCTGCCTTTGTGAATCTGTAATCACACCGTTGTATTCCATGGTAGCATTTGAGCCTGGATTCAAACTGCTTCTTGATAATCAGTTGAAAATTGCTCTACCTTTAACATAAAGCCTATGGAGCTAATCAACTTAGGGATAGTGTGGTTTTCAAAAGGACTTAATAATGTTGCAGTGTAGAATCTTCTTGGAAAGATCCAGGATACAAAATCAGATATTCTCAGGCGTGCTGAGAAAACACATGCTCCTGCTTTCTGCCCTCCTTCCCCCAATCTTCCCCTGGCTCTCCTTGCTGCTTCCCATCTGCCTGCTGACCTCCAGCTTTCCAGACTGGTGACCTGCTTCCCTGTTACAATGTGAATGAACATGGGCTGAGACTAAGTTTCAGCTAACTAACTGTATCAAGAGGTTGTTAAGAACTTAAAATAGCTGACAAGATTCTCCCTTAAGGAATATACATTTTAGCAGAAATTTCCATTGTAAATGTAAAATTACTTATTTTTTTAAAGTTTTTATTTCAATTCCAGTTAACATACAGTGTAGTATCAGTCTGTGCGATATAGTGATTCAACACTTCCATACATAAAATTACTTCTAATGGTAGAATTTCACTATTCTAGGAGAGACTTCTAGAGATGGTCCTTTCAGTAAGAAAAGTATTGTTGGGGTTCCTTTAAATTTTATGAAAGGAGTAGGCAAATGGCAGTTTGTATTTCCCCTCTTGGAGAAGCCATGCCCAGCAGGTACATTTGGTGTCTTTGCTTTCACTTTGCTGTAATAGATCAACTGTGTATAGCTCTGAGAGTCATGCCACTTATTACCCTATGGAAGTGGAGTTATCATACTTTTGTGTACTTTATGCTTTTATTCTCAACAATGTTAGGTAAAATGTACAAGTTAGGTAAACCTTGTCATTCACTCTTTTTCCTATTCCTAAAGAACAAATATATAGAGAAGGTTCACAAAGTGAATCTTTACTCTGAAAAGATAAATAGTAAAAAGAGATAGGACAAAACTTTTATTATTATTATTATTTTATTTTCAAGTGTGAGATTTGGGGAGAGGACGGTGTGTGTGTGTGTGTGTGTGTGTGTGTGTGTGTGTGTGTGAGAGAGAGAGAGAGAGAGGGAGAGAGAGAGAGAGAGAGAGAAAATGAAGCAGTCTCCACGTTCAGCATGGAGCCTGACACAGGGTTTGATCTCATGAACCATGAGATCATGACCTGAGCTGAAACCAAGAGTTGGACTCTCAGCCAACTGAACCACCCAGGTGCCTCAGGATAAAACTTTTAGAATGATAACATGGATACACTAAACACAGTATTGTCTCAAAATATTGTAATTTGTATATGAAATTTGAAAGTCAAAGTGATTCAAAACTTGTAGAAGGGAGTTCTAGAAGCGTTCATTTTGCATCTCAGTACATTTTCTTTTCTTTTTTTGGAAACTATTTTGAATGAAGCCAAGGTCAAGGCCACTAAAACTTGTAGTTACCAATTATTGACACTAGATGGTGGTGGTGCATCAGAAAGGTGAAATGTTTCTGGCATCAATTTGCCCTTCGTTATTACAGGTGGAAATACTAGCAGAATTTGATAAGTAATTTAAGATGAAAGGGATCATCAAAATGTAAATGAGAAGGAAATAAAAATGCTTTTGATAGAATTTTTTTCTTTTTAATCAATGGATTAAATGAATAATTTCTCAGCTTTTATGGATATATCATATTTAGGGTATCTATGATTTCTAATTTCCATATGCTTAGAGCAAGACCATAAAACAGTGAGATTACAGACTCTTAGATTTATCTCAGTTCTTTCCTTCTTCTACTCTTGTCTTGCCAGCCCATTATTTGTCTTTTAAAACTTGTGAAGGCATTCAAGAGATTCACCTTATTTTCATAGAAAGAACAGATCAGTTATTCCTTAAACATTTAGTACATGTCTACTTCTGTCAGACATCGCTCAAGGGGCTGGGGATACAGTAGTAAATTCAATGGTAAAAATCCCTCTATTTGTGAATTAAATTAGATTTGTGAACTTAGACTGCAGTTTCAATTCTTTTTCTTTTGCACTCATATTTCACTGGCT
Organism: Hyaena hyaena; assembly: GCF_003009895.1. Lineage (NCBI taxonomy): Eukaryota > Metazoa > Chordata > Mammalia > Carnivora > Hyaenidae > Hyaena > Hyaena hyaena. The sequence goes on from NW_024080648.1 coordinate 1,928,038, forward strand.
TATACAGTATGTCATTGATTTGTAGAATAATGACAACAGGTAGACAACATGCTGACATAGATGAGGGAGTTTGCCCAGGGGACACTGCGGAGTATAGAACTGAACTCTGGGGAGCAAAAGTGTTTATGAGGGTATTAGTGGGGAAAGTTCATCACGTGGAATGCATAGGCATTATTTTAGTGAGCAGAAGGAGAGCTTCTGCCTATTCATCTTGTCCATGAATCAGAGCTGGAAAATTAGGTCAGCAGACCCCAGTGTGTCCCTGAGACTCCTTCGCGGGTCTTTAGGGATAAAATTATTTTTATAGTAGTTAATAAGATTTTGCGCTGATGGTGCAAAAGTAAAGGTAGGTAAAGCTGTTAGCTTGTTGACATGAATCAAGGGAACAGCACCGAAATGTACTAGCAGTCCTTGTATTCTTTACTGCTATACACACTCACTTAACAATATCTTTGATCAAATAGTTATAGTGATTAATTTTTATTAAAAGTGCTTAATGCTCTGTGTGATGAAATGAAAAATCCACATACTGCCTTCGAGCTGCGTACCAGAGTACAGTAGCCGTGATTCGGAAAAGAACTTGGGATTGTTTGGCCTGTGAGCTGAGCTGCTGCCTTTTTAATGGAATACCATTTTACTTAAAAGAACATTGACAGAAAAGTTAATCAGACATGGCTATTAGGCCATTTTCTCGAAAGTGGATGAAGTAAGTCTGTCACTTCAAGGACAACTGACAATATTTGTTACCAGAGATGAACTGTGAGCTTTCATATGAAAATTGTAATTTTTGGAAACTTGTATCTACTACCATGAGCTTGTTAGTCGCCTTATACTGATGTTTTAATATTGTGTAATGAAGTGTGTAACCATTTAGAAACTTGACATAAGTCAGAGGACTAGTATTTTCCAGATGACAAAGGTATCATGTTACAAATTCAGGTGTGGGTAAACAATTTACTCAAAATGTGAGATGAATCAAGGATTTTCATGAAATAGAGTAGGAAAGCTTCTCGATAGGTTTCAGATTCCATGTTGCAACTAACCTTTAAGAAACTAGCACTTGTTGAGTTTTGTCAAAAAATCAAAGAAGATGGGGCGCCTGAGTGGCTCAGTTGGTTAGGCGTCCGACTTCGGCTCAGGTCATGATCTCACGGTTTGTGGGTTCAGGCCCCATGTCAGGCTCTGTGCTGACAGCTAGCTCAGAGCCCGTTTCGGATTCTGTGTCTCCCTCTCTCTCTGACCCTCCTCTTCTCTTGCTGTCTCTCTCTCAGAAATAAAATAAAAAACATTAAAAAAAAATCAAAGAAGAATATCCAAAATTGGTTGAAAAGTCCCAAGTAGCCTTCTCTTATCCATTTGCATCCAAGTCACCTCTGTGTGAGTCCAGATTGTTTTCATATTTTAACAAAAAAACACACAACACATTTCAACAGATTGAAAACAGGTGTATATACGATATTATAGCTGTCTTCTAGTAAGTAGAATTTATAATAATTTACAAAAATGTAAAACAATGTCATTCTTACTAATTTTTTGGTTTTGTTTTGAAAAAAATTTTTAAATGAAATGTTATTTGTACCAGTGTTCATGAGTTAATTATTGAGTTTAAGCAAATTACTAAATTAATATTTAAATAACTTCTTAATTACTAATTTAGTAGATGTTAGTATAAATGACCTGCATAAGCAAGAATTCTTGGGGTCTTCAATAATTTTAGGAATGTAAAGCATTCCTCAGATCAAAAAGTTTGAGAACTGCTACAGAAGTTAGTTAATAATTTTTATCACATATTTAACAGGGATTATAATAAATATAAAATTTCTGTTGCAGACCACAGTGTCCTCAAATTATTGTCTGCATCTGAAAATATATAACTTGGGGCCTCACCCCTCCCAAGACATCAGAACTGTTAATCTTGGGTAGAGAAAATGAATCTACCATTTAAAAATGTTTTATAATGTTTATTTTTGAGAGAGATAGAGAGACAAAGTGTGTGCAGAGGAGGAGCAGAGAGAGAGGGAGGGACAGAATCTGAAATAGGTTCCAATCTCTGTGCTGTCAGCGCAGAACCAACGTGGGGCTTGAACTCAAGAACCACGAGATCATGACCGAGCCAAAGTCGGATGCTTAACCCATTGAGCTACCAAGGTGCCCCAAAAATCTACCATTTTTTAAAATGTTTTTTAAATTTATTTTTGAGAGAGAGAGAGAGAGACAGCTCAATCAGGGGAGGGTCAGAGAGAGAGGGAGACACAGAATCTGAAGAGAGGCTCCAGGGTCTAAGCTAGCTGTCAGCACGGAGCCCGATGGCGAGGCTAGAACCCACGAACCATGAGATCATGATCTGATCCGAAGTCGGTTGCTTAACCAACTGAGCCACCCAGGCGCCCTGAATCTACTATTTTTAAAATACACTTGAGGTACTTCTGAGATTATGAAATCATAGATATTTAAATACTAATATTTAAAATAACTTTTATTAATTCAAAAAGAATGCACATCTAGTACATAACATTTTGCAATCCAAATTAACTAAAATAATGATAATCACATATAAGTCCTTTTCTGTGATCTCATTACTTAGAAGTAACTATTATTAACATTTGCTTATAGTTTCAGCCTGGGATTTGTGTGCTTCTGTGTTTTTTAAAAATAATCAGGTGTATCTTGCTTTTGATCACTGAACAGCATTTAATGAACATCTTTTCTTGACATTAACAATCTTTATAAACCTGTGATTCCTAAACCGGGTTATTTCAGAATTACTTTTGTGGAGTGGGGGGAGGGCAGAAATTAAAAATACTGCATGAGTCTCTTGTGCAGAAATTCTGATTTCATGGTCCTTCCCTCCCCACCCCGATTGTTTATTTTGAGAGCAAGAGCATGGGAGGAGCAGAGAGGGAGAGAGAACCCCAGTCAGGTTCCCCTCCATCAGTACAGAGCCTGATGTAGGGCTCCATGTCATGAAACCGTGAGATCGTGACCTGAACTGAAATCAAGAGTTGGAGGCTTAATCAACTGAGCCACCCAGGCACCCCCTGATATCGTTTTTGAGTTACTTTCTATTGGAACAGTCAGCTGAAACTGTGGAGTCAAAGGCTTTAGAATCCTTATTTTGGAGAGGGCTTTCATATTGTCACATTGCTCTACAGAACAGCTCTCCTCATTTACATGCTCATTAGTGGAGCATGAGAGTGCCAGGAATCTCATCAATATCAGTGGATATTACCTCTTTTTAAAAACTTTACCAGGTTGGTAGTAGAAAAACGTTGCCTGTGTAAATTTGCAATTGTTTGAGTACTAGAAAGGGTTTAATATGTTTTGTGGTTGTTTTCCATTTGGATTTTTTTTGAATGGCCTCTTTGCCTCAAGCCTGAACCTTTAAAGGTTGATGTTAAAGAGTAATGATATCACCTTATCAAAATCTTCCCCTGGAGCTACTGCCAGATACAGGATTCCAGGCAGGACATATTATCGATGGGCCAGTACAGCTATTTTTCCCTTTGTTTTAATTGACCCTGAACTTAGCAGGCTTACACAATTTCTTAGCTAAATTTTAAACACTGAAAGAGGTGTTTTACATATTTTAAGAATTAAGTTTATATTTTCACCCTAGCCATCATCCTTAATACCGCCTTCAATTTAAATATTTAACAATATATTTTATTTTGATTAACTCAAAAGCACTAGTCCTCGATTTAAACATGTCAAGTAAAAATCTTGGAGAAATTACTTGCTTCAAATAGGAACTGAATTGTCAGTAACTATATTATGGCATTGTCTGTTATCACTGGAAAATGTCTTGCAAAATTCAGGCAAACCCTTAGTGAAAAGTGTGGTCTGTACCTTTTGTGGCCTAATCTTGAATCACCAACAGTGTGAGTCATGAGAATTGAAAGCCTTAGAATTCTATCAAGTGAATTATATGCTGGCAAAGCCATCACAGGGCTGCCTTTGGAATTTGACATTACTATTATGTTACTGGGCATGTTCTGTTTTCAAGCTCATGAAAATCAAAAGGGGAATATTTCTGGGAAAATTTCCTAAAGCTCTTGCCTCTGTGGGACTTTGCAATAATACAGCCACTATTTGACCATATGTTTCCTTTCACTGTTTTTGATAACTTTTCAGGGTTGGCTTCAGTTAGTGTTGATAAAACCCACTTGGTAACTGGTGGGGGTGCCTTGAAATCAGGGCCAGGAATTGACCTTCCCGATCGAGGCTGATTTTAAGTTGAACCCCGTGACTCTAGAATCTGCCATCAGCCTGGACACTGTTGAGAGTAAAATGGGTATTGTTTTTACATGGGAATACCCAGTGTAAACTAGGAAGGGGCAAACTGGGCAAATTAAGAATGGAGACTCCTAGAAAGTTAAATCAAAGCTGGATCCTGGTGGAAGAGGGAGTTAGCCAAATAAACGTAGAGACTTCCCCAGAAAGGCCAACAGTCGGACGGCTCAGATTTCTTTGCACATGCTATGTCTTCTGTGTGAAGAGTGGTGGTGGGCCTTTGATGCCTTGAGTGGAAGGGATTATATGTCCAGCGAAGGAATCAGATGTCAGCTTACTGACTCTCTTTCTACCTTCTTATTTAAAAAGAAAAAGTGATAAAGCCTAACCAAGTTCTTGCTTATGTTCTTGAGATAATCCGTAGGCCCAATGCATAGGCCCTTTTCACCTAGGTAACATACATATGTGTTAAAGATATTTTACATTTGTCATAATAGATTCAGAAAGACTGTTGACAACCCATGAAAACAACTGTTTTCCTCTGAGGACAAAATTAAAGAGTGTTGAATTTAATATATTGGTTTTAGAAGCATCTTAGTTTTAATTGCTAATATACTATTAGTGTATATTGCCAATATAAATTTATACATGTTTAAGGTTTTTTTTTTTTTTACTGCTTTAAATTCTTATGGAAAAATAAGGGGTCTAACAAACTATAGATTATTATTTTGAAAATCCCCATGTATTTAATTATTTTATGTAATGCAAGTTAACGTTATGAATTCTGCATAGAGTGGTGTGGTGAATCATTTTCCTTATAATTTTTTTAAATGCTAAATATTTGTTAAAAAGTCCAGTGGATGCAAGGGAAAAGTTCTTGTACTTGAAAATTACTAAACAGTTAAGATGATGAGGTAACCCCCCAAAAAGCAAAATAACAATTAGGTATTTCAATTATATTTTTTGACTGTAATAGAAAAGATATTCTAAGTGCAGATAGCATAGGTATAATCGTCAGAGGAATCACATGGTAATTGGATGTTTACAAAATGGGACTATGGAGCAGATATCATTTGACCTTTTACACAGGTCTTGAAAGATGCTTGAAAGGGGGGTGTAATTGTATTGGCAAGGAGGAAGGAAGGCTTAGGAAGGAAGATGTAGTGTCGGAAAGGCATTGACTATTGTGAATAAATTGGTCTTTTGCTTCCACAAGAAAGAATGGAAAAAGCAAAATTTCGAGGGCTATTAAAATGACCTTGTTTATATTTCTCCCTTCCTCTCTCCTTTCCCAAACACTTCACTGTGAAAGAAAACAGGTCTTTTCTGGTACTCATGTCGTACTGATTTTTCAGCCTCGTCATGCTGGGGGTTGTCAATAATTGATGATGAGCTATCTAGATTCAGTTCTTAAAAGGACAAAGCAAACCACTTTAGTGAACTGATTTTTTTAATCTGCTATGTGAATTGTTTGATATGCCTGCATAATTTATCAAGACCCTTCAGAATCTCTACGTCACCTGCTCCTCAGATCAGAAGGTGATTGTGGCTTTGGGTGGATATTAATCAGCCACAGCACTGCCTGGTCAGAAAGAGCAAGTGTCCTAGCCTTTTACCTCATGAGACCTTGAGTGTCCATTCAGCGTAGGTTCCAAGGGAACTGCATTTGGTGGACCGGAGTGGCCAGCATGCCTCAGGTGAGATGCGAAGTACAGTGGTTGACCTGTGTTCAGAAGCCTCTCTTTCTCATAGAATACCTAGTTGTTATGCACATGAGAACTTTTATTGTTACTCCCTTTTCCCCATCCTTTAAACATTTTATACCATAATGAGAAAATAACCGGAGATTACATGCCGGAGTTAGAAATTCATGGGCAAAATGTTTTTTAACTGAAAATAGCACAAATTTAATATGTACGTGTTCATTTTACTTTCTTTAAACATGAATGCTGGTTTAATTCATGAATGATCAAGTTATTGTTGGAAGATACTTTCTGTGTACCCTCGGAAGCAGAGATGGCTTTTTGATGATGAATGTGGCTGCCATCCTGAGCACTGTATATCTGGTCTTTTTCACAGTGGAACCTATTATCAAGAAAGCAAAAGCCCCGTAGAAATATGCACATGTGTTGTTAGGAGTTAACACCTCAGTAGAGTTTAGTCAAAGAGAATGTGGGAACAATACTCCAGGAATCCAGGAAAGACATTGATGGAGAGAAATGCTATTATTCCATGAAACACTAAAGGTGGGAGGTAAGCCAAAGAAAAATTTTTGTACTTTACAGATTTCTCCTAAATTTGGTCTTGCTCCAACATAATTATACAAGCTGCAGTTGCCAGAAACTAAGTATGAACAAAAATGGAAAAGACAAGATGTTTGTAGGGAAGATTATAGGCATCTGGGATAAGAAAGAAAGTCAATAAATATTCAATTGATATGAAATATAGCTAATTCTACAAATGTTTTCAGGCATTTATTGGAAAGGTGTTTCCTGTGGACTATATGTGCCCAATAGTAACTCTTCTTGAATCAACTTTTTATTTTGACTGAGTCTTAATCGTATATAAAAAATTAGAGCTTCCATTCTTAATGTTTTTCTAATATTTAGAAAAAAACAGAATCTTCTATAGGTGTATATCTGTTGGAACTATCTTTGAATATTTTTTATTCTATCAATTATTTGCAATCTATGAAGACTATTTATATGCAACGTTGATCCCATGTTTCCATGTTCTTAGTACTTGAAGCTATGCCTCTGCTGTACATGCTTCAAATATTTAGCAATATTAATGTGTAGCACTTTAAGGAATATAGCACTTAAGCTTTTGTGCTTCTTGTTTTTGAAATGATTTGATCAAAGAAGTTTTAAGGTTTGGTCTTTTCCAAAAACTGATTGTAGAAGTTTAGGGATCAAAATCACTCTTAACTAAAACAACTTAGAGGAAGGAACCTTTAACCCGAGGGGAAAAGTAAATTGCTGAAGTTTATTTCCTTGGGAGAAGAAATGTCAAAGATGAGTCTAATAGACTTTCCTATGTCAAATGCTTTTCTTCTGTGTATTTTCAAGTATCACAGCTTTCTTCGTTTCTTCTTCTTTTTTTTTTTTTTTAAAGTTGTATTTATTTCTGAGAGAGAGAGACAGCGTGAGCAGGGGTGGGTCAGAGAGAGAGGGAGACACAGAATCTGAAACAGGCTCCAGGCTGTGAGCTGGCTGTCAGCACAGAGCTCAACCTGGGACTCGAACACATGAACTGTGAGATCATGACCTGAGCTGAAGTCGGACGCCTGACCAACTGAGCCACCCAGCGCCCCACCATCATTTTCTTTTAATGAAACTGGTTATCCTGTGCATAATTCTGCTTTTATCCTTGTGAGAAAGAAAAGTTATGAAATTAGAGATGATGGCACTATTTTCTTTCTCAGTCAACCTTGGTTTTCAAGAAAATGTTTCCTTTAAAGCCCAGAACTTTCCAGGTAATCTACTAAGGTTATGATGACATAGAGGATAGATACAAGTGGAAAACAGTATTCTACATATGGATTACTTTTTTGCAAAGATGCAAAAAAGGATTAAAAACATTTTTATATAAATGTATGTCCATCTCTTTATTTGATAATATGTTTTGACCGGACAATAATATGAAAGCATTTGGGTTTCAAAGCTATCAACAAACCATTACTTTAAAAGATTTGGGTAAACCATTGATATGCTTTTTTGTATAAGTTCTATTATGTTTTAAGAAGCCAAGGTTAAATATCAGCATGAAAATTCCTTCTCTGCATTGATGTGACAATATCACTATCTTACTTAAAAGCATTCCTATCCTTTCAGGATAAAGGTCCGACTGTAGCAATGGCATATTAGACGTTAAACATTATCATCAAATTCTTATTGAAGAGCCTTAGGTCTGGTTTCAGCTCTCCAAGACATCCATATGCCTTGTGTAGAATAATATCCTTTCCTCATTTGTCTGCCTCACCAACTCTTACCCAGCCTATTCAGTACTTAGTCCATGAAACATATTTTTATATTGCCCACACTCTGATAGCTCCTGGTCAAACCTATACATTTCTTTGGTTTCTCACAGTTCTGTCTTTATAATTCTTTATCATATGTATAGTACAAGACCGTAGTTATTTATTTACATGATTTCCTCCTTTCAATGACACTAATTCCCTGAAAACAAGGGCCATGTAATTTTCATTGTTATTACCGAGGTAGGGCCCAGAACGGTGCCTGCATATTTTGGCTGCTCAGAAAATGGTTATTGAATGAATATTTGTGTTAAAAACATAGCTGCATATTATATAATGAAATTGAGCAGTGAGGTAGTATGAAATGATTTGAGGTAGAGCAAACATCAGATATCTAATTGTGTAAGGGTTGTGCAAACAGATTCTGTTGAACATAAAGGGAGGTATATTTTAGGTTATATGCCCCAGAGAGCAAATGGGTATATCAGTTTGCAGAATCTAAAATGGACTGGTGAGTGGTGCCTGGGTGGCTCAGTCAGTTGAGTGTCCACCTTTGGCTTACGTCATGATCTTATGGCTCATGTGTTTGAGCCCCATGTTCCAGTTCTGTGCTGACAGCATGGAGCCTGGATCTTGCTTCAGATTTTGTGTCTCCATTCCTCTCTCTCTCTGTTCATCCCCTGCTCGCTTGCACACACACACACACACACACACACACACACACACACTCTCTCTCTCTCCCTCTCTCAAAAATTAACATTAAAATTTTAAAAAATAAAGTGGATTGTTAAGTAGAATATACTCTTCTTGATGCCTGTATGAAAAGAAGTCAAAACACCTTTAATCTTTTGTGTTAAGGTGATTTGAAAATGATATAAAAAAAAGAGATACTCTGTGATTTTTAATATGCTTAATTTAAAAGTGTTTTTATTCTAAATAGTGCTAGAAGCTGTGTAATTTACAATTCTAATCTTGCTTTGTTTCCCATTTAACAACTTTATAGGAACATAATTGTGTATTTAAAATGTAAAAATTGATGTTTGACTTTAGTATATATCTATGAAATAATCACCACTTTCAAAATAGTGAATCTATTTAGGGGCACCTGGGTGGCTCAGTCAGTTAAGCATCTGCCTTTGGCTCAGGTTATGATCTCATGAGTTGTGGGTTCGAGCCCCATGTCCAACTCTGTGCTGACAGCTTGGAGCCTAGAGCCTGCTTCAGGTTCTGTGTCTCCCTCTATCTCCACCCTTCCCCCACTTGTACTCTGTCTCTCAAAAAATGAATAAATGTTTACAAATTTTTAAAAAAGTGAACCTATTTTTCACCCACAAAGATTCCTGTGCCCTGCCCCTCCCCTACCTATATCTTAGGCAGTGACCAAGATTGTCATGATAGATTAGTTTACATTTTCTAAAATTTCATATAATAAGAATCATACATTATATACTTTTTTGTCTGACTTCTCTCACTTAGGATAATTATTTTGAGATCAACCCATGTTTTAATGTGTATCAATAGTTTCTATTCATTGATGAGTAGTATTCCATTGTGTGTATATACCACAGCTGCTGATCTTTCATCTGCTGTTTCTAGATTTTTTTTTTTTAATGTTTTATTTATTTCTAGGAGAGAGAGAGACAGCGTGAGCAGGGGAGGGTCAGAGAGAGAGGGAGTCACAGACTCTGAAACAGGCTCCAGGCTCTGAGCTGGCAGTCAGCACAGAGCCCGACGCGGGGCTCGAACCCACGAACCGTGAGATCATGACCTAAGCGAAAGTCAGACGCTTAACCGACTAAGCCACCCAGGCGCCCTGTGCTGTTTCTAGATTTTGACTGTTAAAATAAAGCTGCTGTAAAAATTAGTGTAAACATATTTTAATTGAAATATATTCTCTTGGATAAATATCTTAGAGTGGAATGGCTGGATCATTTGGTAGATATATACTTTTTAAGAACCTAACAAACCATTTCAAATTGGATTTTTTATTTTACATTCCTTCCAGGAGTGTATGAGAGGTCTAGTTTTTCTACACCTTCAGTACTGATTTTCAGGATCCATCTTTTTAACTAAGGTATTCTAGTATGTATGTAGTGGTATCTAATTGTGATTTTAAATTGCATTTCTTTAATAACCAATGATGGTAAGCATATTTATTTTTGTTTATATACCATCCATATAACTTCCTTGGTGAACCATTTCTTCCAGTATTTTATGCAAGTTTCAAGTGGATTGCTGCTTTTCTTATTAATTTTTGAGTGTCCTTATATATTCTGATATAGGTCTTTAATATGATATAATAATTTTCTCCCACTCTCTGGCTTGTCTGCGTTTTTTTAACAATGTCTTTCTTTTTTTAAAATTTTTAATGTTTTTTATTTATTTCTGAGAGAGAGAGAGAGAGACCGCGTGAACAGGGGAGGGTCAGAGAGAGAGGGAGACACAGAATACAAAGCAGGCTCCAGGCTCTGAGGTGGCTGTCAGCACAGAGCCCAACATGGGGTTCAAACCCACGAACCCTGAGATCATGACCTGAGCTGAAGTTGGACACTTAACTGACTGAGCCACCCAGGCGACCCTTAAAAGTGTCTTTCTTATAGGAATTTATAGTTTTGCTGATCACCATTTTATCAATATGATTGTACCTAAAAAATCTTTGCCTAATCCAAAATTTTATCCTATGCTTTCCTTTAGAATTTTTGAAGGTTTAGGGTTTAGATTTAGGTCTGGAAGCCATAATAAGTTATATATAATGGGAAAAGATAGATCAAAGTTCATTTTCTTGCATATGGCTCTCCAGTTGTTCCAAAACCATTTGTTTAAAAGATTTTCCTACTGCCATGAAATTGCTTCTGTATCTTTGTGAGGGCTGTCCATATATGGTTGGTTTTATTTTTGGTCTCTCGATTCAGTTCAATTGATCAATGTGTTCTAAAACCTACCATCTTGGTTATCATAACTTTATAATACGCTCTGAAATCAGATAGTGTTAGTCCTCCAATTTGGTTCTAATGTTGTTTGGTTTTAATGTTGTTATGGTTATTCTAGGCTTTTTGTATTTAAACATGAGTTTTAAGTGATTTTTGTTAATTTCTCTAGAAAAGCCTGCTGCAATATTAATTGACATTGTGCTGAAACTATAGAGCCATTTGGGGAAACTGACATCGTAACATCGTATTGACACTTCCTACCCATGAACACAGGCTATGTCTCCATTTATTTGTATCCTCTTTAATTTTTCTGAAAAATGTTTTATAGTTTATAGCGTTTTTAACATTTTCCATCATATTTATTCCTAATAGTTGTATAAATTTTATCTATATCACATGGGATTATTAGCGTTTTATTTTTCAAGTGTTTGTTGCCAGTTTATGGGAATTCATGATTTTATATCCATCTTTTATTCTGCAATCTCGCTGAAGTCACTTAGTTCTAGTAACTCCTTTGTTGATACCATCTAATATTCTAGGTGGATGATCATGTTGTCTGTAAACAAAGACATTTTTACTTTTTTCCCTGATCTGGATGACTTTTATGTTTGTGTTGCCTAAAATCAATGCCTAATGACATGAGTACAAAGTTGAATAGAAATGGTGCAAGCATAAGATCCAAATTCATGGAAACAGAGAACTGATTGGTAGTTGCCTGAAGCACGGGGTAGAGGTTGGGCAAAATAGTGAAGTTGGTCAAAGGTACAAACTCCCAGTTATGAAATAAATATCATGTATATGTGATTACAATCTGGTGATCAGAGTTAATAATACTTTAACGTGTATTTGAAAGTTACTAAGAAAATAGAACTTAAAAGTTCTCATCACAAGAAAAAAATGTGCATGCATGTTGATGGATGTTAACTATACTTATTGTGGCAATCACCTAGCAATATATACAGATACTGAGTCATTATGTTTTATACTTGAAATTAAAATAGTATTATTTGTGAATTATGTCTCAAACAATGGTAAAAGTAGATGGACATTCTTGACTTTGATTTTAGGGAGAACGTATTCAGTTGTTTTTACCCCTGAGTGTGATGTTAGCTCTAGGGTTTTTTGTTTTGTTTGTTTTATAAACTCTGTTTTTTATCAGATCAAATAATTTCTTTTCTATTCCTACTTGAGAATTTTTATCAAGAGTTAACGCTGGATTTTATTAAATGCTTCTTCTGTATATACTGAGATGATCACATGCTTTTCCTGTTTTTAAGATTGTTAATCTAGTAGATTACATAGATTCACTTTAGAATTTTAAATCAACCTTGCATTCTTGTGATGAACCCAACTTGTCGTATCATATTATCCTTTTTATGTATCGTTGGATAGATTTGATTTGCTAAAAAAAAATTAGAGTTTTTATATCTGTGTTCATGAGGATATTGGTCCACAGTCTTACTTGAATGCCTTTACCAAGTTTGGGAATTGGAGTAATTTTGTCTTATGCTGTGTTGTTGTTGTTGTTGTTGTTGTTGTTGTTGTTTGTTTCTTTTTCTTTTTCCATAATGTTTGGTAGAATTGACCAGTGAAGCCACAGGGGCCTGAAAGTTTTTTGTTTTGTTTTGCTTTTTTTTAAATCAGTTTTTTAAAAATGTTTATTTATATTTGAGAGAGAGAGAGAGAGAGAGAGAAAGAACATGAGCAGGAGAAGGACAGGGAGAGAGGGAGACCTAGCATTTGAAGCAGGCTCAGGCTTTGAGCTATCAGCAGAGAACTTGAGAGGCTCGAACTCACAAGCTGGGAGATCATGACCTGAACTGAAGTCAGACACTTAACCAAATGAGCCACCCAGGTGCCTCTGCTTTCTCCAACCCCCGCCCCAACCCCATGAAAGGGTTTTTACTTAGAAATTTGATTTTTGAGATAGATATAGGGCTATTCGAGTTTTTTATTTCTTCTTGGGTGATTTTTAACAATACTGTTTTTAATGAAACTTCCCCCTTTCTTCTAGGTTGTCATATTTATTTGTTTAACATTGTTAATAATATTCTTTATTTTCCTTTCAAGACTGTAGAATTGATAGTGATGTGATCCATCATATTCCTAACATTAATAGCTTATGTCTTCATTCTTTTTTTTTTGATCAGTCAGGCGTGGTTGTGTTAATTTATTAATCTCGAGATATAGCTATTTAAAAAATTTCTATATTATTTTCTATTTCATTGACTTTAATTTTGATCTTTATCTTCTGTCTTCTTTTGTGTATTTGAGGTTTAATTAACTCTTTTTTGTTTCTTGAGGTGAAGGCTAGGATAATTGATTTACAATTTTTCTTCTTTTCCAACTTAGGTATTTAGTGCACAAAGAATTCCTTAAAAATAAATTAAGCAGGTGGGTTGATAGTAATGTTCTAGCCTGCTACATACTGACTGACTTTCTGTCTTATTTAATTAGTTATTGAGAGAGCATTATTGGAATCTTTGACTATAACTGTGGAATTTTCTATTTCTTTTTGCAGTACCATCAATTTTTGCTTCATATATTTTGAAGATCTGTGATTGGGTACATATTAATTTAGGGTTATAATGTCTTCAGACGAATTGCTTCTTTATTCATATGAAATGACCTTTTATTCCTTTGGTAATGTACTTTGTTCTTAAGTCTACATTGTGTGATACTGATATAACCATTCCTGCTTTCTTCTTCTTTATGTTAGCTTGTGGTATCTTTTTCCCAACCTTTTACCACTATACCTTTATATTTAAAGTGTGTTCTTTGTAGGAAACACATAGTTATATCTAACTTTTTATTTTTTATTTTTATCTAATATGACAAATTCTTTTGTGTTTTATTTTGGATAACTTCTGTTGTTCCATGTGTAAGTTTGTTAATCTTTTTTTTCCCCTCAGTATCTGATCTATCATAAATTTTATGTTGTGACTTTTTCATCTCAAATGCTATGGTACTCATTCTTAAGAATAATTTTGACTTTTTTTTTATCTTCTATGTTTCCACATAGATTTTAGAACATATGGAATACAGTTAAAATGACTGTTTTAATGCCCCTTTCTGGTCATTATTTTTCAATTATAGGTGAGTTTCTACCAATTGATTTTTCTCCTTATTGTAAGTTGTATTTTTGCCTTTTTGCAAGCCTGGTAATTTTTTAGTAGTTTTCAGACATTGCAGATTTTGAACTCTGGTTGGTGGGAATAGGCAGTATTCCCTGTCCAGTGTGAGTGCTGGGCACTATAACATCTCACTCTTTTGGGAGTTCTTTCCTTGGTCTTGTAGTACTTTCTTGCAGTGATTAGTTGAACACTCAGATAGGAGCTCAGCAGGTTTCCAGAGCTCTCTCTGCAGCTCTGTCCTCTTATCAAACTCAAAGTCTAGCTACTGTTTTCAACCCAGACTCTCAGCTCCATGTCTTCAACTTGTGAAGTCCACTGGGCTTTGTTTGGGTTTTCACTCCCTTCATCATGGCCTGATAAAACAGACCCCAAATTTCTTACCCTAGAAGAATTTATTGCTCAGTCATGTTCCACATGGGCTGAAGGTCTCTGCTGTAGGTGTGTTTTTCATTCCAGTATCTGCATGAAAGAAGTCAGTAGGACAAACAATTTTCATGGTAGAAGGAAAATCTAAGGCAACTAGACCAATAAAGCCATGGCATTTGAAGCTACTTATTTTTGGAGTCATGTGTTATATCCCATTGGAAAAACTAATCTCAGTAGAGAGAAGAGTACTTCTCCCACAGGGGCATTACAAATCACATGGAATAAGAGAGATTATATCATTTTTGTATAGGAAAAGGAAAAGCAAGTAGTTAAAGGCAGCAATAGAATCTATGCTATTCATGTTCTGCTCTCTAAAATATGGAAGTGGTATATACAATGAATAGCAGTAGGATTTTTTCTGTATAGCATTTTAAACATACTGAAACAGCATCAAATACTTTTTATTTCACACTTACTTGTCTCTTCAGTAGAAACCTTTTTAAAATTATCTGAACAAAGAGATTATATATAGGTTAAATTAAACGTTCCAAGAATGAGTGGATTAAAATCAGAATTGTTGGCTAAATCTACACTACAGTCTTGACCTAGAGCAGTAGGCTAGCAAGACCAGCTCTGGAGCCAGATTTGAGTTTAAATCTTTATTTTTCTGCTTTATTCTTTATTTAGCAACTGGGGAAACAGGTATGTAATTTAACTTCCCTGAGGCTGTTCCCTTATGTATGTAAAGGGATAATAATAATATCTGTGTCAAGGAGTTGATATGACTAATATAGGAGTTAAGATATTCAAAGCACTTAGTACCTAGTACAGAATAAGTACTGGACACGTATTTACTCATATTACTACAAAATGAAATATTATATTTTTATATATTTTATTATTTATGATAGTTTTATCCATAACTATTTTTAAATTATATGTTTAATATATAAAATAACTTAAAAAATAAATTATATGAATAAAATGTATATATAAGTAATACATATTTGTAAAATTGTAAATAATATGTATTCCCCTGGGATACAAGGTTCTCCAGTTATAGCAAACTTTTTCTTTAAATTTCTTTCTTTCTTTATTTATTCATTTATTCATTCATTCAGAAAGAGAAAGAGAGAGACAGAGAGAGAGTGAGCAAGCAAGCCTGAGCTAGGGAGGGTCAGAGACAGGAATAGAGAGAGAATTCCAAGCAGGCTCCCCACTATCAACATGGAGTCCAATGTGGAGCTCAAACCCATGAACCATGAGATCATGACCTGAGCTGAAACTAAGAGTCTGATGCTTAACTGATTGAGGCACGCAGGCACCCCTATCAAACTTTCTTGTATCTTATTTTGGGCATAATATATAAGTTAATGATGAAACATGGTATTTGGGCAGCCTTCTGTTGACTAGAATTAGAATAGGATAGAAGTAATGTTGATTTTGATTAGCTTTAAAGCAATATGAGATTAATAAACTAAGTGTACTGTTTATGAATATTTCTGAAATTCTTAGAAAAATTTCATAAATAACATGTCACTTATCTCTTTGTAATACTTGATTTTCAGTGTTCTTTTTTCATATTCATACCTTGCATTTTGGATGTGTGTGTGTGTGTGTGAGAGAGAGAGAGAGAGAGAGGAGAGAGAAAGAGATCAAGTTTGTTTATCATGAATGAAAGGATAGACAGTGATGAAAGTGCATTTAGTAAGCACTGAACCATGTGGCTGACACTCTACTGGTTGTATTTGTAGATATTAAGTCATTTTCACAAGAGAGATACATAAAATTGTAATCAGTCTTTTGATTTCACCATTTATAAGACAGCAAGTTAGAAACAATCAAACAGTAGTTTGAGGATGTACTTGTGGTTCATGTTTTAAACCCTCTGAATAAATAAAAAGGCTTAAACTGTTTCTTATTGCAAATATCTGTAAACATAGGATATCTGTATTCTGATAACTTGGAAGAAATGAACTGTCATTGTTGGATGACAAAAGTGCATGACCCCAGATGAATCTCAGAGTCTCCCTGAGAACCTTTCTCTTCTAAATGGCCATCACCACTGACATGAACTGCCTAAAGAGTCATCATTTATCCTGTTTTGGCACTTTCTTTTCTTTTTTAATTTTTTTCTTAATGTTTATTTATTTTTGAGAGAGACAGAGCATGAGTTTGGGAGGGGCAGAGAGAGAGAGGGAGATACAGAATCTGAAGTAGGCTCCAGTCTCTGAGCTGTCAGCTCAGAGCCTGACATGGGGTTTGAACCCACGAACGGTGAGATCATGACCTGAGCTGAAGTTGGACGCTTTATTGACTGAGCCACCAAGGTGCCCCTGTTTGGGCATTTTCAAACTGGCTACATGAATTGCAAGCATAACAACCTTTTCAAAATGCAAATTTGATTGTTACTTCTAATGGTTAAACATTTCAAAAATTTCTTATCTCCTCTTTCTTTCCATAAAGATAAAAAAAATCTTAAAAGGGGGATTAGGGTACTCCAGAGTGTGTGCGTGCACACACATGCATGAATGAAAAAATATATTAAAATACATTGTCTACTGGGATTATAGATATTGAGTAGTCCAGAACCGGGAGATGACAGTGAAAATTCCCATCAAAGTCTGAGTCCAAGAAACAGGAGAGCTGATAGTGGAAATTCAAGTTCTAGTCCAGTCTGAAGGCAGGACAAGATTGCTTTCCTAACTCATGGACAGTCAGGCAGAAGGGGCAATTTTTTCTTAGTCCAGTTCAGTTGTTTGGATGAGACCTACCCATAATGAGGAGGGAAATCTGCTTTACTCAGTCTACCATTCAGAAGTTAATCTCATTCAGAAACACCCTCACAGACATACCTTTAATAATATCAAACCACATGTCAGGACACCAATATCCTGGCACTCTGTGGCCCAGTCAACTTGATGTATAAAATTAATTACCATAATAGGCTCCTAAGTGCTGTGTTTTGCACTTCTGTCTGACTTTCCGTCTCATCTTAAATAAGTCCACCCTCTGTCCTGTGTGTCCATGCTAAGTAGCCTCCCTTTTCTCCTTCCATTTCAGACTAGGCTTCAGCTCTAGTCTTCCCCTCCCTTAACCTTTTCACTTGAATAAGGAAAATGTTTTTCCCAGGCCTCAGTTTGCTCACTCGTAAGATGAGAACATCGGATAGAATGATTTCTGAAGTCTTTCATAGTCTATAACGTTATGACAATTTAAAATTGATTACTCATGTTTTCTGACAGTAATTCCATTTTACATGCGTTTGTTTCTTTACAACATGTACAAAGTAAGTCTTAGCCGTTAGTAAATTAAAATTCCAATAATTTCTTAGTTTAAAGCTAAAAGAAATTACTCATTATCTATAATAGATTTTTTAATAGTTTATTGTCAAGTTGGTTTCCATATAACACCCAGTGCTCATCCCCACAAGTGCCCTACTCCATGCCTATCATCCCCCTATAATAGATTTTTTTTAATCAAAATATTGATTTTGAGAGAGAGAGTTTGTGTGCATGGGAGGTAAGGGCAGAGATAGAGGGAGAGAAAGAATCTTAAGCAGCTCTACACCTTCAGTGCAGAGCCCAACATGGGGCTCAGTCTCACAAACTGTGAGATTGTGACCTGGGCTCAATTCAAGAGTTGGATGCTTAGCTGACTGAGCTACCCAGGTGCCCCCAAATTACTTATCTAATATAAAACTTTTATTTTTCTGAAATCTTGTTATTTACAGTTCTCCTAAGCAATTAAGTTTCCTGCTCCACTGGCTGAAACTTCCTACTGACCAATCATGTAATTATGTGGACAGTAGGATTTTCAGAAAGAATGCACTTTTAGTTCTTTGATTTCCATGAATACGAGCTCTCCCTTCATGACATTTCTCTTAATGGAAGATAAAATCCAATTAGGAAAATTCTAGATAGTAGACTTTTAAAACTGTCTCCCTCATCTATAAGATGGAAATAATAAGAGTAACATCATAGAAATGTTGGAAAGATTAAGATATCATTCTCAATATAGTACTTAAAATATCGTAGATACCCCACAATTATTATTATGGGAATTGATGGCTTGCAGCCAAAAGTAAACACACAGAAACAACACGTCAACAAATTACACGTAAAAAAATCTCTTAAGACTAAATTTAAGAAGCTTTCTAATCAAATACTTTCCTTTTTATAAATAAAGCCAGTTCTGTGAAGATGAAACGGCTTACAGAAGATAGATCCTGACAAGACAATACGATTTAGGTCTCCTCAATTTACGTGTCATGCTCTACTTGTAAGTTGCCTGAAGATAGTTCCCAGAGCAGAAGACAAGCTCATTTTAGAGAAATGAGATTGGGTTGCTTTGACATTGATTCTGATTATCTTCTCCATTAGCCCCAATTACCTGGATACTGACTTTTAATGGGCAAATCAGAAATAATATTTTCTAGAATTTGATGAAGTACTGTGTATCATGGTTTTTACTGGCTATAACAAGATTGATTTTTTTCCCTTAAAATTGTTATTACCACTGCAACATTAATTCAAATGAAATAAGGTTTTTCATGTTTCATGTGAATAAATATTTCCTTTTTCAATTGCAACATGGCTCGAATACCTATTCCTTAAAGCATAATAATTGGTGAGACTTTCCTTATCTTCTGATCAATATTCAGTTCTCTTCTGCTGAAAACCCTTGAAGCACAAATCATCCTTCCTTCACTTACAAGATAGTAATTATATTAAAATTATATCAATAATCTTTAATGGGATGTTTGCTTTACTTAAGGCTCACCTGTTTGTGATGATATATTTCATTAATTCATATCTTTACAACTGCCAAACTATATATATTATTTGGTTCCCCTGCACTACTGCTGCAGTGCAAAGCACATGACTTAAATTTTTTTCAATGTTTTAATTATTTCTGAGAGAGAGAGGTGAGAGAGAGAGAGAGAGAGAGAGGGAGAGAGACAGACAGCATGAGCAGGGGAGGGTCAGAGAGAGAGGGAGACACAGAATCTGAAACAGGCTCCAGGCTCTGAGCTAGCTGTCAACGCAGAGCCCGATGTGGGGCCTGAACCCATGAACCATGAGATCATGACCTGAGCCGAAGTGAGATAATTAACTGACTGAGCCACCCAGGCGCCCCACACATGACTTTTTAGATAGGAAAAATCCAAGGACTCATACTGTACCCTTTGCTTTGAGAGCTCTGTGTAACCTGTGGAAGATTGTGTGGAAGTGATTCAGTGAGAATCAGTGGAGTGAGCTAAGAAGGGACTTCTCTTGAACACTAACAGGGGCTTTATCTTATTCCTCACTGAGGAATAATAATCAGGGCTCCTTTGTGGGTTAGCAGCCTTGAGCTCTGGGATAAGAAGACGACAGATAAGTATTGAGAGTATTCAGAACACAAGTTATAGACTGAATAGGGATTTTAAAAAATATTCTGATGTTTGAGGTTGTTGTATGATTGGTTTCAGGAGAAAGCAGATATGCAAGACAGCTGTCAATGGCACGGTGACAAACAAAGATAATATGGAGAAGTCAGAAAAGGTGGAAAATGGTTAATTTGAAAACTTGGCTGGGAGATCTTTGTGAGGTTGTCACAAAGGAACCTTTGTGGAACCTAGAGGAAGAATACGGAATAGGATTCATGTGATTTTTTTTTTTTTAATGCATACTGTGAATTATGAAATGGGAGTTGATGTAACAGATGAAACTATATAATAAATAGGTGAGAATATTACTGACTTGAGTGAAGGGAGTTACTCCATTGAAGAAGGACAGTGTGTTAAGAGTGCTGAATCCTTCATGATACACGTTTAATATTGAGGTGATTACAAGAGCCATTGTGAAACAGCAGGAATGATGTTTATTTTCTATGTTTATATTGTAGGGTATATTCTAATTTGTTGTACTGTATAATCTTATTAACATGCATCAGCATTTCTCAGTTACAATCTTATGCTTTATTATAAATAATGACAAAGATGAATTAGTTTCTTGAACTCAAGTGGTTAGCAACGGCTCTTCCTTTTCATTCTCTCAGCTTTGAGGAGAGGTGGTAAGATTGATAGTTTGCTCCAGCATTGGAGAATGGAATGAAAGGAGACTGACATAGCCAAATAAAGCATTGCTAGTACCATGTTACTCATTTAAGTGAGTACATTTGTGCCACCAAAAGTTAAAGCGTTTATTAATATCACCTAATTCTAGGACTGTGGCTGTAGCTAACCTTTTATGACCTTAAGGAACTTCTTATATTGGAGCTATAAATGATCATTAGATACTGTACTCTAAGAATTCCTTCCTCTTGACCTATCTAGTCACTAATGCCTCTCATTCATCTTTTTCAACCCTTGCCAAGTGGCTGGATGTAAGTAAATAAGATAGATGAATTGATAGACATAAGAGTGAATAAATGCTGTTGTCTTCTTCAAGATTATTTTGGTTTACAAGGAATGGATCCCAAATTGAGATGATCTAAGTCAAAAGGTAACTGGAAATGTTATTAGAACAACTTGAAATATCAAAGGAAACATTAAAAAAGTAAAGCCTTAGGAAGGAAGGAAACCAGAGTATCTCTGGTGGTTGACTCTTCATCACCTGCCTCCAGTGTAATGTCTTCAGTGTGTTTGCACATCAAAGGCATGTTTCCTGCTGAGTCCTTTGCTGTCTCTGACGATTGGCTAGCTCCAGGAAGGACAGTTTCTCCCCATTTAGAAAGCGTTTATAAAATGTTTAAAGCACCAGAATATATATCATCAAATAAAAAAATAGGTATGCAGTACCTGAATGTAGAGTCTACTGCATCCAAAGACGGTAGAGAATAGTAGAGAAGGTAGGGTAAGCACAACGCTTTCTTTACCACTTTAGCCAGGATAGTCACCAGCTTTGCTTACATTTCCTTTTCAAGAGCTGGCCATGTGGACACACCTTGATGCAAAAGAGGCTGGGAATTGTAGTCCATGGCTGAGGAGCCCATTTCCAGCAGCAAATCTACACCCTGGAAGCGGGGGCAGGAATCTTGGAATCTTGGGTAGGCCCCTCCATGCCTCATTAGCCTTTGATCTTTCTTGAAAACAGAGTGTTCTTTTATTGGGTATTTTGTTCGGTTTTCCTTTTGCCTGGAACACCTTTCTCAGACCTCTGCACGGTTCATTTCTTCACTTCATTCTTGTCTTTATTCAAACATCACCTATTCAGAGTGGCTTTCCTGACCACCCACTGTATCTTACCAGCAGCTGACTCTAACCGGTGCCACAGCATAGCTTATTTTCTCTGTCATTAGAAGAAAGTAAGCTCCATGATTACAGAGATGTCCTAATTTACAGGAATATGCTGTATCCTCATTGCTGTAACCAGTGTCTGGTAAATTCTAGGAGCTGAACATAATTAATTTAGGGCTTTGGAAATTTATAAAACAATGATTATTTCTGAACAAGAAAGGAAGTATCAACTTTTGGAGTAAATA
Organism: Hyaena hyaena; assembly: GCF_003009895.1. Classification (NCBI taxonomy): domain Eukaryota; kingdom Metazoa; phylum Chordata; class Mammalia; order Carnivora; family Hyaenidae; genus Hyaena; species Hyaena hyaena. Next base: position 1,950,141 of record NW_024080648.1, read on the forward strand.
TGTAAGGGTTGATATAGCCTCCAGAAGTGGGAAAGGACATGCTATTTTCAGACTGTATAAGTGGATTCAGAGAAGACGCCATTTAGGACTGTGGAAATTATTTTCCATGAAAGTCGTAAAATAACTGGTAATAAGTAAAATAAGTAGTAATAAAATATTTTTGATCAGGAGATGACATAGTTTCACTTATTATTAAGAAAGATAACAGGACACCTGGGTGGATCGGTAAGTTGAGCCCAAATCTCGATTTCAGCTCAGATTGTGATCCCAGGGTACTGAGATTGAGCCCCGAGTGAAGTTCTGCTCTGAGTGTGAAGCCTGGTTAAGATTCTCTCTCCCTCTGTTCCCCCCGACTCGTGTGCACACACTTTCTCTCTCTCTCTCTCACAGTAAAAATTAAAATAGAAAGGAAGATAATTATGAGTGTGGTTTGAATGCAGAGAGGGAGAGAGGGGAGACTAGGAGCAAGAAGACCCGGAAGTTGTATGGAAAAGGGAAGCAAAATGTAATGTAACACCTAAATTTTTCAGAGCACTGAGGATTGAATAATGATCTCTGTCTTAAAGTGGTCTCACAATAGTGTGCGTCATAGGCTTTATTTCTCATCATTTTACAGGTGAGAATAACAAATTTCAGAAGATCAATAACTTGCAACCTCCATAAGATTATAGAGTTGATAATTGGCTCACATAATTTGTGTGCCTTCAATTGAATTTTTGTTAGTAGGTTATCATAGTAAGTAGGGCAGTAGACCCTTCTGAGGTTGAGAGGACTTACTTACCAGTGTTAATTGATGGTGGGCTGAGAGGTGAAGTGTGAAGGGAGGTAGTGAAGAGGATAGACCTATGAGTGAATGCCACTTGACATTCATCAAGATAGAAGGCTTAAGGAGAATCGATTTACCAAGGGAGGTGGGATGGTTTTAGCTGCTTTGCTTTGTGTCCTAAGTGTTGGGTAATTTATTTGGTGTTAATATATAGCAAATCATTGAAAATTTGGTTTTAACTCTTAATTTACAGATAAGGATTGATTAGTAGCTTTTATTCTGCAATACTTACTTTTACAAATTCTTATTTTTAAGATTTTGACGTTAATATTTTTACTAAAAAAAAAAAACATTTTCCAACACTGGACACGCAAAAATTACTCGCCACTGGACCATGAATCCATGGCCTTTGGCCTTAGCAGTGTGAATCCGTGCACACAGTCAGCTTTACCAAGAATCACGGAGATTCTGTTGTGAGGCCAAGCACAGACTGGCTGAAGAACAGCAAACATAAGTCATGATAAATGGTAGGATATCAAATTAGAGCAGGTGTCCTGCAGGAAGCCTCAAGGATTGGGACTGAGCCTTATTTAACACTCACATTAATGATCTGGAAACACAGGTAAGCAGTATGTCAAGCTTGGAGAGATGCTGTAAAAAGCAGAGGGGGATGCAGTAACCTGGAGACATCTTGAATTCCAAAATACAGTCTCGTTTCAAGTGGATGGGGAGAAAACAGTTACATAATTTGGAGCTATATTTAATTAGATTTTTATAGCGAGAAGGTAAGGAACAAAATATATGAAGTGTCATCATTTGGATTAATACATTTCAACTTTTATACAGAAACCACAAAGAAATAATAGTATTTATTTGTAACTCTAGTGTAGAAGGGGTCAGCTTAGTCAGGAAATGACAGGCTTCAGTTTCCATAGGCTCTGTCTAGTTGCTGGATCATCAAGAGTCAAAATCAGGAGTCGAACACTCAACCGATTGAGACACCCAGGTGCCCCACGGTGGCAACCCATTCAAAGAAATACTGGAGTGCTCTAAGAAAAGTCAATTTTTAGCACATCTCTTAGCAACCTTATTTATTTGATCAGATATGGCAACACACTATTTAGGAGGAAAGGGCAACATTTTGAGTCTTTCAACTTCATATTACTTTTCTAAGACTTGCTTTGGAATCATCTGCAGAGTTGCCTCTGAAATCTCCAAGGGCAGCTGGAAGTGGGGGCTGAGTTAAGGAAGAGAATTATTTTTATCTGTTTTGTTAGTGTAGTTCTTCTGATGGTGCTGCTAAAAAAACAGGAAGGCGAGGACCTTATCTTGCAGGGGATATACTTGTGGGCCCCATGGGGACAAAACAGCTTGTCCAAGCTCCTGTGTGTTATAACTGGCAGCGATAAGTTAGAATCCAGGTCTTCAGACTACCTAATTCTGTGTGCTTTCCACTTTATCAAAGAAAATATGAGCTGCAAATACTCTTTTTGCTTCCCTATATTTTTCAGCTCTTTACAATTTTGGGGGACCACATGACAAAGTTGTGTCAATAATATTTGAGCAGAAATTTGTGTACTTTATTTCTAGACTGAGACCTTGAAAGGCCCATAAAAGTCTCCAGTTTCTCTCTTCCACTTGCTGTGAGGAATAACATCTTTACAGATGGGGAATTCTTTGGCAGCCTGAATCCCTGAGCAGCTATGTGCGGGCGACACCTCGTTCAGTGTGTGATGAATATGTATCATGAGTGAAAAATAAACCTGTATTGAGCTTTGGGATTGATTGGTTAATTCTGTATTATCTAGCCTATTTTGATTGACACAATATGAGTAACCAAAACAGGTTTTACAAAGAAAGAAGTAAAATGGCCCTTAACGTTGCAAATAAAATGGTTAAACTCAAACATTGTAAAGCTTTGACACAACTTAAATACAGGAAATCTATCTGAGTAAAGATTACTTATTGAAGTTTAAGAATTTCTTTAAAAAGGACCTAGTTCTATAAAATGCCAATAATTATGGACATGACTTAAGAGTCACAAATCATGAAAATATCTAAAGCCTTTCTCAACTTATTTATATTTTCATTCTTACTACAGGTAGTATACTTGCTTTCATTTGTCCTATTTCCAAATAAAACACAATTTTACTATTTTGGAAGGTATTGAATAAGGCTTTGACCATTTTCAAAGTAACCTTCACAGTATTGTCAGGTGAGCCTAAAAATATTTTTTCTCACCTCTTTTCCCAAATGATTAACTTTTAATTTTTATAGGCATTCTTGAAGAAGATGATCTGCCCACTTCAGTTAATTTAATAACCCCCCCCCCCCCCCCCCCCCCCCCCCCCCCCCCCCCCCCCCCCCCCCCCCCCCCCCCCCCCCCCCCCCCCCCCCCCCCCACAAATCATCCCAGGCTCTACTGTTCTACTGTGTCGTCTTTTCCTCCTGGACTTCAACACTTCTACTCACCTTTCCTCTTTGGAGTTTATTCCACTTCTTCAACCTCTTTTGATACTTAATTCCTGAAGACTGAAATGCACCTGCCTGAGGAAACCCCTTTTTTCTCCATCTACAGACACATTCACTTTTTGTAGTTTATTCATGTGAACTGAGAATCAAATGAAAGCCTCAGGTTTTGAGAGTATTCTCCTGTTCAAATCATGCACTAAAATGTTAAGTCAGATCATCATTGACCAGGATGTCAATTCACAGAAGTGCTCAGAAATTTCAACCTCATGTTTCTTGTATCTGTACCAAATGGTCAGAAACATTCATGCTTCAAGCGGTTGTCCGCAGGAGAGGCACTGCCATAGATTGGTATGTTTGGCCCTTTCAAGATTTTCATAAAATATGAGGCTGAGTGCCTTTAGATGGAATTTTCCCTCTCCAGTTAGCTTCAGCCTCCGCTGCTAAAAGCCACCACCATTCCTGCAGCCATTTCTCTCATATGGGACATTCTGTATCAAAGGGATACCACTTTGTGGATCTGCCTAAACTCACACCACTGCGTATTGTTTCATGGTTATTGACGTAAGATCATGATACTTCAGTGTATTAATTTACTTTTTATTTATTTATTTTTAAAAATATATCCAGGTTAGTTAGCATATAGTGCAACAATGATTTCAGGAGTAGATTGCTTAATGCTCCTTACCCATTTAGCCCATCCCCCCTCCCACAATCCCTCCAGTAACCTTCTGTTTGTTCTCCATAATTAAGAGTCTCTTATGTTTCATCCCCCTCCCTGTTTTTATATTACTTTTGCTTCCCTTCCCTTATGTTCATCTGTTTTGTATCTTAACATTCTCATATGAGTGAAGTCATGATATTTGTCTTTCTGACTGACTCATTTCACTTAGCATAATACCCTCTAGTTCCATCCATGTGGTTGCAAATGGAAATATTTCATTCTTTTTGATTGCTGAGAGTAACACTCCATTATATATATATGTCACATCATCTTTCTCCATTCATCCATTGATGGACATTTGGGCTCTTTCCATACTTTGGCTATTGTTGATAGTGCTGCTATAAACATTGCGGTGCATGTGCCCCTTTGAAACAGCACACCTGTATCCCTTGGATAAATACCTAGTAGTGCGTTTGCTGTGTTGTAGGGTAGTTCTACTTTTAATTTTTTGAGGAACCTCCATACTGTTTTCCAGAGTGCCTGCACCAATTTGCATTCCCACCAGCAGTGTAAAAGAGATCCTCTCTCTCAGCATCCTCGCCAACATCTGTTGTTGCCTGCGTTGTTAATGTTAGCCATTCTGACAGGTATGACGTGGTATCTCATTGTGACTTTGGTTTGTATTTCCCTGATGATGAGTGATATTGAGCATATTTTCATGTGTCGGTTGGCCATCTGGATGTCTCCCTTGGGGGGGAGAAGGGTCTATTCATGTCTTTTGCCCATTTCTTCACTGAATTATTTGTTTTACGGGTTTTGAGTTTGATAAGTTCCTTATAGATACCAACCCTTTATCTGTTATGTTATTTGCAAATATCTTCTTCCATTCTGTTGGTTGCCTTTTAATTTTGCTGATTGCTTCCTTTGCTATGCAGAAACTTTTTATTTTGATGAGGTCCCGATAGTTTACTTTTGCTTTTAACTTCCCTTGCCTCTGGAGATGTGTTGAATAAGAAGTTGCCATGGCCAAGATCAAAGAGGCTTTTGCTTGCTTTCTCCTTGAGGATTTTTGATGGCTTCCATTCTTACATTTAAGTCTTTTATCCATTTTGAGTTTATTTTTATGTACGGTGTAAGAAAGTGACCCAGGTTCATTTTTCTGCATGTTGCTGTCCAGTTTTCCCAGCACCACTTGCTGAAAAGACTGTCTTTGTTTGATTGACTATTCATTCCTTCTTTGTTATAGATTAGTTGGCCATACATTTGTGGTCCATTTCTGGGTTCTCTTGTCTGTTCCATTGATCTTAGTGTATGTTTCTGTGCTAGTATAATATTATCCTGATGATTACAGCTTTTTAATATAGCTTGAAGTCTGGGATTGTGATATCTCCTGCTTTGCTTTTATTTTTCAAGAGTGCTTTGGCTATTCAGGGTCTTTTCTGGATCCATACAAATTTTAGGATTGTTTTTTCTAGCTCTATGAAGAATGTTGATGTTATAATGATGGGTATTGCATTAAATATGTAGATTGCTTTTGGTAGTATTGACATTTTTAACAATATTTTTTATTATTATGAGCATGGAATATTTTTCCATTTTAGTTTTGCATCTTCAATTTCTTTCATATGCTTTCTATAGTTTTCAGTATATAGGTTTTTCACCTCTTTGGTTAGATTTATTCCTAGGTATCTTAGGTTTTTGGTGCAATTATAAATGGGATCGATTCCTTGATTTCTCTTTCTGTTGCTTCATTGTTGATGTATAGGAATGCAATTGATTTCTGTGCATTGATTTTATATCCTGCCACTTTGCTGAATTCAGTTCTAGCAATTTTGGGGTGGAATCTTTTGGGTTTCCCATATAGAGTATCATGTCATCTGCAAAGAGTGAAAGTTTGACCTCCTGCTGGCTGATTTGGATGCCTTTTATTTCTTTGTGTTGTTTGATTGCTGAGGCTAAGACTTCCAATACTATATTGAATAACAGTGGTGAGAGTGGACATCCTTCTCAGGTTTTCCCCCTTGAGGATGATATTAGCATTGGGGCTTTCATATGTGGCTTTTATGATCTCGAAGTATGATTCTTCTGTCCCTACTTTCTTGATAGTTTTTATCAAGAAGGGATGCTGTGTTTTGTCACATTGCTTTCTCTGCATCTATTGAGAGGATCATGTGGTTCTTGTCCTTTCTTTTATTAATGTGATGAATCACATTGGTTGTTTTGTGGATATTGAGCCAGCCCTGCATCTCAGGTATAAGTCCCACTTGGTCATGGTGAATGATTTTTTAATGTATTGTTGGATCCCATTGCTAATATCTTGGGGAGGATTTTTGCATCCATGTTCATCAGGGAAATTGGTCTATAGTTCTCCTTTTTAGTGGGGGTCTTTTTGTGGTTTTGGAATCAAGATAATGCTGGCTTCATAGAAAGAGTTTGGAAGTTTTCCTTCTATTTCTATTTTTTGAAATGGCTTAAAGAGAATAGGTGTTAATTCTTCCTTAATTGTTTGGTAGAATTCTCCTGGAAATCCATCTGGTCCTGGACTCTTGTTTTTTGGGAAATTTCGATTACTAATTCAGTTTCTTTACTGGTTATGGGTCTGTTCAAATTTTCTATTTCTTCCTGTTTTCATTTTGGTAGATTTTATGTTTCTAGGAATTTTTCCATTTCTCCAGATTGCCCATTTTATTGGTGTATAATTGCTCCTAAAATTCTCTTATTATTGTTTCTGTTTATTCTGCATTGGTTGTGATCTCATCTTTCACTTTGATTTTATCTATTTGGGTCCTTTCCTTTTTATTTTTGATCAAACTGGCTAGTGGTTTATCAATTTTTTTTAATTCTTTCAAAGAACCAGCTTCTGGTTTTATTGATCTGTTCTACTGTTTTTTTCTTTTTAGATTTTGATGGCATTGATCTCTGCTCTAATCTTTACTATTTTCTGCCTTCTGCTGGTTTTTGGTTTTTATTTGCTGTTCTCTTTCCAACTCTTAAAGTATGAGGTTAGGTCGTGTATCTGAGACCTTTCTTCCTTCTACAGGAAGGCCTGGATTGCTATATACTTTCCTCTTGTGACCACCTTTGTGCATCCCAGGGGTTTGGGGCTGTGGTGTTATAAGTTTCATTGACTTCCATGTACTTTTTAATTTCCTCTTCTTAGTTAGCTCATTCATTCTTTAGTAGGATGTTCTTTAGTCTCCAAGTATTTGTTACCTTTCCAATTTTTTTTATGGTTGATTTCGAGTTTCATAGTGTTGTGGTCAGAAAATATGCTTGGTATGATCTTCATCTTTTTGTAATTCTTGAGGGAGGGCTGATTTGTGACCCAGTGTGTGATCTACTCTGGAGAATATACATACTCAAGAAGCATGTATATTCCACTGCTTTAGGATGAAATGTTCTGAATATACCTGTTAAGTCCATCCAGTCCAGTGTGTCATTCAAAGCCATTATCTCCATATTGATTTTCCGTTTAGATGACCTGTCCATTGCTGTAGGTAGGGTGTTGAAGTCCCCTACTATTATGGAAGTATTATCATGAATGTCTTTATGATTGTGACTAATTGATTTATATATTTGGGTGCTCTTACATTTGGAGCATAAATGTTTCTAATTGTTAGGTCTTCTTAGTGGATAGACCCCTTAATTATGATATAATTCCCTTCTTCATCTCTTGTTATAGTCTTTATTTTAAAGACTAAATTGTCTGATATAAATATGGAAAAACAGCTTTCTTTTGATAACAATTAGCATGATAGATGGTTCTCTATCCCCTTACTTTCAATCTGAAGGTGTCTTTAGGTCTAAAGTGGGTCTCTTGTAAACAGTGTATAGATGGATCTTGTTTTCTTACCCATTCTGTTACCCTATGTCTTTTGACTGGAGCTTAATTTACTTTTAAAACTTGAATACGTTAACAATACATAATTTTCTCTAATAGAAAAATATTCTTTTCTGTATAAATAGGCTATGTTTACTTAAGAATAATTCATGTTTTAGGTTCTGCCATGTTTCTAGATATAAAAAAGATAAGTGGAAGCATCCCTATATAGGAATACCATGAAAAGAAATTGGAAAATCAAACTAAGGAAAGCCATATAGATTTTTTTTTAAATTCACAATATTTGAATTATTTATGTACATTTTTTTTTTTTTTTACTTTTTGAGATTTTAGAGTTTAAACGGAACTACTTTTTAGGTAACATGCCTATTAGAAAAACTTAGTATTTGAAGGGTTAGATTAATGAGTTATTTACATCTCTATAATGTTCATTATCATATTGTATTGAAGCATGATATGAATAGGAAAGTACACCAATTGTAATCTTACAGCTCGGTGAATTTTCACGAGGTCAACACACCCACATTCTCTAGGCCAAAATAAGAAACAGTATTACCAGAATCTTAGACATCTCTTTGTGTACCTCCACCTTCTGTCTCTGTGATTTTTAAAATAAACTTGTATATTAATAGTATAACTTGTATAAAACTTGTATAAAATAGCCTAGCTTTTTAAAAATATTTAATTATAAAGTGTTGTAGAAGGGAAAGATTCATCCTCTTAAAAACAATTCTAGGTAGATATAGCTAGTTTTAGTGTTGGAAAGTGGTTGTTACTACCCACATGTCTCTAATCAACTTCCTAATTTTGCCTTGCCAAAGAATCCCTGGACATGGGGTTTTGTGTTATTTCAGGGGGACCCTTGAGTCAATTTTAGGCTAGATCCTTAGCATGGAATGTCACCCTGAGAGAATGTGTCAGTAATATATTTTGAGTTTATGGTCAGCCACACGATAGTTCTTTTGATAGTAAATCCATCTATTTTTTTTCAAATATCACTTGAAAGAAAATATATAAGTAGTTGGCATGTGTCCTACTTTGAGACAAAAGAATTAATATCATGATGTTTTCAACACCTTTAAGAAGGGGAATCATTATTTACTGTAATAGTGTTACAAGAAGGCATTGCTATTTCAACACAGTTGATACTGTTTGCATTTTAGTTTTCTTTTTTGTTATCAATGTGTTTCTTATAGTAGGTTATATGCTAGATTATAACTGAAGCATAAACGGAACTGGCTTTTGACAGGATGTTGTGTTGGGGCAAATTGCCCCAATAAATAAAGTATCACACTTAAGATGTCACGTATCTTCACCTATCAGAGAATTTCAGCCTTAAAATCAAACCTATCAGAAACAAGAAAAGGGAAGGAGGAGGAAGCGACCAAGTTAGGAACAATATTTTGTGTGTGTGTGTGTGTGTGTGTGTGTGTGTGTGTGTTTCAGTAACCTATTGTAAAAATGATAAACAGGATATAATAGTTTATCTAAAAAGATTATAAATATTTCTAGTGTATTAAACTTACAAATTGCTGTCTGTATACAATTACTAGGTTTTAGTAAGAGAATCCGATTTTCAAAGCGGTAATACTTTGCTCAAATAAGAAGGAAATAAAATCCTAACCGACCTATGTAATGACACGGCTACTTTGATAGACACAGATTGACAGGTTTAAATTTGCAAAGTGGTGAGGTCAGGTGTTGTTTGATAAGAGCTACCAGACCTCCTTTTCAATACTTCTTTTTCTCTCTTTGGGAGCCTCCATTCTTCATACTTAGGTAGTAGGGTCTTTCTCTTACCTCTTGAATATCCATGATTTTGTGCTCCCATTGTGTAGTGACTGAATATTAGTGGACCAAAAGGTAAATCACAAATATATGCATAAAATTATCCAACTGCTGAGCTGTCAGGAAATACAATGCTAGCTTTTCCCCTCTGTTCTCTGGACTTTTGCAAGAATCTTGTACTTGGTAAGGCCAGATAATGGGATACAGATCAGGTCAGTTACTTCTTTGGTGAGAACATGCCCTTCTCCAGATCTGGTCACTGCCTTCAATTCCGTGTCACTTCTAGAGACCTCTAAGAGGGCCTATAGAGTGGCTTTTTTCACTTACTACAGCCCATATAGCCACATCTGTTCCTCCCTCCTCCAGCTCTCTCAAGTGGGAGTGTAGCTCTCGGAATCTCTGCCTTTCCCTCTTCTGCCTGCCCCCCAGGCTCAAGAGAAACTCACACATGGCCCTTTGTTTTAGAGCTTGAGCCTCTCCTACTCTCTTCTGTTTAGGGTTATCATTTGTGGAGATGGAGGGCAGTCTGGTCCACTAAGACTTAAAACCAAAAAACAAATGTAGCTTCCTTGTTCTAGAAATGAGATGTTCACACCAGTAATTTCTTTCTTCATTCTCTGTATTCTATATGTTGTTAACTATTCCAGTCTCAAAATGAAATTATCTTTGCTATATTTTGTCCATAATAGTGTGTAAGGTTACTTAATATGTTCCTCATAGAAGACATATCTAGTAAGTACTGAATACTGTGGTAGGGTCTCACAGGGCAGTACCTACTCCTCTTTTTAAATACCTGTGGGTATTCATTATTATTATCCTAAGCTCATGGAGGAGGTAATGGGGATCCCTAGATTGGAAGGACTTCGCTAACCTCAGTGTATTGTGGAGCTGGAGCTTTACAGCAGGACTTTCTCAATCTTAATCCTTTTATTATGATGTTAGATTTCCCTTTTCCTCAATTTTACTTAACTTCATTATTATTAAACAAAATATACATTTTTTTTTTCAATCAAGCAAAGAAACATTGTGCAACTGAGAATTTCAGGGTATACGCCTTTGAGTATTCAGGTTAAGCTGCTCACTCTGCCTTTGCTGTGACTCTTTCCCTGAATTTTCTCAGTTCTCTCTCATCTAGGATGGGTGAATTAAGATTCTGAATTCTTTTCCTCAGTCTTAAAATAGAGATTATATAAGATGCCAGTGAAGTTTCACCGAAGTGAATGCAGTGTATATTAGTAGAAAAAACTTCCAGATGACTGAGAAGTCCTCAGTATCTCAGAGTGTGTTATGCATTAAAAACAAATCTTTGTTATATTTGAGCTCTTGGAGATGTTAGACAGCTGGTTTTGCCCCTCTTCCAATATTTGCAATGCACCACTTTCCCATAGCCAGCAAAATATCTCACTCCTTTTATATTTTGTGAGTTTAAGAACATTGAGCATTTCAATTAGCCCAGTACATTTTATGTTCTCTGCAGATTTACTGAGACATAGCACTCAAGGCCTTGGGAAGGCATTTCTTGAGTTCTATAACTATGTAGGTCTGACATATTACTTAAGGATATTAGGGAATACTCTCAAAAGGGTTTGCTGAGTGCTAGTGTCGAAGGGTTTGCAAAATGCAGTGTTCTTTTCAAAGTTCAATAAGCATGCCTGATAATTGTGGAAGCTCATACGTTAAATAAATGAGACTCTCAGCCATGGCTACTAAAATACTGCAAAGTTAAATCTCTTAGAAAGATAGAAGAGGAGAGTGCATGTGGAATAGTCATTTAAATTATCTAATTTCCTCCACAGTCCTCTTAGTTCTTCATTAATTGTAATATGTATGAATCATGTCATGTTTCACCTTGCTTACATAGTTTTGTGTTATATATGTTACATGATATTTGGAAGCCATTTAGGTTCTGACATTATGAAAACAAGATATTCAGTTTTGAATTCTGGGAAGAATTCAAATGAAGTTAGCACCTTTCGGTGACTTAAACATCCAAATGAGATGCTTTCCTGAGTCATTTCCCTGGGTTATAACCTGGCTGCCCTTTTACACTGCTGACAAACAAGTACACAATAATGAATATATTCAGAGGTGTGAAGCAAGTGCAGGATTTATATAACAATGCACAGACAGAGATTTGAATTTTAAACGTATCACTAATTGCTTATATTCCTGTTGCTCTTATCAGCACAGAGCTCTCTTCTTCCTAGAAGAAGAAGCTCACCTTCTTCCTAGGTGAAATCTAGTAGATTGGGGAGGTGCAGGCGGTTAGTAATCTAAGTGCTTCTCCAGCAGCTTTCACTCATGACTGTCACCCAGCATCCACTTTAAAACCAAGTTCCCAAGGTTCCTAGAGCTGCCAATTCCCAGGTCTTTTGGGGTATCCTCCATCTAAGTTGAGTTATTCCTCAGCTTTTCCCACTGCCAGTTAAGGAAGCAACTTTCTCAGATATACTGTCTCCCTGCTTTCAGGGATCCAAAATTTCAACGCTGTATCACCTCCCCTGCCATCGTATGTTTGTGGTTTGCACATTTTTGAAACAGTTTATTTGATGTAGCTTGTGCCATTTTAAAAAAGAGAGCACAAGTAGAAGTTTCTGGTCAGCCATCTTAATCCAGAAGTTCCTGGATTATATTTTAATAAATTAACAGTGGTAACCATGTGAAAATTGGATTATAAGGAGATGAGAATGGAAACAGGACATTAGTTAGTGTTATTTTAGCAGCGGGTACAAGAGAGGATAATGCCTTGGACGAGGTGATGGTGGTGAAGACAGAGAAAAGTGAATAGTTTCAAGTACATTTTGGAGACATCATCCAGACTTGCTGATAAATGTTGGGAGTGAGATAGAGAGATTCTGAGAGTTTTTAATTTTAATCAACTGGGTGAGTATTATTTTTCTAAATGGGGAAGAACATAATAAGAACATGGTGAGGGTAGAGTTCAAAAATCCTGTTTTGGATATAATTTCTATTGTGATGTCCATTAAAGAGTCAATAGTGATGTTAAATGAATATTAAAGTCAGGACTTCAACATTAAGAGGTCAGAATTAGAAACACACATTTGATATCAATATGAAGAAGGTTTTTTTTAAAGATGTGAAGCTTCTTGAAATCACCTATGGACAGTGTAAAAGGTCTAGGAGGAGAATCTTAGATCTCCAAACCTTATAGGTATGGAAGAAGATGAAAAGCAAGCAAAGAGAATAAAAAAATGATCAGTGAGAGGGGAAAAACAAAACAAAACAAAAAACAAAAAGAAGCCAAAGGTTTAAGTGCTTGAAGAGGGAGGGATGTGAATTCTGTTGAAAGATGCTCACAGGGTAAGTTAAGTGAAGCCACTAAATGATTACTAGATTTTGCAACTTGGAAGTTATTGTCATTCTTGATCAGCTTAGTAGGATAGAAGCTTACTGGCAAGGGTTGAGTATGGAGATTATAAGTCTTCTTATATTGTCTCTTGACAATGCAGACATGTCATTTTTATAAAAGGGAGTTGGAAATAGAGTTGACAGCAAGAGCAACATGTGGAATCAAATGGTGGATTTTTTTTAAACATATTGATTAGCATGTGTATGGAGATACTGAAATCAACTTAGAATATTTAAGAAAATATATCCATATATCAAAAGTGTAACATTAAATAATAGATGAAATATGTCGATTGTATATTCCTCTGAATAGTTGCTTATTTATGACAATAGGTGAAAAGGCAGAATCTGTGAACTCTTGTTAATATAACTATATAAAGTTTCCTTTCTATTTATTGGCAACTGAGTTTTATTATACTCTTGAGCACCTGCTCCACTGCCTTCTTATTTTTTTCAAATGGATTACATCATTATTTACATCCTATCATTTCAGTTCTATTTTGCAAAATAATGAGCTTGAAGCTGCATTTTGCATTTTAACAGCGTGGCTAGAATTGATTTAGGTAACCCTTCTACATCATTGTAATGCTTAGCAGACCACAGGTTTATTATTGCCTAATTTTTAAAACAGAAAGTCCTGAAGACATCTAATTTTCTGGAGTTCAGGACTGTTCATTAGAACCTATTGCTTTTGCTTCGCTGGGGATTATTGAAGGTTGAATCAGAACTACAAAGTAATATGCACATAATAGTCTTCCAGGTTGCTGTGAGCTGCAGAGGTTGCTGCTTAGGCGCAGTTTTATTTAACCAGAATATTTGCCTTGAGCTGTACGATTAGTTATATTGTAAGGTAAAGACGTGTGTTGGAATGGAGGGTAGTGATGGTTTGGCCAACTCTAGAAATGTTAGGTAAAAATGGTTTCGAGCAGTTAACTACAGGGAGCTATGAATTTCAGGTTGTCAAAAGTAGGGAGACATCTTACCTATGGACCAGTTTTGTTACAGAATCACCTGCCTCCCAGGGTAATTCCAGGCCCGTGCGTCCATCACTGTGAGGTGAGCGGGGTGTCCTTGTGCAGGAACTACCCCCTGACATGTGTGATGGTCATTGTCTGAAGGGTTTGATCACAGATCCCTTAACGCCGAAGAGAAGCAGTCTCTGCCCAACTCAAAGAAGTAAGAATTTAAAGACTGTGGTGTTAGAATGAAAAGATTTGACAAGAATAGTGATTTGTTCCATTTAAAGAATTGACATATGTGCTTTATTTTTTTTAAGTTTATTTTTATTTATTTTGAGAGAGAGAGAGAGAAAGAGAGAACAGGAGAGGGGCAGAGAGAGACAGAGACAGAGTCCCAAGCAGGCTGCGTGCTGTCAGTAGAAACCCTGACATGAGGATCGTGGATCATGAACCAGGACCTGAGCCGAAATCAAGAATTGATGCTTAACTGACTGAGCCACCCATGTGCCCCATTGTATGCACTTTATAGAAGGTGCAGAGTATTGGAAAGAAACGCATACCCATGATCCTACCACTCAGTAACTGGTTTTGGCTATAGCAGTAATGACAATCATACTATATTTGATACTATATACTTCTTTTCAGCTACAATATAATCTTTTCCAGCATTACTATACTAACTACTTTAGTTTATCAAATGGAATACATTTTGATTTTAACCATTTTCATATTATTGGACACTGTGTTTGTTTTCTCACCTTAAATTCTACTAAATAACTCTGTAAATACTCTTTGAAGACCAGGAGATTTCCCCTAGAAATTAAAATAGTGGATCATGACTATGAAATTTTTTTAATAATTTTGATACACATTGCTAAATTATATACCAACAGTGATATACACTGTACATTTTCATTAGTTTGATGTGGAATGCGATTTCATCCAAACTTCACTAACAATCAGGATTATTGCTTTTATTATTGCTAATTATATAGTGTGAAATGATTTGTTTGTAGTTATAAATTTGCATGTATTTGATTAGAAGTAAGTTGAATTCATTTTAGTACAATGACTTACTGGTGTTGGTATATATACCATATAAAAGTCTTAAGAACAGAGTCTGTGAAATCACGTTGAAAGGATTTGCCCTCAGAAAGTATATATTACATATTTCCTATTTTTAATGAACAAACATTTGCATTCAAGGCTCAGAAAATTGCTTTGATTATGTAAGTAAATTAGTACTCTTCTTTTCCAAGGTTTTTCATTATGGCTGCAGAATATTTAAGTATTATTCGATTCACTTTTATTATAGTTTACATGTCATTTACATTGATTTACATTTATTTGATGTACATTTATTGAACATGAAGCATTTGATAAAACATGAGATAAATCAGAAACGTTCTTTTACTTCACAGGATGTTTGTTTTATTGAGGAAGAGAAACATTAATCATATCCATATACGTAGAAATAAATGTACAGCTGTACTGAGATAACTGGTAAGAAAAAAAGGTTTATCAGCAGAACATTTCGAGAGGTTTACTCTAAAAATAATGGGGTGAGGGGCGCCTGGGTGGCTCAGTAGGTTAAGTGGCCAGTTTCAGCTCAGGTCATAATCTCGCTGTTCGTGACTTCGAGCCCCACATCGGGCTCTGTGCTAACAGCTCAGAGCCTGGAGCCCGCTTTGGGGACTCTGTGTGTGTGTCTCTTTCTCTCTGCTCCTCCCCCACTTGCGATCCTCATCCACTTGTGCTCTCTCAAAAGCAAATAAACATTAAAGAAATTAAAAAAATAAAAATAGTTGGGTGAACTAACCTAGTCAGGGAGACAAAAGGAGAGATCCTTAGGATGAGAGCTGGAGACAGAAGTTAACTGTGAAGAGAGAGCATATGAGTGTTTCAGGAAGTACAGGCTGCATGTGCTCTGGTCCCGTGTCAGAGCGGAGCAT
Source organism: Hyaena hyaena (assembly GCF_003009895.1). Taxonomy (NCBI): domain Eukaryota; kingdom Metazoa; phylum Chordata; class Mammalia; order Carnivora; family Hyaenidae; genus Hyaena; species Hyaena hyaena. Next base: position 1,965,949 of record NW_024080648.1, read on the forward strand.
GGGACACCCAAGGAACGGAGAGAAGAGCATGACGAGAAGAGAAAGAATGAAGGGCCAAGGGCCGAGGTTATGAAGGGTCTTGTATGTTTTAGGTGATAGAATTTTGAACCTGATGGATATTTATTTGGAAAGCATATAAAAATAATACAGTGGATCTTTATTATTCATGAATCCTGTGTTTGTGAATCTGCCTGCTCGCTGACACTTCCTGTGACTTCAAAACCAGTGAATACTTGGGGCACTTTTGCTGTCATTTGCAGACAAGTGTGCATGCAGAGCAGGGAAATTGCTGAACTGCCCACAGACACATTTCCAGCTGAGGTTAAGCCATGTGATGCTGTCTCTTGTCATTTCACCTCTCATGTTATCAAGTGTAGTTTTCATGATTTATTAAGGGCCACATTATTTAGCATTTCTTGGGCTTTTCTGGTTGATTTCTCAGTTTCCAATGACCCCCAAGGGTAGTACTAAGTACTGCCTGAATTTAAAGCACAGAGGTTGCTATGTGTCTTTCAGAGAAAACACATTTGTTAGATAAGCTTTGTTCAGGCATGAGGTATACATAGTATTGTTAGCTATGAGTTCAGTGTTGATCAACAATAGATACAAAATAAGGTGTCCTTAACCAGACACATAAAATAAAGCTAAGTTTTGGGGTGCCTGGGTGGCCCAGCCCGTTAAGCATCTGGCTCTTGGTTTCAGCTCAGAGCATGATCTGAGTTCATGAGTTCGAGCCCCATGTTGGGCTCTGTGCTGACAGTGCGGGGTCTGCTTGGGATCCTCTCTCTCTGCCCTTCACTGGCTCACACTCATGCTCGCTCTCTCTCTCTCTATCTCTCTCTCTCAAAATAAACATTTAAAAAATCTCACAAAGTTAAGTGTTGATTGCTTGATGAAAATGTGATGGGAGGATCACGAGAATCTAACTTTTTATTTCTCCCTTGGAACATTGATTCAGTATTTACTAATTCAGGATTTAAGGCAACTTTATAGAACATAACTATTGCCCATAATGGAATATTACGCAGCCATAAAAAAGAATGAAGTCTTGCCATTTGCAGCAACATGGATGGAGCTAGATAGTGTAATGCTAAGTGAAATAATCAGGGAAAGACAAATACCATATAATTTCACTTGTGGAATTTCAGAAACAAAAAAAAGGAGGAAAGGGGAAACAGAGAAAGGCAAACCAAAATACAGACTTTAAACTACAGAGAAGAAACTGATGGTTACTAGAGAAGAAGTGGATGGGGGGGATGGGTGAAATAGGGGATGGGGATTAAGGAAGGCACTGTGATGAGCACTGGGTATGGAATGGAAGTGTTGAATCACTATATTGTACACCTGAAAAAACATTACACTATATGCTAACTGGAGTTTAAATACAAACTTAAAAGTAGAGGCTATATTTATTAAAAATAACAAAAATAGCTAACATTTGTTGTCCTTAACATGGATTAATGCTTTAACCCTCCTACCAACATATCAGGTTGGTATCATTATTCTACCCCATGTTTTTAATTTTTTTAATTTAATTTTGAGAGAGAGACAGAGTGTGAGTGGGAGAGGGGCAGAGAAAGAGCGAGACAGAGAATCTGAAGCAGGCTCCAGGCTCTGAGCTGTCAGCACAGAGCCCAATGGGGGGCTCAAACCTAAGAACCGTGAGATCATGACCTGAGCCGATGTCAACTGCTTAGCCGACTGAGCCACCCAGGCGCTCCTGTACCCCATGTTTCAAATGAAGACACTTAGGAGTTAAGATGTTAGGACAGATACTGTCCAAGATAAACAACAGTAACAGCAGCAGAAGCAGCAACTGCAACAACAAAATTCCACACTTTACAAAATATCTTCTCTCTCTCTCTCTTTTTTTTTTTTATTTTTACGTCTTTGATTCATACACACTCCTCTGTGGTTGAATAAGGGACATATTCTTCCACCTAATTTACTAGAGAGGAAGCCAGAGCACAGGGGATTTCATTGCCCAAGGTCCCGGTGCCAGCATATCCCATCGGGTGCTCTTTCCATTCAGTCTTCCCTTCCTGGCGCAGAGATAGGGTTCGCATAGAACACACCTCCACATTACTGCAGAGTTTGTGTGTGTGTGTGTGTGTGTGTTTTAAATTTTAATGTTATTTATTTTTGAGACAGAGAGCACAAGGAGGGGAGAGGCAGAGAGAAAGGGAGACACGGTATCCGAAGCAGGCTCTAGGCTCTGAGCTGTCAGCACAGAGCCCAGTGCTGGGCTTGAACTCACAAACTGTGAGATCACGACCTGAGCTGAAGTTGGATGCTTAACCAACTGAGCCACCCAGGTGCCCCAGTGTGCATTTGTGTTTTATCCTGCAGACCACAGAGCGAGCTTAACAGAGGGCATGTTTCTCTGTCCCCAGGGAGAAGAAAAAGCATGATGAATTTTGACTAACATATCCAACATGTAGGTAAAAGCTAGTAAGAAGGTGCTTTCTTTCACTGAAAATGACTTCCCTTTTGCTAAACATGAGGCTTTTTTTTAATGCAGAATCTACCAAAATTTCTTGAATTAAAAGTAAAGAGCTTGACTGGAACAACAAATTGTTGTGTAAAAGTAAGTTCCTCTGACATCTTGAATATCTTGTTGATAAGTGGTTATTAAGAATTGCCTGAATAGGCCTTGACTATAGGTATCTCTAATGTTGAGATATTTGACTACATTTTCCCATTATACAGAATATATTTTTATTCAAAAGGACCTTAAAATAAAACTCAAGAACTACTCTTTCTACACAAGACTGATTCTAATGAAATAATTATCTTGCAGCTTATAGAATTAGCACTTTGAGTTTACACAAAAATTATAGTAAATAATCCCATGATACAAATTGAACTATTTAACAAGTATAATCTCTTATTTTCTCAGTTTAATATATACTAAGATGCCCTGTCCTGTTAAGTGACAAAGTGATGATCTTCGTTTGTTTATGGTTCATCATTTTCATCAGGATCATGTGTAAATTCTGGAGGCTTCTGAAGCTCCAAGTTATTATATTTTTAGGGACACCCAAATCTCCATGTCCTGTACTCATGCTGACATCCCCCAGAAGTTCTTGGTCTCTTCTGGTTTGTTCCATAACAAACACCCTTACAGATGACACACTTGTGAGGTCTAGCTTTCTCCCCCTTCTTGGGCACGGGAGGACCTTTCTGCGATTCCTATGTCACACTTCTCCAAGCAAATTTATGTGGGTTGTCATAATCTATTTCCATATATTCCCATGCATTCTATTCCATGCCCTTCTCAGTCCCAGAAATCCATGCTCTTGCTCCCTGGTCATGTGGGGCTACAGGGAACTTGGTTAGGAAGGTTGGGATGTATAGATACATCATCCAGACATACTCCCTAGGGAACTTCCAAACTCCCACCTGCTCTAATTCCCCAAACCTACCAGAGATTCAGGCATTTCTATTTTCTACCACCATCCCTTCTTCTCCCTCCCCTCCCCATCCATCTGTGGTGTGAGGGATGTTCCTTTGTTTGTTTGATCAAAGGCCTTTTGAATCTATGCATTCTTTACACCCTTTTGAACTCTCACTCTCCTGAAACATGGAATCTTTAGTTATTTTTCTGGATTGAAATGCCTTGTTCTAATTTAAGATGTGTTAATACGCCCTGAGTCCCTTTAGATAGTTGTAATGTCAAAAACACTGTGTTAAAACTCCACAGCATTTTCTGTGTATGCTTGCTTGCTTATTTATTTATGTATTTATTGTATTGCATTTCTTTCCTGAGGCAGAAAATGGTCTAAGAAGACTTAAGATAGGTAGCATGATTGTTTGAATGGAAATAGAAAATAGTACCCAAATCATTGGCTAATATTTGAAAACTGCTGGGCATTTCATGTAGATTGCATCATGGAACATAACATTAAATCTTGATGAAATATGGTCATTTTCTGAAGTTATGTGAAAATGTATACACAAAATGATGTCATTTTTCTGGAAAGTTACTGTTATTTGACTCGAGTACTGAACATGTGTACAGTTGTTTTGGTCGAACAGTTGTTTTTATTTTAATCTTTATTTTTGAGAGAGAGAGAGAGAGAGAATGCCAGTGGGAGAGGAACAAAGAGAGGGAGACAGAGAATCCCAGGGGGCTCCAGGCTCCGGGCTGTCAGCACAGAGCCCGATGCGGGGCTCGAACTCACGAACTGCAAGTTCATGACCTGAGCCAAAGTTGGACGCTTAACCAACTGAGCCACCTAGGCAGCGCGTGATCAAATAGCTCTGTTTTGAATTATATATTTTCAAATCAGAAACTTTTTTAATGGATATTTCTTTACTCAAATATTTTTGGACTTCTTTCACAAAATGTACTAATTATTTAGAGGAAAATTTCTGAGAATTTTATATTGCCTGCCAATATTATAACCATGGTTTGAAAATGCTCCTTTGTATTAACAATGTTTAACATATTACAAACAACCCTAACTAAAGACCATTATCTGAAAAATCTATTAAAGATAAGGTTGAGAGAAAAATTTAACTGATATTTCTATGGACCCAGGGTTAGGTACTATTAAATGAAGAAGATTTAAGAACTTAAAATAGCAATCCCTTCATTTTTGTATACTACTAAATTATCTGATAATTTCAGAAATTAGAAAAATAAACTCTTAGAAGTATAGAAGTGTATCTATAAACAGAAATTTCTTTTCGTTTCCACATGAAGTATCTGCAAATTGTGTCACTTTTTTGGGAGATGTTTTTTTTGAAAATGGGAACCGGGTTCTGGGAATAGAAAAAGGACATAAAACAAGTAACACAGCAGGAATAGAAATTTTTGCAATCAGCCTTGAGAGAAAGGAAGAAACTCCAAGAAAGTCAAAATAAATATGAGTACCAAAATCTCATGCCTTTTTGGGAAGTGAACTGAAATGTACCAAAAAAAAGTAACAAGTCAGATTCTCTGCAAATCTGTTTATTTGGGATGGGATGAGTAAGTGGAAGTCTAAAGAAATATCAGTTAGGTTTTTGAATAAATAGATTAAACACAACTTCACAGATGAGGATACTGCAAACATAGTGAAACCTGTATTAGCCTCTTTTTTTTCAAGTTTTTATTTCAATTCCAGTTAGTTGGAACAGCTGGTTAAGTGTCCAGCTCTTCATTTTGGCTTTGGTCATGGTCTCGTGCTTTGTGAGTGTGAGTTCACCACCAGGCTCCATGCTAACAGTGTGGGGCCTCCTTGTGATTCTCTCTCTCCCTCTCCATCTCCACCCTTCCCTGCTTGCTCTCTGTTTCTCTCAAAATGAATAAACTTAAAAAAATTAAAAATAAATAAATTCCAGTTAGATAACATACGGTGTAATATTAGTATCACATGTAGAATTTAGTGTTTCATCACTTACATACAATACCTAGTGCTCATCACAAGTGCCCTCCTTAATACCCATCATACATTTAACCAATCCCCAGTCCACCTCCCTTCCAGCAACCCTCAGTGTGGTGTCTATAGTTAAGAGTCTGTCTTATGGTTTATGTACCTCTCTTTGCTTTTTCTTCCATCCCCTATGTTCTTCCATTTGTTTCTTATTTTCCACATATGAGTGAATCATAGGGTATTTGTCTTTCTCTGACTGGTTTATTTCACCTAGCATAATACACTCTAGCTCCACCTACATCATTGTAAATGGCAAAATTTCATTCTCTTTGATGGCTGAGTAATACTCCATTATATGCATACATATATATATATATACCATATCATTTTTTATCCATTCATCAGTCATTGGACATTTGGGCTCTGTCTATAATTTGGCTATTGTTGATAGTGCTCTTTTAAACATTGGGGTGCAATGTGCCTCCTTTGAATCAGTATTTTTGTATCCTTTGGGTAAATACCTAGTAGTGCAATTGATGGGTCACAGGATAGTTCTATTTTTAATTTTTTGAGGAACTTCATACTGTTTTCCAGATTGGCTGCACCAGTTTGTATTCCCACCAACAGTGGAAGAGGTTTCCTTTTTTCTGCATCCTCGCCAAAACCTGTTATTTCCTGTGTTGTTAATTTTAGCCATTCTGATAGATGTGAGGTGATATCTCGCTGTAGTTTCAATTTGTATTTCCCTGATGATGAGTGATGTTGAGTGCTTAGCCATCTGATGTCTTCTTTGGAAAAACGTGTCTATTCATGTCTTGTTCCAAATTTTTAGCCAGATTATTTGTTTTTTGGGTGTTGAGTTTGGTAACTTCTTGTAGATTTTGGATACTGATCTTTTATCAGATATGTCATTTGCAGATGTCTTTCTCATTCTGTTGGTTGCCTTTTAGTTTTACCGATTGTTTCCTCTGCTATGCAGAAGCTTTTTATTTTGATGAAGTCCCAGTAGTTTGTTTTTGCTTCTGTTTTCCTTTGTCTCAGGAGAAATGTCTCCTAAGAAGTTGCTGATGTCAAAGAGGTTACTTCCTGTATTCTCCTCTAGGACTTTGGTGGTTTTCTGTCTCACATTTAGTTTATTAGCCTTTTCATTAAAGGTCCAGATGGTAGGGGTCAGGAGATAGGAACCTGCAACAATGCACTATCTATTGATAAGTATCTCATTGAAATGTTAGGGAAGTTTCAAGAGCAATCATTGACAACTGGGCATTTTCAAAAATGACTGATTTAACTTTCATACCATGTAATTTAAATTTTTTAATCTATTTTTTGAGAAAGAGAGGGTGTGCGTGTGTGTGTGTGTGTAATAAAAAATACTTAAAGCTAGAGATTTTAGACTTTCCTTGCAACCTGGGGCTCCCATCTGTGCTTTACATTTAAATTTAAAATTCTTCAGCTAGGCCCTCAAACAAAGCTCTCATAGTTGAAAAGAGCGAACTATGTGGTATTATCTAATCAGTTGATCTTTGCACTGCATGATAAATTTGTACTTTCTATGCATCTTTATATATATATATTTAATATTAAGTATATTATTAAATTGTTAATTAAAATAAATATACCATCTAGCTTAGCTAAAAAGCTCATAGGAAAATGTTAAATAGGAATCTATAACAATGCAAATCATTATATTCAGATACTTAATTCAAAGTGTAATAAAGGTACATTATAATAAAATAAGTAGATTATTTTAAATAATGTAATTGAATTTAGTAAGTATGTGAAAATGAGGTTATATATCTAAGAAGAGAATGCTCATCATTAATTTTAGGAGTGAAAAAAAATCCACTGATATATAAATGTGCTATATTACCTTTATGTGTTAGGCCACAACTTTTACCTCCCATCCATGTCCTGACACTTCTTGTTTAAGCTTTGGTCTATCAAGGGTGGAAAAATAGTAGACATATAATTCCAAACTGTTTCTATTTCTGATGTTAAAGTAAAATACAAAAGAAATGGTAAATAACTTTATGAATTCATAGATGGTTTCTAATCAATACAATAATACTTGTGGTATGTGTATACATTGTGCACATATTTATATTTATGTGTACTTTTTCCTGCTGAGGAAATATATATATGTCTAAAGATAATCTACGGCACATTAAAATTTTCAGGAGTTTGAGCAAAATATTGATTTGAATTGGGAAGTAACCAAACTGGAAAAAGTTATGGACACTCCACCAATAGGAACTAGGGAAAGAGTTCTTAGAGAAAAGACACAGCAGCAAAGCAATGCAGTCATTTGGCTATACCTTAAGAACTTGTCTTATTTGAGAAAACCTAGTTGGGTGATTGTAATGAGTCATTCTTAAGTGTCATCTTCTTTGATGCTAGCATATTAACTCTGACTTAGGCTTTGGTTTCCTTATGTAGGCTATCAGGGCATTAGGGCAACTTCAGTCTAATGGCTCCATCTTGTTTGATTTACTTTAACATATCCCAGTATTTGTGTAAAACATAATCTAGCATTCCTAGTTCAGGAAGGTTCAATATGATAATAAGTTTTCATATGTTAGAATCATTGCAATGAACAGCCTCATGCCTACATCTTAACTGTTTTCCAATACTTGTCCAGAAATGATTTTTGGATAAATTTCCAGTAGTAGAAATATTGTACACTGCTTCAATATCAATTCATTGAAATATACAATGAATGCATATTTGTGAACTATACAAATACATTTCCAGAAAGCAGTCAAGTCAAAATAAAGCACTAGGATTATCACTTGCTGCTAAAATTATATGCAAAAATCCCAAATTACTGTTATCAGTTGTCAGGTTTCATTTTTATTATAGCTGAGCATTATTTCACATCTTTACTGACCAATGCATTTCCTTTTGTAAATTACCTATATGTCTTTGCCTACTTTAAAACATATTTCTGTTGTTCTCATTTATATGTAATAGACATTTAGAAAATAATAGTATTAACCCATTTTATCATAACTATTTTATCAAATGCTTTTCAGTTTGCCATTTGTATCTTTGTTTCCTGTGTTCATGTGTGGTGTGGTGGGAGAGACACTGGCGTGTATTTTTTTGCTGTGTATAAGTTTTTAATGTCATGTAGATACATCTTTCCTTTTTTCAATTTCTGATCTCCTGATAAAATAATAATTCCACATTTAAGATTTTTAAAAATTGTATTTCATATTTCTATAATCCTGCCATTTTGTTATCTCATATGTTGATATAATTAATCCATTATAAGTTATTATTAAGTATTATGCAAAATTTATAGATTTTTTTTCAAATGAGGAACTGTTTTTCTTCCTGATGTAAAAACAGCCTTATAATTAATCCAAAAGTAGCTAAAGGCTTTACCTAGCATAATCACAATGCAGCATTACATTCAAGGAAATGTGAAAGTAAATCCATTTTTCTCTTGATTGGCAATGATCATTACAGAATGTACCACTTGAAAACCTGAGTACCACTTCTTGAGTACCCTCTTTGCTCTCCTCTCACTGTACATATTTCGTCCTTCCTCCCAGGTGTGCCATCTTCACACGCTTGACATGGTGATTTGCTAAGAATTAGCTATTTGTAAACATAATTTGTTATTGCCTATAAAAACTGTATTGCCTATGCAGTAATAGAATATGTTTTAAAATGACATAAAACAAATAACCACATAATCTATTAAATTCTCCCCCAATTACTAGTAGACTAGATTAGTTTCTTTTTTCATTGTATGGTTGACACACAGGGTTCCTTATAGATTCAGCAAGTCTCTATGTGCTACACTTAAAAGTGTAGCTACCATCTGTCACCACACAATGCTTTTACAGTACCACTGACTGTATTCCCTTTGCTGTACCTTTCACCTCCTTGACTTCTGCAGTGCATGACTGGAAGCCTATACTTACCACAATCTTTGCCCATTTTGCCCATTCCCCTACCTCCTTGAAGCCCATTGGCACAATCACACAATCAGTTTGTTCTCTGTATTTATGGGTCTGTTTCTGCTTTTTTGTTGTTTGCTTATTCATTTTATTTATTTTTTGTTTTTGTTTTTGTTTTTTTACATTCTACATACAGTTGAAATCATATAGTATTTGTCTTTCTCTGAGTGATTTATTTCACTTGGCATAATACCCTCTAGGTATATCCATGTTGTTACAAATGCCACGGCTTCTTATTTAATGGCTGGGTAATATTCCTGTGTGTGTGTGTGTGTGTGTGTGTGTGTGTGTGTGAACAGTTGGGCTGCTTCCATATCTTGGCTATTGTAAACAATGCTGCAAATAATATAGTGGTGCATTTTATTTATAGTATTTTAGATTACTAGAATGTAACTGCATGAAGCATGTTCTTAGTCTTGATTTTCTCTAGGCACAGAAAAAGTCTCCAACCTAATTCAATTAATATCATTTTGATAAAATGATATATACTTATTCAGGGATAAATGAATATAAGTTTTCCCTAAAATCATAATTTACTCTATGAATGCTTATCGTGTTAAATTTATCAGATATATTTAGACAATGTGTTTGCAATATATTTATAATAATACATTTAAAAACTTTTATTTATTGTTTTACAGGTTTTTTTTTAATGTTTTTTATTTATTTCTGAGAGAGAGAGAGACAGCGTGAGCAGGGGAGGGTAAGAGAGAGAGGGAGACACAGAATCCAAGACAGGCTCCAGGCTCTGAGCTGTCAGCACAGAGCCCGACGCGCGGCTCAAACCCACAAACTGTGAGATCATGACCTGAGCCAAAGTTGGACGCTTAACCGACTGAGCCACCCAGGCACCCACATTTAAAAACTTTTAAAGGGAGATGTCACTCTTAGTAAAACAATAAAAGTAATGTCTTAAAAGTGTTTATTATATATTTCCTTTTTATTGGTTTTGTATACTATTAAAAATTTCTATATCTTGATAATCTTTTAAATTATATTTGTGAAAGTTTTCTAGATTAAATCCCACTGTCTTTTTAAAAAATGATTTTAAGTCAGGCTTTCTGCCTCTAAAGGAATATTTAATGCATTTTATTGTTCTCAGTTATCTAAAACTTTTGTTAGATTAAGTCTCAAGGTAGTTTTTCAGTTATCTAGTCAGTGACTGCTATGAGTTATGTATGTATGTATGACTCCAGATCTGTTTTACTGAAATCCAAAATTACTTTTTAGGTGTGACAAAAATCCTGACAAAGATGACAGATTTTTTTTCCCCTGACATACTTGAGATTAAATTAATTCATCAAATGTATACATATGGAATTTATAAGCGATCATTATTGTAAGATCTCCACTTGTAAAAACTGACCAATAAGAATGATCCTTCAAATACTCCAGTTTATTACAACATAATTTAAAAATGAGCTCCCATATTTCCCTTATGATCTGTGTTCTGCATTTTTTGTCACTATTTGGCAAATGACTTCTGAATACAATTTGAGAACTTGAAAAAATAGAAATTAAAAAAAAGAAAACCACTAAGATTGCCAGTTACTTCCAACTGACTGAGAACTTTATTATCCTAGAAAGCAAAAATGTCTGAATTTGGAACTGATATTTAGCCATTTACCTGAGAAAATGTACTAGCGTATATTATATAGCTTTTAGCCCCCAAAGAAAATCATCAGGAATTACTGTTGTCAGTATAAGAGGAAAATACTAACATAACACTCTATTATAGACAGATTTAAATTTTACATTCAATTGCTTTTATTTTCAAAAATACTTGTAAAAAAAGTAAAAAATAAAAAAAATTAAAAAAGATTAAAAAATTTAAAAAAATTAAAAATTAAAAAAAATAAAAATAATTAAAAAAATAAAAAAATACTTGAAGACCAAGTATTCCAGTTTTTGATTTTGTTGCCTTTTGTCCTACTACTTTCTCACTGTCATTTCTAAATTTGCTCACTTATCTGTGGCCACAGGGAATTAGAATGAAATGGTAAGATATTAATCTGTCGCCTGCATATAAACATCTAAACAGCAAATTAAAAAAAAAATAAACACTGCGATTTCTACTCATCTTATTTCTGGACTACATAAGACACCATGATGGTTAGTTTGATGTGTCAACTTGAGTGGGCTACACGGTGCCCGATTGCTGGTGCTACATGATTTCTAGGTATATTTATAAGAGTTTCTGGAAGAGGTTAACTAGCATTTGCAGGTCTACTTGGTAAAGAAGATACACTGTCACCAGTGTAGGTGGGAGTCGTCCATTCTGTCCAGGACCTACATCAAGAAGGCAGAGGAAGGGCTAATCTATTCTCTCATCTTATGCTAGGACTTTTATCCCTCCTACCTTTGGACCTCAGAGCTACTGGTCTTCAGGTTTTTGGACTCCAGGATTTACACTAGCAGCATCCTGCACTGCCTTCAAGTTTTCAGGCCTTCAGCCTCAGGCTGAATTATCCCAGCAGTTTTCCTGGTTCTCTAGCTTATAGAAGGCATATCATGGCATATCTCAGATCCCATATTTGTTTGAGCCAGTTTTCGTAATGGACCTTTTCTTATGTATGTACATCTATATATAGATAGATGATAGATAGATGTATCTACATCTACATATATATCTACATCTATCTATATAATCTATCTATCTATCTATATAGATGTAGATACATATGTAGATGTAGATATATATATATAGAGAGATGTATCTATCTATCTATATATATAGATGTATAATAGACCTTTTCTTATGTATCCGCATCTATCTATCTATCTATCTATCTATCTATCTATCTATCTATCTATCTATCCATCCATCCATCCATCCATCCATCCATCCATCCATCCATCCTATTGATTCTCCTCTGGAGAATCCTGACAAAGATACCATTTGGCTATTGAATCATATGAACAGTTTGATCGGTTGCATAGACTGTGGGAATACCTGCAATATGCTGTGTCTGAGAAATGCATCATGTTAAGTTCATAATAAGCACTTTGTAGCGAAAGTGCTTTATAGGTAGTCTCTTTGTACCGAAAGATTTCTTGCTGTTTGTTCCTGTTCATTGTTATTGAATCTGGTAATAATTTCTTTCTATAACTATCTCAGTAATTCATTCAAAAACCCTTATCTTTTCTCAGTCTGGGTCACAATTGGATTCTTTATTCATGTTTATAGCAGATTGTCAATGTTGGAATGAGTCTTGTTTAGCTGGTTCCAGATGGTTCATTCCTTTACTTCTGCAAAATGTTGTGACAATTCTGTGAGATAAATTTTTTCAGAGTTTGAGTTCTGAAGTGTGAAAGAAAGACATTAGACCTTAGAGGGATACAAGATCAAAAGCAAACATACAAACAAACAAACAAAACACCAAGTAAACACCAAGTAAAAAGGCTCCAGAGACTCACATTATGATTCAGCACATTCACAGTGAGGAGTGGAGGCAGGAATTTGCATTTTCCACACATATATAGAATCCGTCTTCATAAAATCTGGTTTTCTTCATTAAAATGGCATTTTTTTTTATTCCAGTAATTCCAGAATTTTACTTTGAACTAAGGACATGCTCAGTAAGTATTAGCGTAGATTATGGATCACAGAGTTTTGTTCTAATAGGATCCTCAGCAAGCAATGAAGCCAATTTATTTTATTAGTAATGCATTTGGACCCAGATGAGTGAAATTGACTCCTGAAGAAATAAGCGTCAGAGCAACAGCGTTAAGGTGTGTTACCTAGGTCTCTCTGCTGCTTGTAAAGTATATATCACTAGTCACTATGTGTGTCATACTATTGAAAAGGAATGATTAAGAAAAATCCAAACAATTGTTAATAATACATAGTTCTCAGAAAAGAAACTTAAGTGAATTAAAAATAAAACGATATTTTAAAGGAAAAGGTACTCCTGATTGTGCTTTAGGCTTTTCTGGAGTATAACTTCTTAAAATGAAGGGCGATGAATCCAATGGGTTCTCTTCTAATTACATAATGGCTTAATGGCAACACTGTCAAAAGGCTGGTGTCATCCTTCAGACATAGATACTAATTTAGTTCCACACTAAATATTTCAGGAATGATTATGACATTTTTCTGGTTTAAACTAATTGCTTCAGGGGTGCCTGGGTGGCTCAGATGGTTGAGAGTCTGACTCTTGATTCTGGCGCAGGTCACAATCCTGGGGTTGTAGGATTGAGTCCCATGTTGGGCTCCATGAGTGTGGTGGAGCCTGCTTGAGATTCTCATTCTCATTCTCCTTATTCTCTCTCTCTCTCTCTCTCTCTCTCTCTCTCTTTCCCCTCTCCCCTCACCCCTACTTGCTCACTCTCTCAAATAATTTAAAAAAATCACTCATTACTTCAGGTTTTAGTTCCAAGGTAATATTCTTTTTTTTTTTTTTTTTTATCTCTGCCTCTTTGACAGCAGAGGATATACTTATTCCTTCTCTTTAACTTTGAGAAGCTGCTCTTTTTTCTGAATGGTTTTCCTTCCATTTATGTTTTAGAATTCTTCAGTAGAAAAGAAAGATTAAACCCAGTGAATATAAATTTCTAACAAAAATGCTGCCAATTTCTATAATAAAACAGAAAGAGGAAATATTTAGGACAGTGAAGTTCAAGTTACACATATTAAAACAAAATTGTTTCCTCCTGTTCTATATACAGTATGTTAAAAAAAAAAAAAAGGACAAATTGCCTTTATTTGAGTTTCTAGGACCGACAGGTTTCTCCTGGGAAGCCTTACCTTTTATTCTGCCTGTTTCTAAAGGCCGTTAAAAAATGTTTAAAGAAGACAGTTTAGATGATACAAAAAAACTGTATTTTGCACTTCCTGAAGTGGCAAGTTCCATTGCAGAGAACCGCAAAATGGGTCTGAAGATAAGAAGCATTTTCAGGAAAAAGCATAAAGAGCAAGGAAGAGAACAATAGAAGTTATTTAATTGACTAGGGCCACACACCCACCTCATCTGGGGTAAGAAGGTCAGAGTTGGCCTGGTGTTTGGGGATTGGCTGACTGGATATATTATATTTCTGGTCACACAGATCATTTACTGGGTCACAAAGTTTAGCTTTGTGTACTTGAGGCAGGTGTGGCTCCATCTTGGGACTTGAACTTTATCTCCTTTATCTCGGCAGTCCACCTAATTGATCATCCTTTTGACCATTCAAATAATTAGATCAAAATGTAGGTCTTCATGTGCCTCTCAGTTATCATTGCCTTTTTGGGATTCAGTGTATTATTCACAAGAGATGATGTCAGACTCCTCTTCTTGGAGCTGGAACTCCCATTCTTCGTTTTCTTCTGTTCCCTTTTATTGTTCTAGTCAGAGGGAGATGGTCTGTTTAGCTAGTCAGTGGTGGCCTACCTGTATTTGAAATTTTTGAGAGGATGCAACATATTAGGGAAATAATAATAATTATTATCGGCAAAACGATGCCCGTGTTTGGAGCATGCTCTTGAGTCAGAGTTCCCATGACCCAAACCTGCTAGAATCAAGTAGATCAAGAACTGATTCCAAAGAGGGGAGACAGGCTTGCTTTGTTTTGTTACGCTTTGCTGTGTCACACTTTGCTTTATGCACTTTGCAGATGTTACATTTTTTACAGATTGACGGTTTGTGGCCACCCTGTGTCAAGCAGATCCATTGGTGCCATTTTTTCAGTAGCATTTTCTTACTTTTTTTGTTTCTTTGTCACTTTTTGGTTATTCTCACAATATTTCATACTTTTGCATTATTCTTAAATTTGTTACGGTGATCTGTGATCAGTGATCCTTGCTGTTGCTATTGTAATTGTTTTGTGGAACCACAATTGCCTATATAAGATGGTAAACCTGATTGATAAAAAGTGTGTGTTCTGGGGTGCCTGGGTGGCTCAGTTGGTTGAGCATCTGACTTTGGCTCAGGTTATGATCTCACGGTCCGTGGGTTTGAGCCCCGTGTCGGGCTCAGTACTGACTGCTCAGAGGCTGGAGCTGCCTTTGGATTCTGTGTCTCCCTCTCTCTCTCCCCCTTCCCCGCTTGTGCTCTGTCTCTTGCTGTCTCTCTAAAATGAATAAACGTTAAAGATTAAAAAAAAAAAAGTGTGTGTTCTGAGTGGTCAAGCAAGTGGCGATTCTTCATTCTCTCCTCAGGCCTTCCTGTTCCCTGACACATAGCAATACTGACATTTGGCCAACTATTAGCCCTACAATGGCCTCAAAGTTTTCAAATGAAAGGAAGAGTCATGTATACCTCTCACTTAAAATGAAAAGTTAAAAAAGAGTAGGCTTATTAAGAAGACATGTCAAAGCTGATATTTGTCAAATAGCCAAGTTTTCAATGCAAAGGAAAAGTCATTCCTTCAGTTTTTTTAAGTTTTGTTTTTTTTTTCTTTTTAATTCCAGTTCACATACAATGTAATAGTAGTTTCAGATGTATAATATAGTGACTCAGAGCTTCCATACAACACCTGGTGTTCATCACAACAAATGCACTCCTATATCCTCATCATTTATTTCTCCCATTTCCCCCCTCCCCCACTCCCCTCTGGTAACCAACTGTTTGCTTTCTGTATTTAATAGTCTTGGTTTCTTGGTTTGCCTCTCTTTTTTTCCCCTTTGCTCATTTGTTTTGTTTCCTAAATTACACATGTGAGTGAAATCATACGGTATTTGTTTTTCTCTGACTTATTTCACTTAGTATGATACTCTTTAGCTCCATCCATGTCCTTGAAAATGGCAAGATTTCATTCTTTTTATGGCAGAGTAATATTCCATTTGTGTGTGTGTGTGTGTGTGTGTGTGTGTGTGTATCACATTTTCTTTATCCATTTATCAGTTGATGAACACTTGGGTGGATTCCATAATTTGGCTATTGTAAATAATGCTCCTATAAACATTGAAATGCATGTATTCCTTTGAATTCATATTTTTATATTCTTTGGGAAAATACCTAGTAGTGTAATTGGTACATCTTGGGTAGTTTTATTTTCAACTTTTTGAACAACCTCCATACTGTTTTCCAGAGTGGTTGCACCAGTTTGCATTCCCCGAGCAGTGCAAGAGGGTTTCTCTTTCTCCACATCCTTTCAGGCAAAGGAAAAAGTTTTGAAGGATGTGAAAAGTGCTACCTCAGTGAACATACAAATGATAAGAACCAGACTTACTGAGATAGATAAGTTTTAGTGATCTAGATAGAAGATAAAACCGGCCACAACATGCCCTTAATCTTGTGCCTAATCTGGAGCAAGTCCTAAACCCTTTTCAATTCTATGAAGTCTGGAAGAGGTGAGGAAGCCGCAGAAGTAAAGATGGAAGCTAGCAGAAGTTTCTTCCTGAGGTTTAGGGAAAGAAGCCATTCTTCATAACATAAAAATTCAGGGTAAAGCAGCAAGTGATGATGTAGAAGCAATAGAAAATTATTCAGAAGATCTAGCTAAGATAATTAATGAAGGTGGCTATACTAAAAAAAATTTTCAATGTAGAGAAAATAGCCTTCTACTGGAAGAAGATATCGTCTAGGATTTTCATAGCTATAGAGGAGAAATCAGAGCTTGGCCTCAAAGCTTCAAACGACAGGCTGACTCTGTTATTAGAGGCTAAAGAAGCTGTGACTTTAAAGCCAATGCTCACTGGCCATTCTGAAAATCCTAAGGCTCTTAAGAATTATGATGTGAAATCTACTTTGCCTGTGTTTCAGCAGTGGAACAAACAAACCTGGGTAACAACACATCTTTTTACAATGTGAGTTACTGAATATTAAAAAAAAATAATGTTTATTTATTTTTGAAAGTGAGACAGAGTGGGGAGAGGGGCAGAGAGAGAGAGAGGGTGAGACAGAGAATCTGAAGCAGGCTTGGGGCTGTCAGTACAAAGCCTCATATGGGGCTTGATCCCATGAACTGTGAGATCATGACTTGACCTGAAGTTGGATGCTCAACTGACTGAGCCACTCAGTAACCCCAAGTTACTGAATATTTTAAGCCTGTTATAAAACCTAATGCTCAGGAAAAAACAAACAACAAACAAAAAGATTTCTTTCAAAATATTAGTGCTCATTACAATGCATCTGATCACCCAAAAGCTCTGATGGAGATGCATACAAGATTAGTATAGTTTTTATTCCTCTTATCACAGTATCTATTCTGTAGCCCATGGACCAAGATGTAATTACAAGTTTCAAGTCTTACTATTTAAGAAATACTTTCCATAAAACTACAGCTGCCTCAGATATATCTGGGCAAAGTAAATTGAAAACCTTCTGAAAAAGATTTACAATTAGAGATGGTATTACGAACATTCATGATTCAGGGGATGAGGTCAAAATATCCACATGAAATATCAACATGAACAGAAGTTTGGGAGAAGCTGATTCCAAACCTCATGGACAACTTTGAGGAGTTCAGCCTCCTCTAGAATAAGTGACCACAGATGTGGTAGAAATAACAATAGAACCAGAATTAGAAGTGGAGCCTGAAGATGTGACTGGATTATGAAAATTTCAGATAAAACTTGAGTAAATGAGAAGTTGCTTATTACATATGACCAAAGAAAATGGTTTCTTGAGATGTAATCTACTCCACATGAAGATCCTGTGAAGATTATTGAAATGACAAGAAAGGATTTAGAATATTCTATAAATTTAGTTGATAATGTAGTGGCAGGGCTTGAGCGGAGGACTTTCAATTTTCAAAGTTCTCCTGGTGGGTAAATGCTATTAAACAGCATTGCATGCTATGGAGAGATTTGTGAAAGGAAGGGTCAATGAGTATAACTGACTTACCTCATTCTGAGATATTTTGCCACACCTACCCAACCTTCAGCCACCACCACCCTGATTAGTCAGCTGCTATCAATATGGAGTCAAGACCCTCTGACTCACTGAAAGCTCAAATGGTGGTTAGCACTTAAAGTATTTTTTAAATTAAGGTATGTGCATTTCTTAGGATAATACTATTCCACACTTAATAGGCTACAGTATAGTGTAATAATAGTTTTTATATGTACCAGGAACAAACAAAAAATATTCATTTGCCTCCCTTTATTGAGATAGTTGCTTTGTTATGGTGGTCTCGACCAAACTTACAGTATCTATGAGGTAAAGGAGACAATAAGCCAGTTGGTCTTCTTAGGCATTTTCTTTAACTGTATCTCCATTTCTGCTGTTTATTCACCAAGCTTGTTTCAGAGAAATTAAGGCCCAGAACTCAGGGAGAAGTTTATCATGGTCAGAACTATAAAAACACCAGCATCTTTGCAAATTCAACAGTCAAATTTGGAAATGATCTAGATATTCAATGAATATCCATCATTTAACTTATGTCAGTTTAACTAAGATTTCAAGTTATCAACAGATTTTGGGAGCTATTTTTAAGTAGATATACCATCAAGTATAATTATTGTAGAAAAGTCTATTTGTAAACTTACTTATATTTAATTTACTTTTTCTTAATAATTATATAAAGATTACTCAGGAAAATTTCATGAAATATTAAATAGCTAACCAGCACCTTAAGTTACCTGTCTTGCTGACAAATTCTTTAACAGAGATAACATGAGCTTATTTGACTTTTACTAAAGCTAGGTAGAGTAAGAGTTCTATTGAATGCTGATAACTCTAAAGACATGCCTGTTTTAATCAAACCAACAAACATAAACTAGTTTTTATTTACTTGATTGCACTAGATCATATGACCTTGAAGACCATTTGGGTTAGTTTTGTTTATTTCTGAGAGTATACTTGATTTATAGAAACATATGTGTGTCTTTAAGTCAAATTAAATAGAGCTCTTTACTAATTAATCTTGACAACATCTAGAGGTAGATATCACACATCCATGGTCTTTTTATATATATACATATGTGAACATGCAAATGAAAACAGAAACCTTAGAGCTTTTGTTTTAAAATTTTAGTCATGTGGAACTCCTGGGTGACTCATTCCACTAAGCATCTGACTTCAGCTCAGGTCATGATCTCATAGTTCATGAGTTTGAGTCCCAGGTCAGGCTTAGTGCTAACAGCTCAGAGCCTGGAGCCTATTTCAAATTCTATGTCTTCCTCTCTCTACCCCTCCCAGGCTCATGCTCTGTCTCTCTCTGTGTCTCAAAAATAAACATAAAAAATTTTAAAAAACATAAAATACAATTTTAGTCATGAGATAGGTATAATAATGTAAAACTTACTAGTCTATAAAAGAAGAGTTGGATCTGAATTGTTTCTGACAGATGGAATAAGTTATGATCGCTTGCTCAGATGGCCTAAACTTTTCAGTATTATTTCTCGTGAATATTTTAAGATTTTTAAAAAAAATTTATCTAGTTTCAAAATAGCCTTCCTCCAGAACCCCCCGCCACCACCACTTTTTTTTTTTCTTTCTCTTAAGAATGACCTCCCTGAGGTTTGCATTTCCAAGTGCTGGCCCTCAGTTCCTAGAAAGGACAGAGTAGAACATTTAGATCACAGAAGCACAGAGAAAAAAAGTAAACTCCACCAAGAAGGAATTTTGTTCTCTAAATGCAGATCTTTGATGATATTTGCAAGCCCTTTGAAATGAATAGGGAAGGTTTTGGAATTGGTCAAAAGAATAGGTGGGCTTTTTCTGTTCTTATAAAGACTGTTTGTAAGACAAGTTGTACCAGTTGTCTTCATTCCTAGGACAGTTGTTTTTAATTTCTCAAAGACTTGGGATGGACTTGAATGATGCAGAATCTTGCAACCCATCCATCCAACTACTTTATCTTTAATTTACTTCTTCTTATCAGGAAGATCTTCAACTAAGAGAGCATTAAAAAGATTTCTATGTTCTAGATTTAGGATACTGTCTTTGATATGTTTTTCTTTACCTTCAGGTACATAGTTTCATTTGGCTTTGGGGAGAAAGTTTGAAAAAGTTTCTAATGGGCTCTGAATATTGGCTTTCACTTTGTCTAACTTCTGGCTATAAAGCTACTTTAAAAACAGCCAAAAAAGACAAGTATTAAGAAAATCAAATATCTTGTCAAGTTTCAGCCTGGACAAACAGAAAATGTTTCTGGCAGTATTAAACAGCCCAAAAGATACTGCCCTCCCAATGTCTAGAGCCACTCTCAAGATAGCCAAAAGAAAAAAAAAGAGGATTTAGGGGTGCCTCAGTGGTTCAGTCAGTTAAGCATCTGACTCTTGATTCCAGCTTAGGTCGTGATCTTAGGGTTCGTGACTTTGAGCCCCATGTGGGGCTCCGTGTTGTCAGTGTGGAGCCTGGTTGGGATTCTCTCTCTGCCCCTTCTGTGCATACACACACTCTTTCAAAATAAAGAAAATAAAAGAAAAAAGGGCTTACGTAATTCCCCTGAAACTGGATCCTAAGCCACAAATGATGTGTAGTGCATATTTCTCTGCTACATATACTATATATACATATACTATAAATTTATTTATATATATACATTTTTAAAATATTTATTTATTTTTGAGAGAGGAAGAAACAGAGCATGATCAAAGGAAGGTCAGAGAAAGAGGGAGACACAGAATCTGAAGCAGGCTCCAGGCTCTGAGCTGTCAGCACAGGGCCTGACATGGGGCTCAAACTCACCGGCCATGAGATTATGACCTGAGCTGAAGTTGGATGCTCAACTGACTCAGCCACCCAAGCGCCCCCAGAATTTTGATTACATCTGTAACACCAGTTTTAAGAACAGATTTTTGCATCAAAACAGCACAATTAATGTAGATACAAAAACTTGAAAGAAAAAGTTGAAAATTTAAAAAGAAAAAGAAACTTAAATCTGAATATGGGGTGAAGACATTTTTTTTCCTCATTATGACCCCCATAATTCTTCTTTTTAAGATTAGGAATAGTATTTGTCTTTCTTTTTTTATTTAAAAAATTTTAAATGTTTTTATTTATTTCTGAGAGAGAGAGAGAGAGAGAGACAGCGGGAGAAGGGGAGGGTCAGAGAGAGGGGGACACAGGGTCTGAAACAAGCTCCAGGCTCTGAGCTAGCTGTCAGCACAGAGCCCGACGTGAGGCTCGAATCCACGAACCATGAGATCATGACCTGAGCTGAAGTTGATGCTTAACCAACTGAGCCGCCCAGGTGCCTCTGTACTACTTTACTTTTGAGCCCCCAGCCTGACAGTTGAGGTGCCTGCATCTGCAAGACCTGCCAACTTGAGTGCCCCAGGCAAGCAAGAAGTTCTCAGGACACAAAACAAAACAAACAAGAAGGTAATAGTTGTCCTGGAGAGAGAAAAGATTGGCAATCCCTGGGCACCCCAAAACCAAATTCACAGGAGTCTGAATTTTGAAAGGAATGGACACTGTGAAATTTTACCTTTCTTTCTTGATCAAGTACTCCAGAGAGCTGGGAGAGCTGACAGTGATAATTCTCAGTGTTTGCTGGCATGTGCCAGTTTTCCTAGGATCCCATCTGCAGGGCCCTGAGTGAGTAGAGCTTAAATAGTGAATATAGCTTTGGTATCCACCAGAGATTGACAAGATCTCCACGTATTTTAATTTTAGATTCTCCTTTGCTCTTTAAGGAAATATCTGGTAGTAGTTTCCATAGAATCCTTTAGAATCTCGTCAACTCTGATAGGGACCCATATGGCAGCCCTCCTTTAAGGGTTGACATGTGGGTGTTTGAGTTGGAAAAGAAGGATTTGCCTAGGTTCACATGATTCCAGTCTTTTCAGGGTGGAAAGACAGTTCAGATAGAGGATTGATAGACTGAGTACTAGGTAAAGGAGGTTAGAAGGGAATTGAAGGAGCCATGTCAATCTTACAGTCGTGTTACAGGACCCTCTTGGGCCTTCAGTTTTTCCTTAGCCTTTTCCAATGAATCTTTCAATGAAGCTATTTTGAAATCTTGAAGCCTTTTGTAGGCTTCTGCATGCCAAATAAAATGAGTATACCATTCTATGTGTTTGAGTTGGGAAACCTTGCTTTTAAGTACACTTATGAAATGAATGATCTTATCTAATTGGAATACTCTCCATAACAGCCATTGTAATTCTAGGTTGTCTTAGTAACATTTCGCTGTTTTCGTTAATATCTTCAGCTTCTAGGGACCACAGTCTTTAGACATAAAATAAGAAGGTGTGCCAAAAGGTCCACAATCAATTCTTTAAAACTTCTAGGATTCCTCTTATTTAGCTAAGCCTGTGGTCTCTTGGAGCCAAATTAATACCTAAGAGTATGTGCCACTGACTTGGGGATTTTGTGGTGTTTTACAGCGTCCCTGGTAGCATGGACATTTTCTTGACGTTGGCAGTGACCTAGCATTGATCTCACTCATTCTGTGACCAACTTCTCTTTCCTAGTATGACCAGCTTAGAGTTAGGTAGTGAGCCCTCAAACTGCTCTTAAGTACTTGACTGGTGCTTGCCGCTTTTGTGACTTTGGCCTCTGAAATCCCCATTAGCAAGAGATGATTCCTTTCAGATTTCTTTAGAGTGATGGATGCTTTAATGGCATTCCCCAAATCTCCCAGCAGTTTAGGCTGTGGACTTGCCTTGAGGCTTTGTGCATTCTCTAATAGTTTCCATCTGTTGCAGACTTTGTTCTTTCTTATGTTTATTTATTCATTTTGAAAGAGAGAGAGAGACTGAGTGTGCTTGCAAGCAGGAGAGAGGCAGAGAAAGAAGGAGAGAGAATCCTAAGCAGGCCCTGGGCTGTTAGTGCGGAACCTGGTGTTTGGCCCAATCCCACAAATCACAAGATCATGACCTGAGCTGAAATCAAGAGTTGGACACTTAACCGACTGGGAACATTTTTTTTTTCTTAAATAAACTTTGCTTGGATCAGATTGCTGAATGCTATTTGGCAGAACTTAAATCTGAGTCACTCACCCATGCCCTCTGTGCAAATGAGAGACCCAGAGAATTCATAGGGCTCACTGGGCGCATCTGCATATTGCATCCTGCAGGCTTCTAGTCCTATTCCTCATGAGGAAAAATTAAGAAAAAAAAAGTGTTTAAAGAAGACAATTTAGGTGAGATAGAACAACTTGAATTTTATGAAGTAGACAGTCTCCTTATAGAGCACTGCAAAATTGGGTGGGAGGCATCAAGACTTCATAGGACAAAGAATAAAGAACAAACAGAAAAAGAAGATTGCTGACTGGCTTAGGCTACATAGTCGACCTTCTTTGAGGAGAGAAAGCCCAAAGTTGTCTAGGTGTTTGTGGATTGGCAGACTGGATATACTGTGTTTCTGATCATGAAAGCATTTATTGGGACAGAGTTATCTAAGTTTCCGTTTGCTAATGTAGCATAGCAGTTGTGACACCATCTTGGATCTAGAATGTTTTTTCAACAAGGTAAATCTCATTATTCTACCCCTCCTTTCACCACCATCCTCTTCCCAGAGGAAGAGCAAGATCATTTTCTCATTAGGAAGAGTATCTGCCTTTTTTGTTATGAGTCTAATAAATATTAGAAAAAGGTAAAAGTAGGTGCTTAACTGATGGGTCATATTAAATTCTCCCAGCTCCGTATGTCTCTTATCATAAGCAAAGCTAAGGTATTATATTTTTCTCTGTTCATTATTTTAAAAATACTTTAAAATAGCCAACCCCTAGTAGCTAATATTTTATGGAAGTTGGAAAGGAAGTCTGGCTCAGAGTCATGGTTTTTCTTCCTGCTGTGTCACTCAGAAACTCCCAATGGGTCTTCAGTCCACTGAATTAGATTGATCATACTCCCTGGATGAGGAAACACTCTAACTTCTGTTCCATGCATGGACTTTTAAAATTAAATTAAATGTGATTATTAATTTAATGATCGTCTTGGAAAACATTACCAATTAGGCCATTGCTACTAATTTTCATGTACTTGTTTGCTCCTCTAATACTTAATCCCTTTTCCTTTGCCCACACAAAGTAAATGATGTCACTAATTTTTCATTGATTTTGAAACAGTTTTATAGAATATGTATATTTAGGAATATTTTATTTAGTTTTGGTGGATTAGAGTTTTTATTTATTTATTTATTTATTTTTAATTTTTAATGTTTTATTTATTTCTAGGAGAGAGAGAGACAGCGTGAGCAGGGGAGGGTCAGAGAGAGAGGAAGACACAGAATCTGAAACAAGCTCCAGGCTCCAAGCTGGCAGTCAGCACAGAGCCCGATGCGGGGCTCGAACCCATGAACCGCGAGATCATGACCTAAGCGAAAGTCGGATGCTTAACCGACTAAGCCACCCAGGCGCCCCAGTGGATTAGAGTTTTTAAAAAAATTACAATAACTTAATTGGCATTAGGTATTTATTTCTACTTATCAAGTACCTTTAAGGTGTATTTATTTATTTTGAGAGAGAGAGAGGGTGTGGCAAAGAGAGAGAGAGCGGATCCCAAGTAGACCCTGTGCTGTCAGCGCAGCACCCGACAATGGGGCTCAGTCTCACAAACCATGAGATCATGACTGGAGCTGAAATCAAGAGTTGGACACTTAACCAACTGAGCCACCCTGGCACCCCTCAAGTACCTTTAACATTTAGAAGATTAAAACAAAATCTGTTATCTCCTGATTTCTGGTAGAAATCCAGGGTCAGGAATTTGAAACCAGCTCAGTTGGAGGCTGGGCTAGAGGTCTCATGAATTTAGATTTGAATTTCACTTGGGTTGTAATCATCTGAAGGCTTGACTGGGATTGGATGATCCACTTCCAGGGTGGCTTAGTCACATGTGTGGCAAGTTGGTGCTGGCTAATTGAGTCCTCTCCATGTAGGCCTCTAAATGGAGAGGCTTAAGTACTCTTACAACATGGCAGATGATTTGTCATAGAGCAAGCTATCTAAGAGACCCAAGCGAAAGCCATAACGTCTTTAATGTCCACACCATGAAGGCATGTATCATCACTTTGCCCATAGTCTGTTGGTCATATAGGTGACTGATACAGTATGTGAGGGGATTACTCAAAGGCAGCAAGTACTGGAAGCAAGGATCATGGGGGCAATCCTCGAAACTGGACATTAGAATTTTTCTTGAATATTGTCATTTATAGGGACAAAGAAACCTACACTCATCCTGTATGTTTTCTTTACTCTCACACTACTCTACCTACTTCTATGTATGTTCTCCACACATTAAGCAGTTCTGTAACACCAGCCGAGTGCCTTATAATTTAACTCAGTTCTCATACTGTCTACCTGGAGATGGCACCAGATCCCAGAGGTTAAAGGCTCAGGCCCCACCCCAACCCTCTCCTCCAAAGCCCTGCTTCAGATGCCGATTTCAGGCCTAGGTTGTTATCTGTGCTTCTGACCAATTGACTGTAAATCAAAAATTCTACAACCCTATCCTCAAGTTTGATTAATTTGCTAGAATAGTTCACTGAACTTAGGAAAATAAATATGCTATGTTGCCAGATCATTATAAAATGATATAACTCAGGAACAGCTAAATGGCAGAGATGGATGAGGCAAAACATGTTGGAAAGGTGTAGAGCATCCATTCCGTCTCTGAGTCTTCCACTCTCCTAACACTTCCATCTATTCACCAACCTAGAATCTCTCAGAATCATGCTCATGGGGTGTTTATGGAGGCCTTATCACATGGGCATGATCAGCCATTAACTCAATCTCTAGGCTTTTTCCCACTTTATGTAGAGAGGGGTGGAGTTCAAAGTTCCAAGCTTTTAAACATGGCTTGGTGTCTATGGGGACCAGCCCCCATTCTGAAGCTCTCCAGGAGCCTAAGAAGAGCTGCCTCATTGTAATACAAAATAGTCCTGTCATTCAGCAAAGTCCAAGAGATTTAGGACTCTGAGCTAAGAACAGGGTCAAAGACCAAAATATGCTCCTAGTGCTCTTCTCATTTAGGAAACTGCAAGTTTTAGGAGCTCTGTGCCATGAACTGGGGACAGAGACCAATACATATATTTTCTATTTCACATGGCACTTGAATTGTATTGTTTTGTTGTTGTTGACTGTGTTTTGAATTAGATTCTTGATTTAGTATTTATTGGCAGGTGTGTATTATATATTCTTTTATTTTCATATCCTTTTAGTCTTTTGTTATTTACATATGTTAATGACAGTTATAATTTCTTCTGGTTTGTACTCCAACTTTTCTGTTTCTTTAAGGTATCTTTTGATGAACAGAAATTAATGCAGTAATTCCCAACCTTTTGAGGACCACACATCTCTTTGAATGCCTTAGGAAAACAGTGGCCTGTCCTTCCAGGAAAAAAACAAAACAAAACAAACAAACAAACAAAAAACTCATTCACAAATTTGTGCATACAATTTTAAGGAGTTCCTGGACTCATTCAGATTTGCTCAGGCCCTGAATGAATAGCATTCTTCCTTGATAAATCTTGCTTGAGAATCTAGATACTTCTCAACTTCAGTTTTCTGTTCCTGAACTCCCTAAGAGCCCACATCATCCAGTATGATTTATGAGGATTTATAAGTAATGTTCTTGTTCTTTTTAAAATTTTCATTTTGAAATAATTTCAAACATGAGAAGTTATGGGTAAAAAAAATAACTCTGCATGTCTTTTACTCTCTCCTTCTCTCTCTCCTCTTTCTCTCTCTCTGTCATATACACATTCACTTTTCTCCCCCTGAACGATTTGAGAACAATTTTCAGTTATCATGCCTTCCAAATAATTTAGTGTATGTTTTCTGTGAATATGGATATGCATGTGTCTTAAGTACCACTTTGCAATTATTAAAAGGGTAATGAAGCATTTCAGAATATATGATTAAAGATGCATAAAGACTAAATGCAGTACACTAGTTGATTAGATCTTCAACCGGAAGGGGAAAATACTAAAAATATTAAGGAAAGGGATTTTAATATTCTTAAGTTGTGGTATTTTGTTAAATTGTTTGCATTAGTCATTTAAAATCAAAGTCCTTTTTTTCCTCCCTGAACTGTGTGGAAAATGGCAGATTCTTTGTTATTCCAAGGTCTCTTATAAAAATTAAATCTAGATCATTGATATTATCATCTTATCATATCTATAATCATAACATTATATATCACATAACATAATATCACATAACATATTACAGCCTCTAAAATAATTTAGGTCCTATTCCTTATAATACTGTCGTACTCATGTTTTAAGTAATGAAAGTTTTAGTGAAATGCTCTAGATTTTATTTTATGGTGGATTAATTCCAGATAAATTTCCATATATTTCAAATGCTATACCCATAAGCATTTGATAAATTTAAGTCACAGTGATATAATCTGGTACAGTGTTACAGTGATTCACTACAGAGATTCACCACACTTGGGACTCCTCACTCCCTCCAGGGAGCTACTACATGCTGCAAGGTATTTGACTGTCTCCTAAAACATTTGGGTACCATTTAGTAAGGCAAAAATTGTATTCCACTCCACTGTCTTTTCTCCAGAACACACATCAATGAATGTTATCAGTTCTTCTGAGGTTAATCTGTTAGTTACTCTACAACTTGATATTTTATTTCTATGTTTTAGCAAGATGAAGAGTTGAATAATTTTTACTTTTTTACAGATTTTCTTTTAAAAATAAAGTGACAAATATAAAATAGGCATTAGTCTACCACATCAAAAATTCTATAAAATAAGACTTCCAATTCACTTTCTTTTTCCTCCGGTCCCACCATTTATCAACTTTTAAATGCTTACATTTTTCTTCTATGTGCATTCTTTAATAGTATCATTGTATACATATGGTCATGTTTCTGTTTTTCCACACTGGATTTATTTATCTGGGGAAAGCCCATATCAAAGAGAGTCCGTCTCATTCTTTCTCTCACTGCCTTGTCTTGTCTTTCTTTTTCACATGTGAAAATTATACTTGTCCTTATTTTCTTCTACATCACATTGAAGGTAATCTATGTACACCTGCATTTTTTGATCTTTACATCTGCTAATTTTTACTTCCATTAATAGTTAGTAACAACTTCTGATTGTCTGTTTGACAATCTGTCTTCTTCCATGTCTTTCAAAAATGGTTTAGAATTTTTTTCACCAGGAGTTTTGCATATAACTTAACCCACTCCACACATACTTCTCTCCTGAATGAATTCTAGGTACTCAGGTTTTCTATGTGCTTCATTATATGGTTAAGTTGTTTGGTAACACTGTAGATTGATTGATTAAAACCAATATGAAAACAGAGCCAGGATCTATTATAAACCTTCCCTCATGATGCTTATTTTCCCCTCTGCTATACGTGCGCGCACGCGCACACACACACACACACACACACACACACACACACACATTCAGACCTACTACCTAGCACACGGTCATACACAGAGTTGGGGGCACAGGAAAATAATTGGGTAAGTGAATAACTCTGTGTGACAAGTAAGTAGGAAATATTTTCTATTAATAAAAATGTGAGGAACCATAAATCTCCACTTGCTTGACATTAGCACTTAAAGGCAGAAGCCGAAATACTGAATTTTTTTCTTTTTTTCTGGATCCTACAATCTCAACTCTCGATACTCAAAAGTGTGGTCTGGGAACAGCTCAAGGCACCACCAGGGAGCTTGTTAGAGAGTTCAAACCTCAGTCAACTCAGTTAGAATCTGCATTTTAACAAGACCTCCAGATGATTCATATACAAACTCATGTTTGTGGAGCAGCACTGTATCCTACTGAAATTGCAGCAAGCTGAGGTTCATTACCCTTTTTGCACATCTGCATGGGCATTTGTTTTCACAGTTTAGTATATTATAATTTTGGATGTTTACATATTTGAATATTGCCCCTATAAGCGTATTTTTTTCCTTCATGTGGTATTTGAGTCAAAGTCACTACAATGATAATTTTCTTAGACTGCTAGAATAAAACCTTCAAAAGCCCTTCATGTAACCAGTACCTACATGTAAGGTAATTAAACGAATACTTAATAGATAATCAGTTGATTAGAGAACTAATTAATGAACAAAACAGTGAGGATAATATGAGATTAGGGAACCTTTTGAAAAGATAGTAATATTGTTCTGTTGGCTTACATAGCTTGCCTTTGTGCTAACGAGGATCACTGGTTCAATTAATGACATTTCAAGCTAGTGATTTTTTAGTACTTTGTGCAGAGTCATAGCCAGCATGACCCAAACCCACGGGGTCAATCAGACTTCTAAGACAAAGGGAAATAATCATATATTACTCATTTTAATATGGGGACCTTTTTATTTTATTTTATTTTTTTATTTTTATTTTTTTTTAATATTTATTTATTTCTAGGAGAGAGAGAGAGACAGCGTGAACAGGGGAGGGTCAGAGAGAGAGGGAGACACAGACTCTGAAAGCAGGCTCCAGGCTCTGAGCTGGCAGTCAGCACAGAGCCCGACGCGGGGCTCGAACCCACGAACTGCGAGATCATGACCTAAGCGAAAGTCGGACGCTTAACCGACTAAGCCACCCAGGCGCCCCTATGGGGACCTTTTTAAAGTTGTATTCAATGTCCATGTGGATGGAATCAGTTAATTAAATACTTACTGAGTTCCTAGCATGTGGCAGACAATGTTGTTGGGGCAACCATAAAGACGGTGGAATGTGGTTTCTATGCCATGTGATTTATCATCTAGTGGGGCAGGGAGGTACGGACACTCAACTAAACGAAGTATAAGCTAACTGCTAGATGGCAACAGCATGTTGTGGGGTGTCTTGTGGCTCTCCAAAGGGAGGGAACAAAACAAGATGTGTGTATATTTATAAAAAATAAATATATTTATTTTAAGAGATTGGCTCATGTAATTACTAACACTGGGAAATCCAGAATCTGTAGATTTATCTGACAAGCTGGAAACCCAGAGAAGAGCTAGTGCTGGAGCCCAAGTTTGATGGCTGTCAGGCTGCAGCTTTCACTGCAGGGGAGGGCAATCTTTTCTTTCTTTAAGGCCTTCAACTGATTGGTTGAAGCTCACCCACGTTATAGAAGGCAACGTGTTTACATACTGTTCACTGACTTAAGTTAATCTTATGAAATATACCCTCATAGAAACATCCAGAATAATGTTTGAACACATATTTGGGCACCATTGTCCAGCCAAGTTGACACATAATATTAAATATCACATGGGGGTAGAGATGAAGGTATTCTGTCTTTGGACAAGATTATAGATAGCTTCATGAAGGTTGTGGCATTCCAGTTGACATTTTGACAATGAAAGGGTTAGCAAAGAAGAAGAGAGTCATTTTATGTTGAGAGATGTTACCTGATTAATAAAAGCACAGAGTCACAGAAGTATTTGTGGGATGGTAGGTTGTGAGCTGACCAGAGCAAGAAGTTTGGAAAGAAATGCATTAGCTAATAGAGCTAAAAGCCACCTTTGCAGACTAATTACAAGGGTCTATGAAAGCCAGACTAAAGAAAATGAACTACGGTGAGGTTTCTGGGAAAGGGGATGATCTTACCTGACTCAAAAGAATCATTCTGTCTGCATTATGAGAGGTGGAGGTTGAAGTACATGGTAAAAGGGAGACAGACCTACAAGTTAGGATAGAATGTCTGTATTCGAAGTAAAAAGAAATGCAGATCCCAACAAGAACAATAGCAAAGGGGGATTTGGGTGTGGAAGAGAACAAGTATGTGTGAAGGAGACGGCAGTAGACGGATCTTGGACTTTGATGGAATGTGAAGCTATTTTGTTGAAGTATAAGAAAATGTTAGTCCAAGACCCTGACTGAAAACAAACGTGATTGTCATCAGTTCTTCCTTACAGTTTATGCAAAATGTATTGAAATTAAAACTAAATAAAAACAACTACCAAGAGAAAAGACTATTTCAGTTGAGTAAAAATGTGTAGCTGGCTTTTTATTTTAACCTATAAAATATAATTTTATTTCTGCAGACTAATTGGTGGAAATATTCTTATCACTACTGTGAAGTTTATACGCTCACTAGGGCCATGCAATTTTCACCTTGGCGACAATTAGGCAATCATCTAGGAGAGCATGAGATAAGCCTTCAGTTGCCTGTTTCAATGAATATGGTCAGTTATTTAAAATTAAAGTTAAAACTCACCTTCCTCCATTCCTTTCCTGCCTTATTCCTGTATTTAGAGAAATTGAGGCAATTGAGGGTATTTCTTGTTTAAGGGAATCTGCTGATGGAGACTTACAGACCCCCATGCACCGTGTCAGTCATACAGCTTTGTATAGTGTGTGTAGCATTTTCTCCTTTGCTCAGGGGCTGAAGGGATAGATAGTGTTGGCAATATAAAGGAAGATTAGAATTTGATTTTTATCATTTTGTCTACTCTAAGAAGTGCTTGTGTTGTAGTGGAAGGGCATCACCCTTTCTAAGAATAATGTGCCCTCTGTCCCTGGAATGAAAGGAAGAAGGCAGCCAGAGAATTTGAAATGTTGATCATACGGCCTAGCTTCTCCTATTGGGATATATGGTGGTATCATTAATCTTGATAGGAACCCAAGAGCAGGAACAAAGGTATTTTATTGTCTTCCTTCATTTGTTTTGTTTTCTTACTGGGCCTAGAGGGCAAATATGAGTCAATATTAAATTTGAAAACTTGTGAGAGAAAATGTGCAAGAAGTTAGGGTCCAGAAAAAAATTAGGTCATATTGATAAGTCCATCATGTTATTTGATATATTAGGAGTCATATTTGTTGTGATATTATTTTTAGTAAGAATGAATGAAAACACACAAATATTTACATTTCAGAAAACTTGTAGAAAATGTATAGTTAATCATATGAAATCAACTATGATATATCCAAGATGGTAAAATATTCCCATTATGTTGGTAATAATATGTTGATTCAAGTTGAAACCACAATCATGAAAATTTCCCTAGGAAAAATACTTATGATAAAAGGAAGGCATTTGTTGTATGAGCACTGGGCTGTGTAAGGGATGAATCAGTAAATTCTACTTCTGAAACTAATATTACACGATATGTTAACTAACTAGAATGTAAATAAAAATGTGATAAACAATTAGTGTTCTATTACAAATGATTCACCATTAATGTATCTTTGGTTTGAAACAGAGTCTGCATCTATCCAAGCACTGGCATATGAAGCTTGTGTTTCTCAAGAGACTGTCACTGTGAAAAGAAATCCCTGATTTGTACTTAGACAACTTGATGCATGAAATTTAAATAGTATATTATTATATTTTACAGTGTATCATTTTAATCATATATACCAGTAGCTAGTCAATATTCAATTATATTCTGTACAAGTAAATAAAAATTAGGTTTAACTCAGATACGTAGATTGAGTTAACACATTCAATGTGACATGAAAATGGAAACACTGAGATGGCAATGCTAGAAACTGAGTCATTTTCCTTGAGTATTTACATCTGTTCCCCTTCTGAAACCCGTTATGATTTCTATTCGCCAACAGAATAAAGTTCGAAGTCCTTATTATGCCATATCATACATTCCATTATTAGAGACTAACTTTTCAGCCTTATGTTGACCTCTCTCCCACACTCTGCTTTTTGGTTTTGTTTTTGTCCGAAAAAGCCATGCTACTAAATGCATTTGTGTGTTCCTGTAAAAGCGGCTCCTCTTCTTGGAAAACACATCTTTCAGTCTGACAGATCCTATTTCTCTGCAATACTTCATTCAATTATCAACTCATTTATTTTAAAAAAATCTTTTTCTTTTCTGTGTTCCCTTGATTTCTCGGGTACATCACTCACATGCTTATTTACTTCTGCATTTAATTAGGCACACTTTGCATTTTATTGACAGCATTAGTTTATGAATCTGTCTCAATCACAGATAAACAAACTTTTTGGTGGCTGATCCTATGTCTTATTCTTCATTCTAACAATACACTCTGGCATAGAATACAGGTTCAGTGGAAGTTTCCTGAAAGAGTAAGTAAATAATGACATCTTTGCTCTTGATGGACATTTGTACTCAGGCGAATAAATTGTGAAAGCATCTACATATTGAAAAAACTTTGTGACATTTAACTTCTACTATGTGAATTATACATGAATTTACCTCTTTTACTCCCTCTCCCCAACACAAACACACACACACACACACACACACACACACACACACACACACACGGACTAAACACTGGGAGAAATAATAGAAAATAGTTAAATTTTTAAAAAAAACATTTATTTGGGGCACCTGCGTGGCTCAGTCGATTAAGCGTGTGACTTCGGCTCAGGTCATGATCTCACGGTTTGTGGGTTCAAGCCCAGCATCGGGCTCTATGCTGACAGCAAGCTCAGAGCCTGGACCCTGCTTCGGATTCTGTGTCTCCTCTCTCTGACCCTGCCCTAATCACGCGGTCTCTCTTTCTCTCAGTAATAAATAAAACATTAAATTTTTTTAAAAGCATTTATTCAACACAAAAAGTACTTATTGAACACCTATTGTGTATTATTTCTATAGTAGATAAACTGAAGATAGAAGTTTTCTTCTTTTTAATTTAATTTTTTCTTTTTTTCCTAAATAGTTTATTGTCAAGTTGGTTTCCATACAACACCCAGTGCTCATCCCCACAAGTGCCCTCCTCCATGCCCATCCCCCCCTACCCCCCACATCCATTAGTCCTTAGTTTTTGTCAGCATTCAAGAGTCTCTCATGGTTTGCGTCTCTCCCTTCCCCCACCATTTCCCCCCTTCTTCTCCCCCTTGTTCCTCCGTCAAGTTCCTCCTAATCCTCCTATACGTGCAAACATGTGATATTTGTCCTTCTCTGCCTGACTTATTTCGCTCAGCATAACACCCTCAAGTTCCATCCATGTTGCTACAAATGGCCAGATTTCATTGTTTCTCATTGCCATGTAGTATTCCATGGTATAGATAAACCACATCTTCTTGATCCATTCATCTGTTGATGGACACTTAGGCTCTTTCCATGTTTTAGCTATTGTGGAGAGTGCTGCTATGAACATTGGGGTACATGTGCTCCTATGCCTCAGCATTTCTGTATCCCTTGGGTAAATTCCTAGCAGTGCTATTGCTGGGTCATAAGGGAGTTCTATTGTTAGTTTCCTGAGGAACCTCCACACTGTTTTCCAGAGGGGCTGTACCAGTTTACATTCCCACCAACAGTGTAGGAGGGTGCCCGTTTCTCCACATCCTCGCCAGCATCTAGAGTTCTCTGATTTGCTCATTTTAGCCACTCTGACTGGCGTGAGGTGGTATCTCAGTGTGGTTTTGATTTGTATTTCCCTGATGAGGAGGGATGCTGAGCATCGTTTCATGTGTCTGTTGGCCATCTGGATGTCTTCTTTGGAGGAGTGTCTGTTCATATCTTCTGCCCATTTCTCCACTGGATTGTTTGTTTTGGGGCGTGGAGTTTGGTGAGTTCCTTATAGATTTTGGATACCAATCCTTTATCTGATATGTCAATTTTCCCATTCTGTCGGTTACCTATTAGTTTTTATTGATGTTTCCCTTGCCGTGCATAAGCTTCTTGATGAGGTCCCAATAGTTCATTTTTGCTCTTGAATCCCTTGCCTTTGGGGATATGTAAAGTAAGATATTGCTGCAGTGCAGGTCAAGGAGGTTGTTTCCTGCTTTCTCCTCTAGGGTTTTGATGGTTTCCTGTCTCACATTCAGGTCTTTTTTCCATTTTGAGTTTATTTTTGTGTATGGTGTGCTAAAATGATGTGGCTTTCATTCTTCCGCATGTTGCTGTCCAGTTCTTCCAGCACCTTCTGTTAAAGAGGCTGTCTTTTATCCATTGGATGCTCTTTCTGGCTTTGTCAAAAATAGTAGGCCATACATTTGTGGGTCCAATTCTGAGTTCTCTATTTTATTCCATTGGTCTATATGTCTGTTTTTGTGCCATTACCATACTGTCTTGATGATGACAGCTTTGTAGTAGAGGATAAAGTCTGGGATGGTGATGCCTCCTGTTTTGGTTTTCTTCTTCAATATTACTTTGGCTATTCGGGTCTTTTGTGGTTCCATACAAAATTTTGGATAGTTTGTTCTAGGTTTGAGAAGAATGCCGATATAATTTTGATTGGGATTGCATTGTATGTGTGATTGCTTTGGGTCGTAATGACATTTTAACAATATTTATTCTTCCGATCCATGAGCATGGAATGTTTTTCCATTTCTTTGTGTCTTCTTCAATTTCCTTCATAAGGTTTCTGTAGTTTTCATCATACAGATCTCATATCTTTGGTTTATACCTAGGTATTCTATGTTTTTTTCTGTAGTTATTAATAGAAGCAGTTTCTTGATTTCTCTTTCTGTTGCTTCATTGTTGGTGTATAAAAACGCAATCGATTTCTGTACATTGTTTTTATACCCTGGAACATTGCTGAATTCATGGATCAGTTCTAGTAGGCTTCTGGTGGAGTCTGTCGGGTTTTCTATGTAGAGTGTCATGTTGTATGCAAAGAGTGAAAATTTGACTTCTTTGCTGCTTCTGATGCCTTTTTTTTTTCCTTTCGTAGTCTGATGGCTGATGCTAGGACTTCCAGCACTATGTTAAACAACAGTGGTGAGGGTGGACATCCCTGTCATGTTCCTGATCTCACGGAGAAAGCTCTCATTTTTTCACCATTGAGGATGATGTTAGCTGAGGGCTTCTCATAAATGGCATTTATGATGTCTAAGTAAGTTCCTCCTATCCTGACTTTCTCGAGGGTCTTTATTAAGAAGGTATGCTGTATCTTGTCGAATGATTTTTCTGCATCTATTGACAGGATCATATGGTTTTTATCTTTTCTTTTGTTGATGTGATGTATCACATTGATTGATTTGCGAATATTGAACCAGCCCTGTAACCCAGGAATGAATCCCACTTGATCATGGTGGATAATTCTTTTTATGTGCTGTTGCATTCAATTTGCAAGTATCTTGTTGAGGATTTCTGCATCCGTATTTGTCAAGGATATTGGCCTGTGGTACTTTTCTTTTACTGGGTCTCTGGTTGGAGAATCAAAGTGATGTTGGCTTCATAGAATGAGTCTGGAAGTT
The DNA here is from genome assembly GCF_003009895.1 of Hyaena hyaena. Taxonomy (NCBI): domain Eukaryota; kingdom Metazoa; phylum Chordata; class Mammalia; order Carnivora; family Hyaenidae; genus Hyaena; species Hyaena hyaena. Next base: position 2,002,132 of record NW_024080648.1, read on the forward strand.
TTCCTTCCTTTTCTATTTTTTGGAGTATCTTGAGAAGAATGTGTATTAACTCTTATTTAAATGTCTGGTAGAATTTTCCAGGGAAGCCATCTGGCCCAGAGCTCTTATTTGTTGGGAGATTTTTGATAACTGATTCAATTTCTTCACTAGTTATGGGTCTGTTCAGATTTTCTATCTCTTCCTCTGTGAATTTTGGTAGTGTGTGTGTGTTTAGGAATTTGTCCATTTCTTCTAAGTTGTCCAGTTTGTTGGCATATAATTTTTCATAGTATTCCCTGATAATTGCTTGTATTTCTGAGGGATTGGTTGTAATAAGTCCATATTCATTCATGATTTTGTCTGTTTGGGTGCTCACTTTTTTCTTTTCGAGAAGCCTGGCTGGAGGTTTGTCAGTTTTGTTTATTTTTTTTAAAAAAACCAACTGTTGGTTTCATTGATCTGTGCAAATGTTTTTTTTTTTTTTTTTCCTTTTGGATTCTATATGGTTATTTCTGCCTTGATTTTTATTATTTCTCTTCTCCTACTGTGTTTGGGGTGATCTTGTTGCTCTCCTTCTAGTTCCTGTAGATGTGCTGTTAGATTTTGTATTTGCAGTTTTTCTAATTTCTTGAAATAGGCCTGGAGTGCAATGTACTTTCCTCTTAGGACTGCCTTTGCCACATCCCATAGAGTTGGATTGTTGTGTTTTCATTTTCATTTGTTTCTATATATTTTTAAAAATCTTCTCTAATTGCCTGATTGGCCCATTCGTTCTTTAGTAGAGTGTTCTTTAATCTCCATGTTTTTGGATGTTTTCCAGGCTTTTTCCTGTGATTGATTTAAAGTTTCATAGTATTGTGATCTGAAAGTGTGTGTGGTATGATCTCAGTTCTTTTATATTTATTGAAAGCTGCTTTAGGACCCAGTATATGATCCAACTTGGAGAATGTGGCATACGCACTAGAGAAGAAAGTGAATTCCATAGCCTCAGGATGTAGTGTTCTATATATATCTGTCAAATCATCTGGTCCGATGTGTCATTCAAGTCCATTGTTTCTTTAGTGATTTTTCTGTCTAGTTGATCTATCCATTGCTGTAAGTGGAGTATTAAAGTCACCTGTTATTAGCATATAAGATTGTTTCTGTTTGTGATTGTTTTATGTATTTGGGTGCTTCAGTATTTGGTGCGTAGACACTTATAATTGTTAGCTCTTCCTGATGGATGGACCCTGTAATTATTACATAATGTACTTTTTCAACCCTTTGTTACTGCCTTTAAAGTACAGTGTGTCTGATATAAGTATAGCTACTCTAGATTTCTTTTGACTTCCAGTAGCACGATAGATTATTTCTCTATCCCTTACTTTCAATCTGAAGGTGTCCTCAGGTATAAAATTAGTCTCTTGTAGACAGCTAATAGATGGATTTTGTTTTTTAATACATTCTGCTACCCTATGTCTTTCGATTGGATCATTTAGTCCATTTATATTCAGTGTTATTATTGAAAGCTATGGGTTTAGAGTCATTGTGTTTTCTGTAGGATTCATGCCTATAGTGGTGTCTCTGGTACCTTGTGTTCCTTGCAACATTTCCCTCATAGAGTCCCTGTTAGGATTTCTTGTAGGGCTGGTTTCGTGGTGATGAGTTCTTTCATTTTTGTTTATTTGGGAAGACTTTGATCTCTCCTTCTATTCTGAATGGCAGGCTTGCTGGATAGAGGATTTTTGGCTGCATATTTTTTCTGCTCATCACATTGAAGATTTCCTGCCATTCCTTTCTGACCTGCCAAGGTTCAGTAGATAAGTCTGTGACTACTCTGTTAGGTCTCCTTTTGTATGTTTGGGCCCTTTTTTCCTAGCTGTTTTAAGAACTCTCTCTTTGTCCTTATATTTTGCCAGTTTCACTATGATATGTTGTTCAGAAGATCGATTCAAGGTACGTCTGAGGGGAGTTCTCTGTGCCTCTTGGATTCAATGTCTGTTTCCTTCCCCAGATTGGGGAAGTTGTCAGCTATACTTTGTTCAAGGACTCCTTCAGCACCTTTCCCTCTCTCTTCCTCTTCTGGAATTCCTATGATACGGATATTGTTCTGTTTGATTGTATCACTCAGCTCTGGAACTCTCCTTTTGTGTTCCTGGATCAGTTTATCCTCCTTTTTCTTGGCTTCCTCTTTTTCTGTAATTGTGTCTTCTAATTTACCTGTTCTTTTTCTGCCTCTTCAGTCTGTGCATTGGATGCCTCCATTTTTTAATGCACCTCATTTAAAGTATTTTTAAGTTTATCACAACTATTTTTAAGCTCCATAGTCTTTGTAGCAGTAGCTTCTCTGATGTCCTCCATGCCTTTATCAAGCCCAGTAATTAATTTTATGACTATTGTTCTAAATTCTTGTTCTGTTATGTTGCTTATATTTGTTTTGATCAGTTCTTTAGCTGTCATTTCTTCCAGGAATTTCTTTAGAGGAGAGTTTCTTTCTGTTTCATCATTTTGGCCAGCTTTCTGTCTCTTGTTAGTTTTAAAAGCTTGTTATGTGCTCTGCACATTATATTAAAGAAGGTTCATTGACTGTCCAGGGACTGTCCATTCAGGAAGTGTTCTTTTAATCATGTCACTTGGTCTCTCTTGTTGAGACTGTTTATTTTATTTCCCTACTCGTAGTGGTATTTGGGACTCTCCACCATGTGTACTTTGGCTTGTTTCTTGAGGTAGCCTTTAGCAATCTGCAGCAACACAATGTAGCGTTTAATTGATTCTACCATGCTATTTGTTGTTTCTTTTAGAGTTTCAATTTTCTTTCTCTTTTTGTCATCTTTGCAGTTTTGAAGTTTGTCATCAAAAAGCTTTTATTGTTCTATCAAGATTTGTAGTAAGCATCGGCTTCTGTAAGTTTATTATCAAAGTCTTGGACACTAGGAACAAATTCTGAATCCAAACCTCTGCAAGTGGCCAGCAAGAAAGCCATTCGCCAAGACCCGCACCCTCTGTGTCTCCAGGGGAGGGAGCCAGGGGCCATTTCCAAGCATCCCTTTTTTCTTCTCCAGTTCATATTTCCCACAATGCAGTGAAGTTGGTCCACTCAGGTTCTGCTGATCCCCCAGGACACCTCCCTTACCTGCCAGAAGGTTTCATACTATCATTTTTCAGAAGGTTCTCACTTGCTACTACAAATTTTCAAGAACTCTTAAATAAATTTAGGTTATCGTCGTATTGTAAGCATACTTGAAAACCACTTTGTGTTATATGGACTATTATTACTCTCATTTTGTTTTTAACAAATTAAAAAGGAAGTGAGGCACAGAGAGCTTAAATGCTTTTAAAACTCATAATACAGTATTGGAACTTGAATTCCGACTTAGTAAGTCTGGCTCCAGAATCTACATTCTTTACCACTATCTGCTTGCAGTAGTTGATGATTTTAAGGAGTTCATGGTTTGTAAGAAATAGTAGATTTAGAGATCAGTAAAAAGAAAGATTGCCATAAAATAAACAAAGTACTCTGAAAGAAAACAAAGGAGATCAGCAGACTACAGACAGTCGGCCAAATATGACCTACAATTTTTTTGAATTGCCTACTATCTAAGAATGTGTTTTTACATTTTCCAAATGATTATTAGAAAAACAAAAAGAAAAAAGATATTTTCCTGACATATAGAATCTTGTGAAATTTAAACCTTGTTGTCCACACATAATGTTTTATTGGAACATAGCCACACTAATTAGCCTGTGTGTTTTTTGAAAGCCGCCTCTCTGATGCAACAGATTTGAATGGTTGTTGGAGATCAGATGGCCTATAAGGCCTAGAATATTTAGTCTTTGGCTCTTTTCAGAAAAGCTCTATGAATTCTAGTCCAGAGAGAGTTTTTTTCTACCAACTGAAGTTTGGGAGGAAGAGCACATGTGAATACAAAGCCATAAAAAAGTGAAGGAATGTGGTGTGTTTAGGAAAGCACAGATAGTTGCTATCTATCTCAGTAGATAGCTAATATCTCTCTGCCAATTAAGTTGCAGTTTATGGAAAGAAATTCCTTTTTTTTTTTCCAATAGGAAGTAGAAACTATTGAACTGTTTTAATGGGCCATTCCTTCTTTTTCTAAGCACTGATAAATAAATGTTGATTTTGCTTCCAAGTTAATAACCCATGTTGGTTTTGTGCCTTTTAAAAAAGAGTTCTTTCTTTCCTCTCATCTTCCTGTCCAATAAGCCATGCTGCTTCTTACCATTATTGACAAGGTTTCCCACATGAGGGATTGTTTATCTGCAACCCATTTAATAGGATAAGTGTCTTGTGAGTTCTTTCGATGAGATGAGATCACACAAAGAAATGTTCAGTATTATTTTCATTGTTTTTTTATTCACATCATTGTCATTATCATTACAGTTGTCATTTGTGTTTCTCCTTATGTTTTCCCCCTGCTCCCTAAGGTTTTTCTGCCACAAGTCATTTCTACTAGGAATTTGTTTTATTTGTATCTTTGTTATTTTCTTACTGCCTTCTTTCCATCTACCAGGTGACTGGTGTGTGTGTGTGTGTGTGTGTGTGTGTGTGTGCACGTGCGCGCACGCGCGCACTGACATGTACATATATGTAACAGAGGGAGTCCAACCATGTTCAAAAACTTAACTGGTATCCACATCTGTGCATAAAATAATGGTCAGGACTTAAGATTCATCATCCTCCTGATAAAGTTTCTAGATATTAATCTGATATATGAGGAATATTTGGGCTTTGTTTTATCTGTTAACTGAACTCTGTCAGTGATCGACTCACTGACACCATGAACAATGGCCAGGACAGGACCAGTGGAGACTCATTTCAAATGAGACTTCTCTGAATGATCAGCACAGTTCTGTTCTCTTATCCTCCCTCCTCCCTCCAAGTGTTCTGTGAAGCCACATTACAGAAATAGTAAGTGATACTCCGGAATTCTTGATGTTAGGAAGATGAATGTGTGGTGGGAATTGGTGACCATTAGCAACTTTGTTCTGCTTCCTGATGGAGAAGGAATGCTGGGTGATCTGGGTCACAACCAATAAACTACACAATGTTAACTCCAAGTTATGATTACCATTCTTGCACAAAGTTCCTTAAACAGTCAAAATGCAATATTAGGTTTGGAGAAATCTTCTTAAACAGATAAGATACAGTTTCTCTTTCTGTTCTCCATAATGCTTAAGTCGTTCCTTAGTGTTCCGGTAAGCAACCAAAAATGAAGAACTGTTTCAGCTCATTATTGTTATAGAGCATTATGTGGAAACTCAATCCATAAAAAAAAAAAAATCAACGTGTTTCATAAAGTCTCCGAATAAATTATTTTGGCTGGCATGATCACTGGAAGAACACAGCCTCTTGTTCATTCAGTGTTTTCCTTTACAAAACATTAGATAACATGTCAAAACGTTTTATAAAATTAGAAATGTCACACATGTGGTACAAATCCTTATAATGCACAGCTAGACAGTTAAAAATCATATATATGCTTTCTTTTCTTTGTTGTTACATAGATTTTAATGCTTAATAAAGTATACCATCTATTGGACTAAAATCTTATTTTCTAGACTCATATAAAAATGAAAACAATTCAAAAGTCTACTCTGCATGTAGTTCATAGACCCAGGATTCCACTATTTGGACTCTGTTACTATTTGTTGCTTAACCTTTTCCTGTTCATTGATTTCATTTATCAAAAACAGCCAAGGGTCTCTGTCATATACAGCATTGTTCTGATAGTGAGGACAAGTCTAATATGAATTAGGTAGAGTCTCTGTTCTTGAAGATGTTTTAATGGTTTTCATGGTGCTTTGCACAGAATTCGGGACTGCAAAGGTAAGGTCTGCAGAGACCACTTGTTGACATCCCCTTTCCTGTACTGTGACTATACTACTTCCATCATTCCATTGGACAGAGTAAGTTAAAGGCTCACCCACATTCAAGGGCAGGAGAGAGGTTTCATCATATTGACAAAAGTAGTATGAAAGCAGATTAAGATATGTGTTCATAAAAGAAACATCATATGATAGAATTTATACAATTCTGAACTTTTCTATTATTAAGCACAGGATAGCTTCCAATTTAGTCTCCGCAAAAACTTAAATTCTCAAAATCTTCCTTTTCTATTGTGCTTCTCTGCAAAAATTTTTATATTAAATCCATTTGAGCTTAATGAAATTCTGTTAACAATGGATTAATTATGATTTTCCCAATTAAACAACTGTTTACTGAGTTTGTATAAGCCAGGAATTTTGTTATATGTTGGACTAATATCTTGAAGATATAGTGTCAACCTCAAGTTCATCATTCAGAAGAACACCTGAAACATGAATAAATAAGTGTATTCTTTTGAATTACAGCATTTCACAGGAATTGTGTATAACCCTTTTAAACTGTACCACAAGTAAGCCTCATAATAATTTTTATTTTTTCTTATGTAACAGGACTTCTTTAAAAATAGGAGTATTGTATACGTGAGTTGACTAATAATTAATTGGCAAATATGATAGTGATGATGACGTACCTGACATCCTGTCTCCTCCAAGATTAAGTGACTCCTTTAAATGTTTGTCTTTTATTTTTAATTTGACTTTACTTTATGCAGGCAAAGTTATTGGCAGAATTTTAACCATTTATGAGCAAAGGAATTTGGTGACTGATGTTAACCACAGTTTTCGTATACTTTGTCTTGTCATTTCTGTTAGCTCTGGTTATGCCATAAAATGCACTTGTTTACTGAGGCTTTTAGACAATTATAATTTTATGTATCCTGCTTAATAGTTTTATGTGTAACTGGTACTTTATTGTTGCACAGCGTTTTTCCCTGTAGAATATATGGAGGGGTAATATATTCATCCTGTCTACTTATCTGCCTTACCGTTCTGTGGGAATCATTGCCAGAAGATGGTGTGCACTTGTCTATGAATGAATAAAAGGAGGAATTTATTTAGTTTCATAGCAATAAAATTAAATTATATTTCAGGCTTCCAGTTATGAGTTGGTATAGGCCTCATCTCTATAGCATATGAGAAAATGTTTCATATATATAATAGAGGCTTACTCCTTCAAAAAATTTTTAAAACATAATCACTTTGATGCAAAAAATTATATTTATTTTATATTTCTATCATAAAAACAGTTATTACATATATTTCAACCTTTTGTATGACTCTGGAAAGTATAGAGAAATCAAGTCTGGGTTTCTAAAATAGAGGCGTCATTTGCTGGAGTTTTAGGGAAGGCTGAATCATCGGAACTTGTCAGAAAATGTGAGACCCAGGGCATCATACCAGAGGTGAACTCTTGGTACTTGGAATTTAACTCGTACTTTGCTAAGAATTTTACATATTGTTTTCATTTCTATGCATTTTGAAAATAATTTAAATCTCTAAAAGTACGAAGCTCACCATTTGGCAGTTGTCGACATTTTGCCACATTTCTATTTTTGAACCATTTGAAAATAAAACTATATAGATCATGATTCTTCATCACTAAATATTTTAGTATATGTTTCTTTAAAAAGTTATTCTCCTGTGTACTAGCAACATGATTATCATTCGCCTACATGTATTATTGTCTCAATATTATCTATGCTTTAGTTGATATTTACTTTTTTTATAATTGTTCTCAACTTTTCTTGATTTGATCCAGGAGCTGATCAAGGGACAAGCATTCCAATTGTTATATGTCTCTAGTCTCCTTTAATCTAGAGCACTGACCCCCCACTTTCATCATCTTTGTCTTTCTTAAGACACTTTTGTTGAGGCCAAGTCAGTTGCTTTGTAAAATATCTCCTCTTTGGATACAGCTTATGGTTTCTTCATGGATAGATTCATTTTAGATTCATTTTGGCAAGAATATTGCTTTGCTTCTGGTTGACATTTTTGTATCCCATCAGGAGGCATTATGTCTGTTTATTCCATTTATTTTGGGAGACTGTGTGTTTGGTTAACGTATTAACTATTAGATTTCATTTTAAGAGTACACATTTCCATCTGTAATTAAGTAATTTCTTGGGTGATGCTTTGAAGTTGTGTAGTAATCTTACTTTCCAATAAACCATTGGTTTTTTTTTTTTTTTTGAGTTCCAGTTATTACATCTGAGTTCAATACATCTGAGTTCAATGTCTGACATTTTTCTTTGAAGAAGTGCTCTTTTTCCTTCCAGATCTCAAGTTTCACTAGGAGTTACCCTTCAGAGTGGCTCCAATGTGGTTTTTGTTGTGTTCCCATTAGTATTTAGGTATTTATTTGCTTTCTGACAAAACTGTTGTTCTTGTACTTTCCCTCTATAGACCTAGAATTAACCATCTTCCAAGGCAACCTGGGCACTAGATACACTCATTGCTACCTGGGTGTCATTTCTTCATGGCTCTTTAATGAATGACTCTAGGATCAGTATGTTCTAAGGGGGAAAATAAGTTGAAAGAATTCTTGAATACCTTTTTTATACCTACTGTGTGCTATTAGTATACCTCTAGGTACTCACCAATGTTTTCTTTGTGTGTGTGTGTGTGTGTGTGTGTGTGTGTGTGTGTGTTTAATGTATTTGTTGAACACATATTAACTGGAGTAGAGATTTTTCTTAAAAGACCTTTAGCCTCCAACACAGTGTTTCCTCTACAGATATATAAAGAGCTAAGAACATCAAATGCTTACTATCTGGATGAAAGAGAGCTTCTGAGATAAAAGAAGTACAGAGTGTAGAGCTGAAGTTTATGAAGAAGAAAGAGACAATGGATTCAATTATGCTTGTAACTGAACAGATGTGATGAATCTGGGGGCTCCGTGGCTGGTTTCCGTAATCCTGGAAATGGTCATTGTTGACACTTTTAGATTGCAAACACAGGAGCTGTTTTTTCATTCAGAGTTTGGCTGCAGTGAATAGTATTCCACATGAAGTACAGCATAAGATGCTACTAGAAGGCTGAAATTCAACATTTTCCTAAGAACTTGACGGGCAGAGCAATCTCAGAGGCTACTTTGACCATTATCTGACCACAGAGGGAAACCAAACCTACAAATCACATTTTGAAGAACTTAGGAAATATCAGCACCTAATTTAAATAATTTTTAAACTAATAATTATGATTATTATTTTTAACTTACTATGTTGGAGATATATGATCGTATTTACTATATACTAAACTGTAAGTTAGATGTTATTAGTCCTACGTTATAAATGAGGATACTGATAATCAGAGAGATTCTGCAAATTTTGTAAGGTCGAACAACTAATAATGGCAAAGATAGAATTTAAATTCCAAATTTTCTACCTCTAAATCTTGTAACTTATTCATGTAGTTTGTGATTCATAAAAGTGATCAAAGTAAACTGAATATCCATTTATCCAGCAAATAAGCATAATGGACTTAAGAAGACAAAGAGAACACAGAATTTAATAAATCCATAGGGTAGGAATATTTTTTATGTTTTCAATTTTTCTTTGAATTTATAGACAGTGAGTTAATGGAGCCTGATTGTAGTTGCCTTAGATGAAGATAGATCTCAGAGATTCAGCACTTACTGTGTACAAGACACTGTGCTAATTTCTTTGCATAAATTAAGTCATTTATCTCACAGCAGATCTGTAATTTGGGTATAATTATTTTCATTTTATGTATGAGGAAACTGAGGCTCAGTGAAGTTAAATAACTTGCTGAGCACATTGCTGTCAAGTAGCAATATGTCATCCTATACTCTTTACATCTCATTTTATATCACCTTCCTCTGAGAGACTTTATTATTGTCTTGTTAATATAATTTGTAAAATCTTGTCTTTTTAAAACGTGAAGCGGCATTTTATAATTAACTAATTAGTCAAAGGACTTATTTTTGAATATGCACTCCTAGGTGTAATCTGAATCAAAATATTATTGTATCATTAGTTTGGAAAGAGAAAAGAGGTAAAATATTTTATTTTGTTTCTGGACATTTGTATAAATCAGAGATCAATTTGTGATATATTACTATACCAACTCAGAGCACATTATCAACAAATATCCCTAATGTTTCTACTTTGTTCCTAGCACTGCTCTAGCTGGGCATAGAGGAAGGAGGAAAGCAGATAAAACACCTTCCATCACAGACCGTACTCTCTAGTATGTTTAATAACACACACAGGATACTTGGAGATTCAAGAGATGTAATTTAGACCTTAGATGCGTAGCGACTGGAGCTTTTTAGGTTATGTGGTATTGACTACATACACACACACACACAAAATACAGAGCCAACTCTAAAGAAGACTCTATTTTAAATTATTTACCATAATTAGGAAAAATACTGTTTTTGTAAGGATCTAATTCCTCTTCAAATACACTGAGAAGCTCTGACAATGCTTCCTGTAACTATTGTAAAGGTGTCATGATTAGTGCCCTGCCAGAAATTGTGAGAAGTCTGAGATTTTTTTTACCTTCTCACAAGCTAAAGTGTTAGCCTGCCCCAGTTTCATACATGTTGACAGAAGATCAGGGCTCCTGGGTCAGAGGCAAGGTGCTTTATTACTCACCTAAGGCCAGAGGTATGGCCATGTAACTGTCATGTTCACATCTGTTTCCTGTGTGTCCCAAGTCCGCAGTGGAAATATGGGAGGGGGTCCTAGAGGGGCCTGCATACACCATGGATTTGCATCACAGTTGAAGACTCAAGCTTGGGATGTTTTATAAGAGATTGCAGGCTTTTATAAAAGATTTCCTGCAGAGAGAAATTATTATTAAACTAGATAGCAAAAAAATCCTGCCTGGAGGGTGACACTGTGTCTGTGTTCCAAGGCGGTTAGCTGTACATATGTCCTTGAATACTTAATACTGAGCAGAGGACATCAGTGTCTTTGTTCTCAAAATGAGCAGAAATGTGAGATGTCCATAGAGAATTATCTTTCTGTATCCTTCACTCTAAACTACCAGGTTTTCATGGCTTGATAATGAACTATCACTAAAAACTGGTTACTTGGGTATATCGCATATCAGGGAGAAGGACGTATTTAGATCGCATATATGATGGGATTGGTCATAAAATGTCTAACTTACATATGAGGAAAATGAGGTTCATGGATATTATTTATGACTCAGTATTCCATCGTTAATCAGTGTCAATGTCAGGATTTAATACCAGATGTTTTCAGTAATCAAAAGAATCCGATATTGAGTATGTAAATATATCTATGCAATTTCTAGCAAAAATAGATAGGACTCCTCCATGCTGAAAACGACTTTCAGAATTTCATGTTAGCATGACATCCACATCTATTTGGCATTCATCCATATTATCAGCTTTCACCTGAGAAACACTTTCCATTATGTAGTTCAGTCTACTGAAAAATATGCTGGCACGAAACTCCTCTCACAGGTTAGGGAAGTTGGTGCAGTTCTGGCTCTGTGCTGGAAAGGTGCTTTCTTCAGGGCACCCTGCTGATGGATGTTCTAGCCCCAGTGAGTTCTAAATGTGTCTAGATTAGAAACCTCTACAATGCATTCATGAGTTACAGTTTATAGGAAGATCAAAGCAGGACATAATAGCGTTCTGTGGGGTTTTGAAAGAACTATTTTTTGTTTCTTCTCCAACACAATAAAGTTTGTTTTCTAGAGTTCAGTAAATATTTAAGTGTCTTTAGTCAGCAAGTCAGCGTCACTTTCAATATCCATATGATTTATCAGCTGGGAGCATTTTATTTTTTTTTTTATTTTTTATTTTTTTTTAAATTTTTAAAAATGTTTTATTTATTTTTAGGAGAAATAGAGAGACAGCGCGAGCAGGGGAGGGTCAGAGAGAGAGGGAGACACAGAATCCGAAGCAGGCTCCAGGCTCTGAGCTGGCAGTCAGCACAGAGCCCGACGCAGGGCTCGAACCCAGGAACCGCGAGATCATGCCCCAAGTGAAAGTCGGACGCTTAACTGACTAAGCCACCCAAGCGCCCCTGGGAGCATTTTAATATAGAAGTTCCTTACATACCTAATTTTCAGAAATGTGCTTTGTTGGAGTGATTTTTGTGTATGTGTATGAATTCTTAAATCCCCCTTTTCTAGCTGACCAAAATTCATGTAATTATATATTTGAATTAATGAAGACCATGAAAGCACTGTGACAGAATAATTATCTTTAATTATACTAATTACATAAATGGATAAAAATTGATGATTAGGGCATTACTCTGTGAAAATAATAGCTTTATATTAATGATTGGATCTTCTTGTAAGTTATCTTAGCCATCTCCCCTACCTATTCTGACCTACATTTGACATCTAAAAGTTTAAGAAAATTTTTGATCTCAGATTCCTTCATCTATACCCTGAGTTTCTATGCTTTTTTGGAATTAACTAAAATGATTTGTGTTGCCAGACTTAGCAAATAAGCATCCATTGCCTTCACTTAAATTTGAATTTCAGATGAACAGCGGATATGGCTTTTTTAGCGTAAATCCAAATATCGCAACATTGGAGATGAGCTCTGTAGGCAGTGCACTCAGTAACTGTTAGTTGGACGTGTTTCTAAGAGGATATATACCCAGTCATCTATCCAGTATTCCCACAAAATATAGAAAGAGTTTCAAGGATTTTATTGAAAGGTGAATTAGTCCCAGGAGTAGATTCTTAATGCTTGAGTTTAGACTGTAAAAGTTAAGTTGTCACCTGCATATCACCTGACGGTTACGTGCCATCTTTTGGTTATACAATACAGACATAAAGTTCTTTTCTTAAATAATGTTTATATCCTGGTGCATTTCTCATTAAGGCAGGCAAATGAATTTAAATATACTGTTTTCCCCAAACTAGTTTTTTAAAAAAGGACAGATATTTTCTTGATTTTTACTAATAACAATTTAAATTCCCACAAGTCTCCATTTCTTTTCTATCATATTGCTAACCGACAGTGTCCATGAGTTACTTATTAAATAATCATCTGTAATGTTTTCCTCCTGTATTTATTACTGGGATTCATGAATATGCAAGGATGGCCTGATTCCTATTGTGGTTTGATTGTTTGGTGAAAGTCAAAAGGCAACAAGTAATGTCATTATTTGGGGGTCTGAAAATAATACATTTGTATAATGGGGTTTCAAATCCTGAAACACAAAATTTTGCAATGCTTCCCATTGAGAACAGTTGTGCTTGTGTGTGTGTGTGTGTGTGTGTGTGAGAGAGAGAGAGAGAGAGAGAGAGAGCGGGAGAGGGAGAGAAGTTAACTTAGATGCTCTGTGCAATCAGAATATAGGCTCTGTTGCTAACTTTATAACACCACTCCAGTGCTGATGATTTTCTTAGATAAAAAGGAGATTTGTCTCAGAGTCACGTCTTAATGACAGCTTTGCTCTTTTGATCCAGGGACCTGGGCCACTTTGTGGAGTGCTAACCTTTCCTAAAATAGCCCTGAAACCGTTGTGTTAAGGCCCCTCTGCAGATACTACCTCATGCGAGTGTAAATACTGTGGTGTCCTTTATCAAGGAGAGCCCGCACACTTCCAAAGCTGTCACAGCTGGCTAACTCCGGTCCCAATCATAAGGGATTAATTGGCCATGGGTGCTCATGAGCTGAAATACTGTCACAGTGGCTGTAGATCTGTCACTTTGATACACAAGGTAATCAAGTCCAGTAACAGACTCTCCATGAATGCTAATGACTTGCCTTAGCAAGAACTCATTAGAAGCTGTTTACTTGATATCACAAGGAAGAACATAGTCTGGACTTTTAGTTCAAGATCATTTGATATTTTGTGGCATAAACTTCTTTCCCAAAAATATACTAAATATCAAATATGTTGTGGTTGTTTTGAGACCAACTACAAAGGAAATGAAACTTTAAGAACCTGAGCTTGAGAAAACAACTGCAAACTGAAAAATAAAACTAAAGTACATATTTTCGAAGTTTCTTCTTAGCTTTTTTTGGGTAATGGTTCAATCAGAAAGAAAAATTGGGTAAAAAGTAAAAGTTTACTTTTTCCTTGTTTCCAGTCTCCCCACTCTGGGGTAACTTGGTTTCTCTGGGATGAAATCTTTCCAGGTCATTTACTATTCATTTACAAATAGAGTTTTACATACTCACATGCATGAATAGATTTATGTATTTTTATATGAATGGGATTATAGTTTTCCTTAAAAGCATTCTCATTGTCTGTATATATAAGTATATTACATTGTAACAGTTGAACAGCATTCCCTAAATTAAAGGTGCACTTTAATTTGTTTAAATATTAATTACATTTCAATTATAGACGTTTTCTAAGAAAATGAATGAGAAGTAAATTATTTAATTTCAAGGTTAGTTATTAGGAGTGTTTTTTGACTCTGCACCTATCACATATTTTAATGTGTAACGCAGAGCCTAACACCTGCAACCTGGCACAATATTGAAGGCACTGAATTTTTAGTATGAAATTTCATGCTTTGGTGTCCTAGATTTCTCAGGAATGATTAAACTTCTCATTGCACGCCACTTGAGAATACTTGTCTGTGGCTCCATCCTTAGGGGTAATTGTCCTATGTTAGGAAATTACTGGAGGAGAGGGGAAAATGATGAAATTATCAATTGATCAGACAAGAAGGTAGCTTTGCTGCAACAAGAATTTTAGCATTAACAGTTGAATTGAGGAGTATCTGCAATTCCAAAGCATAGGGAGAAGTTTGAGAACTGCCAAAGAATTCCTGAGATTAAGCACCCTGGTTATTGCTGTTAAGCACCACCCAGGAAGGATTCATTCTAAAACTCTGACATGTATTCTACACACAGCCTTTTTAAGCCAGGGGAATGACTATGCTTCTGGACAGCTAGCATATCTGAATATGTGCATAGGGAGAGAAATACTTTATCCTTGTAATTTACCAGTTATGTAAGTAAAAATATAGCCACACAAACCATCATATAGGAAGAGATTTTAGAAGTTAGTAGATTTAAGTTTTTTAAAAATCTTCAACTGGAGCATATCATTGGGTCATGAAATTCTGTTATCATTGTATTTAGACTAATTAGTAGCCAATCCTAGTGTTTTCTTCTCACTCCCCATGTTGAAAATCACTTCTGTATTCAGTATGTTTACAAACAATTCAGTTCAGAGTACCTGTATTATATTAGAATTAAGAATTTAAAACAATATATAAAAATATGGTGTGAAAACACCAAAAAGGATATTGGAAGTGGACATAATATATATGTATATATATAATGTATATATATAATATATATATACATCTCTCCTAGAGTTACTAGGAGAATTGACACATTCAAAGCATTTTTAGCATATTTAAGCTATATTTGACACATTTAAAGCAATTAACATAGAGAGATTAAATTGTAGCTGCTTACTAAATTGTGGATTTCATCCTATAGTTACCACTCAGTTGATAGCTCATAAAAATATAGGCACATAGTTTTATAAAATGATAAATCAAACCTATAACCATTTGTTACAAAATTTAAGATTTATTAAAAAATGACATTTATTTTTAGGTTCTGAGTGTGATTTATTTATTTATTCATTTATTTATTTAATAGTTTATTGTAAGTTGGTTTCCAGAAGGGGAGTTATGGGCATGGAGAAGGGCACTTCTGGGTGCATTTTAATGGACACTTCTTTGTGATGTGACCGGTGAGTGGTGATGTTACGGAATTGAAAGAGGTCTTCATTCTCTCTGTGGTATTACCCTACACTCAGAGGTTTATCTGGCAAATTATTCTGCCATCTTTTTATGTAACAGGTGACAATTAGTTTAAGATTTGTAATGCAAGAGTACCAACTGCTCGAGGTATTCTATGAACCCTGAAGTGTCAGTGGGGAGGAAGAAGGGATGTCAGTCATTATTGGTTCCATCCATATGCCTACTTCAGAAAGCCATGCAGCCCTGGTGGTGGCCCAGAAAGATGGTGACACTTGTCTAGAAAATGCTATAGCTGAAAAACCAGATGGCACAATGAATCGGGAGGTGAAATAAGCACGGAGCAAATGAAGACTTAGATGTGCTTGGAACATGTGAATGTTTCCAGAAGTAATTCTTTCTCTTTTTTTAAATGTTTATTTACTTTTGAGAGAGAGAGACAGAGAGAGAGAGAGAGAGATGGAGTGTGAGAGGGAGACACAGTATCTGAAGTAGGATCCAGTCTCTGAACTGTCAGCACAGAGCCTGATGCGGGACTCAGACTCACAGACCGTGAGATCATGACTTGAGCTGCAGGTGGATGCTGAACCGACTGAGCCACCCAGACACCCCTAGAAGTAATTCTAATAATATCTCAATCAAACAAAGTAAATATTCTGCAATTTTGACAAATTTTTAATAGTGACATTTTGTTGGAGTATTACACTTATCAGTGTGATACTATTTATTCTTGGCTTTTCACAGCTTGTCAGATTTCAGGAAACAGTATTAACATCAGAACAATTCCACATGCATCTCCTGAATGTTTGACAAAATGTGTTAGTTATGCCTTTACCCAGTTGAGTCAATAGGTTTGTTATTTTTTAGGACAAAGCATATTTCTTTCCATTATTATTAATGATCACCTAGTATATGTAGACAAAGAAATATGCACTGAGAATAAAGAAAATGAATTAGTTGTAAGACCTTTACCTTGAGAACCTTATATTCTAGTGCAAGAGAAAGAAATGTAAGCATTGGGTTATGACAGTTTGAAAAATACTGGAATAGAGGCACAGGTAGAATATAGTGGGAAGTGAAGGGAGTAAGCAATGCACAGAGGGCCTCTAAGAGTATGTTCTTCCACTGAAATAATTTCTTACAGAGCCCCACATGCCTGTCACAGCGTACTCCATCCCTCATGTCTCTCTGGGTGGCTGCTGGCCTTCGCTGATAAACTTACTGAAATCTGACTACGAGAAACTCCCTCATGAGTAGTTAGGTGAAAGCTTAGCTGTTTGGGGTAAAATATCTTAGAATTTATGTGATAATTTCCTTTCAACTGTGCATTTTTCTTGAGCCTGGTCTTATTGTACTATAGCGGAGTTATCCAAATGTATTTTTCATTTTCTTATTTCTCTTTTCTCCATATTCTATGCATTATAGACTACCTGTTTAACATGCCTCGATGACAGGGACCGCATCCACAGTTTTATTTATAAAACGTTCATTCCAAATATGAGCAATGAGGGCACTAGGCAGAGCTTTATTAGAAGTGAATTTTACCCATACAGATCATGGACCAGATACAGAAATTTGTATGAATCTCATTCCATACCAAATTATCTTTTTATATATACTTTTCTGAATGGTCCTATCAGTTACTCATAAATAAAAGCTTATCAAGAGCCTTGCTTACAGGAACTGAGGGCTTAAAAATTGTTGTTACGAGCTTATGAAAAGAAGACTCTCAGAGGCAATTAGAAAATACTGTTTCTTTGCGCTTCCTGCTTGTGGAGACAAGTAGGCCTTCCCTAGTGTTTTATGAAAAAAGCAGCTGACACTTAAAAAAGCCAATTAGTAAGAGAGCTAGTTAATTGTTCATTTGGGTTTATGTTGTTCCAAGTCGGTGTGTTTGCTAACATTTTCAATAACAACAAATAGAAAGTGTAGTTTAATGTGAAAATCAATACTCAGCAGAGATCAACAAAACCATAGCCACAAACGGCAAACCAGCTTTGTTTGTTTTTTTTTTTTAAATCCATTTGAACAACAGTTTGAATTCTGTTATACTGAATCCATCCCAAGAAAGATTAAAAAGGAATGAGTCTCTAGTACAAGTGAGATGAGATAAAAAAAAAAAAAGGAAATAAATAAATTCACAAATGTTTTTTGAATAAACACTGTGAGTAAAACATTGGAACATTACAACTCATTGTGAAATCCAGCATAATATTAAGGTTTATAAATGCAGATTTTTTTTAATGCAACCTTATTCTGCAACTGTAAAAAGGTAGCTCAAAAACTATTGTTCGGTAATTCTTTCTACAGATATTTACTCGACACTTACAACATGCCAGGCATTATTCCAGACTCCTGGAATAGATCTGTAAATGATTCAAAGACCCTTCCCCTCAGTGAGTTTATATATTTGAATGGGATGAGAAATGGAGAGAAACTAAGCAATAGATATTATACAATATATAATATTATATATGCACATATATGCATAATGTAGCATGTTAGAATATAGTGTCTGTTATGGAAAAAAAAAGAAAAAATGTAAAGTAGGTAAAAGGGGTCAGGAATGACAGTGGTATGAAGGGGGACCTTGCAGTTCTAAGTGGGTTAATCCCACAGGCTCTGAGACCTCTTGTTTCACATATTAGAAATACATGATGGTGATTTCAAAGTAATATATTTTTCAGCATAATTCAATTTAGCCATTGGTCTCAACTACCTCCTTTTCTTTATGAAGTCCCCAAGATATAACTAAGGAGAGAATGTCAGTCATATTGGCTAGAACCTGGGCCCCAAATTCAGTATAGAATCTATTGACATGGTCTGATCTCAAAAGTACTTTACTTACGGGAGCGCCTGGGTGTCTCAGTAGGTTAAGCATCCATCTGACTTTGGCTGAGGTCATGATCTCATGGTTTGTGAGTTTGAGCCCTACATCGAACTCTTCTGCTGTCAGTGTAGATCCTGGAGCCTTCTTTGAATCCTCTATCTCCCTCTCGCTCTCCCCCTCCCTCACTCTTCCTCTTTCTCACTCTCTCTATCAAAGATAAATAACCATTAAAATTTAATAAAAAATAGTTTACTTATGTTAGGTCATCCTGAATGAAAACAGTAGAGAAGGTATGCCTCAGCTCTTTCTATTTTGAAGGCTAATCTAGAATCTTAACGACTGTTTTGCTCTTGCAGACAAAGGGCAGTCCAGTCTTATACGTGCCTTCTGGTGCCTGACCAACGCAAATACTGGGACAACTGATAGCCCCATTATAACTGGTAAAAGTTGTTCACTTTGGGCCTGTCTATCCAGAACAATAGGTACAAATTTAGCTGTCACATAAGGGCATGGGTGAGAAAAAGATTCAGAGAATGAGTCCTCTTTGTCACTTTGGATCATGAGAAGAAGGAAATCACAGAAATAAATGGTGCATCCATTCCAGGGCTCTACTAACTAGGGATGTGACTCAGTGGAATTCTGTAATATCCCAGACCTGGGAGTGGAAGAAAGGAACAGGGCATCATATCTAGTTAAAGGCGGATGGTAAGGAGGGAAGGCCTTGAGACTCTTGAGAAGAAATGTCAACAGTGTACACAGTGTATGCATATATGAAAATATTTATCAAATGCTACTGCAACAGGTCTCTTATAAACAACATCAAATAAGTCTCCTTATTGTTTGTTAGCCTGTTGTTAATGAAAACTTACTGAAAGTAAGAGACATTCCTTTAAAAATATGTGCATCCTCATGTAAATGCATTATTTGACATAGAAGTTTGGGCATGTGGGGCAGGAATGATGATTGTGGATCCCTTAAGCACATTATTTAGTAATGGAGAAACTCATAAGCCCAGAATTTTAAGAAAAGATGACATAGTTCATCCCTCTTGAAATAAGATGATAGAGTAAAGAAGGGCATGAGAGAGGAAGCAGTCCAGGTACAAGGTGAACGATATAATCCATTACCAGATAAATGCACATTTAAGTAGCCCACAGATTTGGCTCCAAGATTGATCAGAGCTTGTATGGAAAGGGAGCCTGCCCAATGACAGAATCAAGGGTTTCCATAAAATGAAGACAGGCCACTTGCTGACAGGTGCAACTATTATAGGAAATAATAATACATGTATTACAATTTCACACTCATCTGTTACGTAGGTCACCCCGGGTGGTCATTTTCCTTAAATGTAAAATACGCTTGAATTATTCTATGTTTTTTATTGTTTGTCATAAAATATCTTTACACTAGATCTAAACCCTCATTGCCCTAGTGAAATTTAACTTATCTGAGGTTCGGCTTAACCACCATCCCTTAATAGTATTAATTTTCTCATCTTGTCTCCTCTGGTCCCCTCCCCTCCCCGCCCTGCCCCTCCTTTCCTCTGCTTCTTTCTAAAGTCCTGTGCAATTTCTATAATTTATTTTGCCTTCTGGCACAATTTCTAAAGTTTTGATTTATTTCACTATTTCATTCATTCTACAGATATTTAGTGAGTGCCTCCTATATACCAGGCGATATTTCACCTGCTGGCAAGATAGTGATGTTGCATGGAGTCCATGGTCTCACATGGCTAAAAGTCTAATGGGACTTGACAATTAATACATCGGTCATTGCAATAAATTCACATATTGATAACGATTTAAAGGAAAAAATAATAATCATGGAATGGACTAAATTCAACTCAAATTGGCCTAAGCGAAAATAGAAGGTAATTTTATAATGTATAAATTAAAAAATTAGAAGTACAAGAGATTTGAGTCATGTTACCAATTGCATTTAGAACTTACTAATTAGTTGGTGGAAGTACTACTCAATAAAAGCATTTCAATGACCGGCACAGTATAGGAAACTTTCAGTGCAAATAGGCCAGACGCTCAGCTAAAACTAGTTTTAAATATAAAATTAGACATGACGGAGCAGGTAACTGAAAAGTACAGAGGTAAGGTATTTTGATTTTATGTTGTCACTCAAAATCTTGGTTCTGTCCTTTCAGCTTGCCCTCCTTTGTATTTGAACTTGTCTTCACTTTGGCTTCTCTCGTTGTAGCAAAGTGTTGGCAGATAGTTCCCTTGTGTCCTAAAATCCCCTAAGATCTTACTCACCTCAGAACCAGTACCTCATGTCAGGCAGTCCCACACGCTGAAGACCTTAGGTCCTTCAGACCTCAAACTGTACAGCTGTTAAATGGGAAAGAGAATGAAGGAAATTGGGAACGACTGATGGTCAACACATTGTCTGTTTCTGTAATTAGGGAAACAGAGTATTCTAGATCGTAACATATGTTATATGTAAATGTTATGTAGGACCTTTATATATATTAGATTAGAACTATTATTGTTGTCTTTGATTGTCACCATTATGTTCAATATATATTAAATAGTTGTCTCTACTTTTTAACCAGAGTGTAATTGTCACACAGGAAAAATACTCTAGGTTCCAATAGTAATAGACTCAACAAATATTTATTTCTTCTAATGACTCCTACACTGATTTCATTTCATCCTTTCAAGTTCATGGTGGCTACTTTGGAAAGCAGACTCTTAACTTTTCTTCAGTAAAATATGTCTTTTGTTCATCTACTAAATTGCCTAGAGAGAAAACCATATCCCTCTCTATCACTGATCTGCTCCAACCTTATGTTCATGATTTAAAACAAGATATAAAAAGATGTTAAGAACAGGGGTGCCTGGGTGGCTGTTGGTTAAGTGTCCAAGACTGGCTCAGGTCATGATCTTGCAGCTCATGAATTTGAGCCATGCATTAGTCTCCACAGTGACAGCGCAGAGCCTGCTTGGGATTCATTCTCATTCTCTCTCTCTCTCCCCACTCCTTCTCTTCCTCCTTCCCTATCTTATTGCCTCCCTTCCTGTCTCTCTCCTTATCTCTGTTACTCCTCCACTTGCACGCATGCTCTCTCTCTCTCTCTCTCTCAAAATAAAAAAAACCTTAGAAAACGATATGAAGAGCAATAAATTGAAAATGTATTTACTTAAAGATGGGCTTACACTGAGAAAGATGTCTTAAAATCTGTGATTTTTCTTTTACACCTAGTTTAAAAAGAGTTGTACAACTAATAATAGCAGATTTCATATTTAGCAAAGAAATTTAATATTTAGCTCTCAACAGTGCTTCAATAGAAATACCTGTTATTAACTATGTCAGCCTGATTGTTTTCTGACTGCAGTTTTCAATTAGACACAATCTCTTCTATTCATACAAAGGGGAGGGAAGGAGAAAAGGAGAATTCAGTTACCAAATCACATACTTGAATAGGCACTTACAGTAATACACATTTTGCAAAATTGTTTTGCTTTGTATGGAAGTGATTTCTCAAGATTTAAGTAAATGTAGCTAACTTGATTAAAGGTGTGTGCCTGGAGACATCTTTCTTGGTGCTGTAAGTATTCTAGTTTATAATCAGAGGAGTTTTTACTCACATTGTATCATAGCACCACTGAATTGCCTGGCTTCTTTCATGCTTAATGTGTTTTAAAGGTTTTAAAGAAACACACTTAAGATTCTTGAAAGCTACATATTTAGAAGTATTCTGCAATGGTAAGAAAATGTCTAAGATCTTCTATGATAATGAGTGTGAGAAATAGACAGTTGTCTCGCTAGTTACTTCAAAATCTCTTACTTTTCTTACCTATTGAGGCAGCAATGGAAGGAATGCTGTCCCTCGGATTGATCCAGCAAAGTAAAAATGATTCCATGCTTCTACCCAAGAGATTCTAAATGCTATTTCCTTGTATTCTCTGTACATTAAAGAATATTTCTGTGGACTTAAAAAAATTAATTTATTTATTTTGAGAGAGCACATGAGCGGGGGGGGGGGAGGAAGAGAGAGAGAGAGAGAGAGAGAGAGAATAGGAACAGGAATAGAGATTCCAAGCAGCCTCCTCACTGTCCAGCAGGACTTGAACTCACAAACCGTGAGATCATGACCTGAGCCGAAATCAAGAGTTGGAGCCTTAACCGACTGAGCCACCCAAGTGCCCCTCTGTGGATTTTTATATGTAAAAACTTTTAAATGATATCATAATATTATAAATGACTGTTTCACCTGGGCCTAGAAGCAACATTGTTTGGGTTCTGAGTCTGAGGACAGGAAACAGGAACCAATCTTTTAATCATTTAATCTTATTTATTTTACTATTTTACCTCTGTTTACTCTTCTTTCTCCCAGATGTAAAATATCCTTCCTCAATCATACGTCAAAAGACATTATACACATCAGTTTATTTTACTTATTTAGTAAATTTACTCAATTTAATTTACTCAGATCAGTAATTTCAACTACCGAGATTAAGAACCGATGGTAAAGTCCCCTGTTTTCATATGCATATTCTAATGATTTGCCATTTTTCACCCCTTTCTAACAGACAGTTTGAATGATGAACTCTAATATTATTTATTCTATTTAAATTTCACAAATCTATTGATTTAATAAGGCAGTGTGTATCTTTGGATTTTTGTATCTGATGTTCTTCAGTTTGTCATTCTGGATTTAAATATTATTTATGTTAGGTTTCAACTATAAAAATGTGTATTGTTAATATTTCAAGAATTCTTTATTCCACTGGAGGCAGAATCACAGAATTTGGACAAGAAACTAAAAATCTTAATATTTTCATTCTAAACCTTGGCTCTGACTTTAAAAAATATACTTGTTTTGTTTGACTTATTCTTTGTATTTCTTCGCTATGGTAACAGTTCCTCTAAGTGTGGGTGAGTTATTTACCCAGTAGAATTTTTGAACATGGACAAATTGCTTTTAAAATTTTCCTACAATAGACCATCATCATGTACTAAATAAATAAATAAAATTAGTGCTTGGTAACACAGACTTGAATTCCAAATGAGACATTCCTACTATGTTAGTTCTTCTGATAGGAGTCCTAAATTTGTTGTATTACATGGTGTATTTTTACTAAGAGCAACCCCCATTCACGTATATTATCAGCGGGATGCATATCCTAGAACCCAGTGGTAATGAACTTGGGAATATTTGCATTTATAATTTAAACAGTGATTTATCTTGCTGTTAAATAGTACTTTGGAAGTTATTGTGGCACAGGTAACGTTAGAGTGTTAAGGTTTTATTTAAATTCACATCTGAATAAAACATTTATTTTCTTTACTTGGTGAAACTTTCTGCTCTCAATGAGACCTGTATCAGGGTGAGGAATGTATAGGAGCAGTGGAAGATTTTTATCATGCTAAACATTCTCTGCCAAAGAAACTGGGAAGAAAACATGGTGACCATTGTAACCTGACTGCAGGCTTATTTTGCTTTTAATATCTTTAGTTGGGTGATAAAATAAATGACATAATAATAACAAATTAGGCAAGTTTAGCTTGCTAATTTTGTAATTATAAGTATAATGTAGGTTTCCTAGAGTGTAAGCTTATTGGCAAATTGAACATAATTTAATATTATGAATATAATTCATTTAATGAGGTAAAATATTATATACTGGATAAAAATTAGATGAAAGTAAGTCAACCTAATTCTTGTATATTAAATTCTCCTGGTGTTTTTCACTTTTATGTATGAAATATGATAGGTATATATAATTTATTTCCTAGAACTCAACAGTAATTATTTCACCTATTCCCAGCTTCCATTAAATCATTTGTAAAATGAGAAAATAACACTGCTTACTTAATGTGTAAACTGCTGTGAAGGTTACATAAAATAAAGCATGTCAGGATCATAACAGTATTGTATACATTATAAATGCTCGATAGCTAATAGAATAAATAATATATATTTTAACCTATTTTATTTGTGGGGTTAAACATGCATAGTCATTTAATTTTATTTCAGTTTCTTACTCATAAATGATTGCTTCCCTGAAATAAGTATTCCTTGCCCACTTTTAGCTTTTGCTAAAAATCCTATTTTTAAAATTTTAAGTTTATTCATTTATTTTGAGAGAAAGATAAAGAATGCAAATGGGGGAAGGGCAGTGAGAAAGAGAGGGAGAGAGAGAATCCCAAGCAGGCCCTGCATTGACAGTGCAATGCTTGAACCTGTGAACCCCAAGATCATGACGTGAGCTGAGGTCAGACGGTTAACTGACTGAGCCACCCTGGCGCCCCATGAAAAATTGTATTTAGAGGTCTCTTACATATTTCCTTACTGAGGAACTTGCATAAATCCTTGTAATGGATTTCTGGGGGG
The DNA here is from genome assembly GCF_003009895.1 of Hyaena hyaena. Lineage (NCBI taxonomy): Eukaryota > Metazoa > Chordata > Mammalia > Carnivora > Hyaenidae > Hyaena > Hyaena hyaena. Next base: position 2,026,866 of record NW_024080648.1, read on the forward strand.
TGTATTGGAAAAGCTTAGTCATAACTTTCTAAAGAGTCCTTATAGTATCACAAGGAATAAGCACATCTGAACTGAAATTGTTGCTCTGACATTTATAGTTTTTTATCATAACCTAAAGCATAGGAGTCAGGGCGAAACTCCTCATCTCTTTGCTTGCCAATCCAAACTACCAGATTGCCTTACTGGATCAAGAATTTTGAGATTGTGTAATATAATATTTAATGTGGGCATGACCTCAGTCAAATCTGGTTTTGAATTTGGCTCTGACTCTTCATTTTAAAATTCAAATTCCTTGAACATGAGACAGGAAACTATCAACACCCTAGAGGAGAAAGCAGGAAACAACCTCCTTGACCTCCACCTCAGCAACTTCTTACTTGACACATCCCCAAAAGCAAGGGAATCAAGAGCAAAAATAAATGATTGGGACCTCATCAAGATTAAAAGCTTCTGCACAGCCAAGGAAACAACTCACAAAAATAATAGGCAACCAATGGAATGGGAAAAGATAGTTGCAAATGACATTATCAGATAAAGAGTTAATATCCA